>NC_134239.1:39108394-39417625 GCF_965152275.1 Natator depressus | reverse complement strand
AGGAGAAGCCTTATTCCCTGTAGAGGGAAGAAAGGTTGGTACAGATTAATTAAAAGCACTTAAAGCCAATTAGAGCACCTGAAGCCAGTCACCTGATAAAAAAACCCTGCTTCAATCAGCCAAGGAAAGGAGTTGGAGTAGAGTGGCTTGGTGTTGGAGCAGAGGAGAGTTTGGAGGAGTGCCGTGGCTGGCTAAAAGACCGAGACACCCAGCTTGTGCAGAGAGAGGGTAGGAAGCCCCAAAAGCTGAAGAGCAGGAGAGGGAAATAGCCCAGGGGAAGGAAGCACTAGTTCAAGTGGTTTGCCACTATCCCTAGGGCCCCTGGGCTGGGACCCGGAGTAGAGGGTGGGCCCGGGTCCGGGTCCGCTCCCTCTCCACTACCCTTCTCTGGGTTACTACTGGGACAGTAGATACCTTAGTTCAGAGGCAGGAAACTGTGCCCTGACCCCCCCCCCACACACACACACAAACAAGAAGAGGAAGCATGGGACCCATCGTAATCGTGCAGGCAATTTGCCACAGTAGATTGTGTGTGGTGGGGGGGGGTCTCAGTAAGTGGGTGAGAAATTATAGTCCCAATTTTGCATGGTGCTTAGGGCATTCAACTTTCATTGACTTCTGTGGGATTTGAAGTTGCTCAGAATGAAGTACTATTTTGGTGTGGTTAGAGGAGGAGTGGGATCCTTTCCCCAAGAGCGTAGGACTGCACTTAGTTTCCTTCATTACCAGCCAATTGTTGCTCCCACATGTGAAGAGATGTGCTTTCTTTGCTCCCGCTGAGCCCAGTGCAATATGCATGATTCATGCTTGTGTGTTTATATAAATGTTGTGTTGTAAGCAAAACTGCGGCCCTTCCATTCCAATGATAATGCAGTTAGTGGGAACTGAGATGAAGAGGGTGGGGTAGTAGCCTAGCGTTAATGGATATATGCTGTAAAACCAGCTGTTAAGAAAGTTCCTCAATAAACAGTACACACAAACAAAGACCTATTGTAGTGTGGTTTAATTGAGTTGGATGAAATATGCAGAAGTAAGTGATTCAAAATTATTTACCACTAAAGCTGAAAGAAACATAGTTTAGAACTGAAATGTTTAGTCCAGTTTTAAAAGCTTTGAAGTGAATGTGTATATGAATGAAATTAAAGCTTCTACTCAAGGGGAATAATAAAAAATAAACAAAGAGCTCCTGATAGATTGGGTAATGGTACATTTTTATAGCTATGCTTATCCCTGGGCTATTTACAAGTGAAGATGTTTTGAAAACGTTCTTCATACTTTAGGCCTTATTCTCCAGAGAGTTGGTGCAGCTTTGCACCAGTTCAACAACTTAAAACTGCACTAAAGCTACCTTAGCTAGCCACTGGGGAGGGAAATACGCAGTAGTGTAAAGTTTCCTGACACCTAGCTGCCAGTATCTGAGACACAGCCAGTGTGCCTTTATGCCCTGCTGCTGGAGTAGTGGCCTGACAGCCCCCTTTTTACATCCCCATTCTGAGATGAACTGAAAACTCCTCAGCCGCAATCCAGGGCCTTGGCCTTTGAGTACTTCTGCACATGGTGCCTGATCCAAAACCCACTGAAGTCAGTGGAAAGACTCCCATTTAGAATTAAGCGTAAATTATTCAGGATTTGTAATCTTGATTTGGAGTTGATGTCCCAATCAGAGAGCAAAGCTTAAAAGCCCCCCACATGGTTACAGATGACTTGTTTACAGAATTACTTCCAGGAGTTATTGTTTTACAATGCTTCACTTGGTTCACTAGACCATGCCTGTTCACAGTACTTAAAAAGGTGTTAGGCTTAGAAATTTGATTCAGAGCGTAGGTTCAAGACGTGCAGGTCATTGAGCCAATGCATTCAGGCTCTATGGGAGTTCACTAACGTAAACTCCATGACGCCAGTTGCAGTCACTGGCTGTAAACTGAAATTACACAAATTATGAAAATTCTCCAGTACGTAGAATATTTTTTAAAAGGACACCACTAACATTAAAATCCCATTTCGATCTGAAAAATGTTGTACTTTCTATGGTTAGTAAGAACAAACTTAGAGGGAATATAGTCTCCTATGTTTTCAGTTTGTTGCTTTGAAGCATTTTGTGCAGAGTCCTTTTCAGGGTTCTGTAGGTCAGCTGCATTACTCTAGTGCGGTTCTTTGGGAGGAACTCACATGCGCACTCTTCACTTGGCTCTGACGCTGAAGGGGTGGCACACAGTGTGAGCGTGCAGAGAGAAAGCTTGGTGGGGATTTTGGGCTACAAATGCTTGGTGCTGGTGTTTTGGCATTATCCCAAAAAACTTAAAAACTCCTTATAAAGTGGAGGAGCCAAGAAACCCTTATACATGTTTTCCATACTACTTAAAGGGTTCTCCATGAGAAAATTCATTTTTTTTAAATGATCCAATTAAAATCAGGTTAACAGTGTCCCTTTAAAAAGTTGCATACTAGAGATCAGTCTGATCCAAAGCTTAGATCTAAACAAGACTAAACTTTGTCAGGAGAGGGAAGGTGTTTGAAATAGTCCATATCTTTATAAAGGACAAACCAAAATGCAGAATCTGATGGCCTTTGAAGTTTTGGAGTGTTGGTAATCCAAACTGAAATTTTGTGGCTTGGCACAGCTCTTTATTACATATCTATTTACAAAACAGTTTTTGGGGTGGGGGTTGGCAGGGGAGTCCAATACTATTGAGGGATGTAGAAGCAGTATCAAACCTATGTCATAAGGGGAAAAACCCGACCTCCAGCTCATTCTATTATGTCAAATATTGATTTTTATGCTCTTTAGTGTGTTACCTTATTTCTGTTTTAATTTTTTTCTATTTGTTGGCTGCACACCTGCACTACCATGACTGGGTTTTATTTTTAGGTTTTATGAACAAACTCAAATGTGTAGTCTGTAACCCAGGGTCCCCAACGCGGTGCTCGTGGGTGCCATGGCACCCGCCGGGGCATTTTTGTGCACCCGCAGGATACCCCGCTGCCGAAATGCTGCAGCTGAGCGTGGTCGCCGGAGAAGTGTTGCTCAGCGGCGACGCTTCTTGTCGCTGTCACTTCTCGGCTGTGGCATTTTGGCGGTGGGGTGTCCGGCGCCCACCACAGTCTTCTGGGAATAGCAATATGCATATTGCTATTCCCACAAGAAAGGTTGGGGACCATTGCTGTAACCTATCATTTAAATTGGTTTCTGTACCAAATGACTGGAGGATAGCTAATGTGATGCTCATTTTTAAAAAGGGCTCCAGAGGTGATCCCAGCAATTACAGGCCTGACTTCAGAACTGGGCAAACTGGTTGAAACTATAGTAAAGAACAAAATTGTCAGACACCTAGATGAACATAATTTGTTCGGGAAGAATCAATGTGTTTTTTGTAAAAGGGAAATCATGCCTCATGAATCTACTAGAATTCTTTGAAGGGGTCAACCAGCATGTGGACAAGGGGGATCCAGTGGATATAGTGTACTTAGATTTCAGAAAGCCTTTGACAAGGCCCCTCACCAAAGACTCTCAAGCAAAGTAAGCTGTCATGGGATAAGAGGGAAGGTCCTTTCATGTATTTGTAACTGGCTAAAAGATGGGAAAGAAAGGGTAGGAATAAATGGTCAGTTCTCAGAAAGGAGAGAGGTAAATAGTGGTGTCCCTAAGGGTCTGTACTGGGTCCAGTCCGATTCAACATATTCATAAATGATCTGGAAAAGGGGATAAACAGTGAGGTGGCCAAATTTTCAGATGATACAAAACTACTCAAGATAGTGAAGTCCCAGGCAGACTGTGAAGACTATAAAAGGATCTCTCAAAACTGGGTGACTGGGCAACAAAATGGCAAATGAAATTCAATGTTGATAAATGCAAAGTAATGCACATTGGAAAACATAATCCCAACTATACATATACATATAAAATGATGGGGTCTAAAGTAGCTGTTACCACTCAAGAACAAGATCTTGGAGTCACTGTGGATAGTTCTCTGAAAACATCCACTCAGTGTGCAGTGGCAGTCAAAAAAGCAAGCAAAATGTTGGGGATCATTAAGAAAGGGATAGATAATAAGACAGAAAATATCTTGCCTCTATATAAATCCATGGTACACCCACATCTTGAATACTGTATGTAGATGTGGTCGCCCTAGCTCAAAAAAGATATACTGGAATTGGAAAAAGTTCAGAAAAGGGCAACAAAAATTATTAGGGGTATGGAGCGGCTTCCGTATGAGGAGACTGGGACATTTCAGCTTGGAAAAGAGATGACTAAGGGGGGAGGGTTATGATTGAGGTCTATAAAATCATGACTGGTGTGGAGAAAGTAAATAAGGAAGTGTTATTTACTCCTTTTCATAGCAAAAGAACTAGGGGTCATGAAATGAAATTAATGGGCAGCGGGTTTAAAACAAAAGGAAGTATTTTTTCACACAATGCACAGTCAGTCAGTGGAACTCTTTGCCAGAAGATGTTGTGAAGGCAGGACTATAATAGTGTTCAAAATAGAACTAGATAAGTTCACAGAGGATAGGTCAATCAATGGCTATTAGCCAGGATGGGCAGGGATGGTGTCCCTAGCCTCTATTATGCTCAAATAAATTTGTTAGTCTCTAAGGTGCCACAAGTACCCCTTTTCTTTTTAGTGTTTGTTTGTTTGTTTGGCTTTTTAATTACAAATTCACTTCACATAAGTCTCTGAGAAGAAGTGTTCATTCTTTCTTTATTTTTTGAAAGAGATACTTGAATGAAGAGAGACTGGTGGCTTGTGAATTGGAAGGAGAGAGTATGTCACACATAGGAAGCATCATTGTAGAATATATGAAGGGAGGATTGGGAGGAGACAGCTTACATGGACACTTTCATTTTAGACAAACACTATGAAAACCTAGGCACTGTGTACGCTGTTGAGAAGAGTGGACCCATCAGACAAGCTCACCAGTGCAAACACCTATTTTTGTGAGATGTGCCATGATGGCTTTAATGTCCACACTGTGCAGATAGCATCTTGGGTTTTCCAGGACAAATTCCTCAGGGAGGGACCCAGTCTCCTCCATTTTTCCATCTGAGCCCAGTATGTTACCAATTACATAAATAATAGGTAAGTAATACAGTTTGGTTATCATCTGAACTAACCCCTCTCAGATCTGTAATTTAATTATTATCCAGAATAGATTCCTTTATTGTTTAATGAGATTTTATTCTTTAATACACTTAAAACTGATCTGCATTTCAGACAGTGCAGTTTGTGACAAGCAAACAATTCTCACTCTAATCACTGGCCACTTTTTTACTTTCAGACAACTTCATTTTAAAAATCTATTCCCCCAAATTATTCTTTGAATGTTTAGTAAATTTCTTGCAACAAAAACAATTATCAGTGACCTATAACTGAAATGCTCTTAAAACGTATTTGGAAAATCCTACTAATGCAGAGAAGGAGAGTGAAGATGTGTCTTTTCAGTAATCTGCCCTTAAGAAAGAGCATTTTCAATAATTTTGCTGCAACAATGGAAGTGATGTATAACTTTTAAATGTCACGTACAAATTGTAAAATGAAATGTGAAGCATGCAGAAGAAATGAGTTTCATAAAAACAATATCGGCACTTCTGTAGTGCCTTTTCATCTGAAGATCTCAAAACTGCTTTACAAATATTAATCACAACAGCACCACTGCAGGGTACCTAAAGAAAAAACAAGGATCACTTCACACAGCCCTTTTATAACACACAGCGGAAGTACACAACACCGGAAGTTGATTGAGCGCTGGTTGTCAAGTTGACTATTGTGTCCACTTAAAATGGCAGTAAATAATGCAGAATAATAGAATCATAGAAATGTAGGCCTGGAAGAGATCTTGAGAAGTCATCAGCTCCATCCCCCAGCATTGACACAGGTCCAAATAAACCCAGACCATCCTTGACAAGTATTTGTCCAACCTGTTCTTAACCTCCAATGATGGGGATTCCACAATATCCCTTGGAACCCCATTCAAATACTTAATTGCCCTATTAATTAGAAAGCTTTTCCTACTATCTAACCTTAATCTCCTTTGCTGCAGAATGGCCACTTTTAGGTCTGTAATCAAGTGACCAAAGAGATTGAAGTGTTCTCCGACTGGTTTTTGAATGTTATAATTCTTGACGTCTGATTTGTGTCCATTTATTCTTTTACGTAGAGACTGTCCAGTTTGGCCAATGTACATGGCAGAGGGGCATTGCTGGCACATGATGGCATATATCACATTGGTAGATGTGCAGGTGAACAAGCCTCTGATAGGGCCTAATCACATCAGCCACACTATGATGGTGTCCCCTGAATAGATATGTGGACACAGTTGGCAACGGGCTTTGTTGCAAGGATACGTTCCTGGGTTAGTGGTTCTGTTGTGTGGTGTGTGGTTGCTGGTGAGTATTTGCTTCAGGTTAGGGGGCTGTCTGTAGGCAAGGACTGGCCTGTCTCCCAAGATCTGTGAGAGTGATGGGTCGTCCTCCAGGATAGGTTGTAGATCCTTGATGATGCGTTGGAAAGGTTTTAGTTGGGGGCTGAAGGTAACGGCTAGTGGCGTTCTATTATTTTCTTTGTTGGGCCTGTCCTGTAGTAGGTAACGTCTGGGTACTCTTCTGGCTCTGTCAATCTGTTTCTTCACTTCGGCAGATGGGTATTGTAGTTGTAAGAACGCCTGAGAATTATAACATTCAAAAACCAATCGGAGAACACTTCAATCTCTTTGGTCACTCGATTACAGACCTAAAAGTGGCAATTCTTCATAAAAAAAAAAAATTCAAAACCAGACTCCAATGAGAGACTGTTGAATTGGAATTAATTTGCAAACTGGATACAATTAACTTAGGCTTGAATAAAGACTGGGAGTGGATGGGTCATTACACAAAGTAAAACTATTTCCCCATGTTGATTCCCCCCCCACCCCTGCCCTGTTGTTCCTCAGAAGTTCTTGTCAACTGCTGGAAATGGCCCACTTTGATTATCACTACAAAAGGCTTCCCTCTCCCCCCCCATCCCTCCGCTCTTCTGCTGGTAATAGCTCACCTTACCTGATCACTCTCATTACAGTGTGTATGGTAACACCCATTGTTTCATGTTCTCTGTGTATATAAATCTCCCCACTGTATTTTCCACTTCATGCATCCGATGAAGTGAGCTGTAGCTCACGAAAGCTTATGCTCAAATAAATTTGTTAGTCTCTAAGGTGCCACAAGTCCTCCTTTTCTTTTTGCAAATACAGACTAACACGGCTGCTACTCTGAAACTTAATATATTTCAAGACTGTTATCTGGTAATTCTCTACATTTGAACTCGGGGTGAAGGGATGCTTTTCCTCGCAGTAAGGGCAGAATTGGAGTCAGGAAGGCACAGTTGAGTGTATTTTGTTTCTGCCCAGAGTCAAGGTTTTGCGAGGTTTCAAGCTAAATGGAGAGGACTTGGGCTTGACGATTAAGGGGACTCCTGTACCAGAAAAGTGTTGGAACACAACAGGATTTTTTTTCTAAGAGGGGGTTGGGCTCCGGAATTTTCTTCAATTATTAAAAAAATGACAGAGTTTGCTTTTAATTAACCTGGGTGACTCTGAAGAATGGGGAAGTAAAATTCCTGGAAAGCAATATGTTAAAAGATTTAGCCATTAGTAATTCTGACAGAATGAAATGGAAAGTGTTTTGGTTCTCCACTTGGTGTAGTAGTTTTATTATTTTTTAGACTGGTGAGGGAATAAATTAAATAGATTTGCGTCAAGAATATGACACTCTGAGGGTGTTCCAAGGACCTAATATAGTTAGAGGAAGCCCTGGAAGATTTCAGAGATCTAGCTGAGAATGTGGAACAACAGAAATAGCTCCTTCCAAACTCAGCAGCAGACTGGTAATACCAAACTTTAGCAATGTGCACTGCTCCTCATAGTCCAAGACTAAGATTTAATCAATACTTTTTAAGCATACCAGAAAACTCTGTTCAAGAGGATAACTAACTATGGGCTCTACATTGACTTTACTAATAACACAATAAAAAAGTAATGTATAAGTATTAGATATATTATTCCATATGTTCTATGAATCTACAAACTGACATTAGATCAGAAAAGAAATAGAGTTAAGCAGTATGTTAGAGAATGCATGAGCCCAAGGATTCCCGTGACAGTTTGGGTGGATTTTCAAAAGTGATGAGTTTTTGTCTAACTCTGCTCCACGGACATCAATGGGACTTTAACCTCAATGGGGAGCAGTTAGACCAATGCTAAGAACTCTTGAAAGTCCTATCCTTTGGACCAATTCTGTAGCCATTTGATGCCGTTGAAGTTTGGAGTTCCACAAATGGAATGGTGAAATTACTGGGCCTTTCTTAATCTTCTAATAGACAGTTGGACTGAGCCTTTTAGGGCAGTGCATTGATTCAAATTAATGGAAGATTAGTAGCTAAATTCCCTGCACTGCTTTGAAAATCTCAACCTTTAGGTATTAAGCCTGAAATCTTTAAGCAGCCCTTACTGGAGCAAAAATCTCATTTGGAATTTTGCTTGAATAAGAACTGCAGGATATGGTCCTCTGGCAACAGGACTGAGGTTTGTACAAAGATAAAATGTATGCGGTTAAGCTCTTTGGATACAAGACTAAGCATCTCTGTACTTCCTGAATTAGTAAATAGATGACGTTTTTTCTACAAGCAAGAATCTACAAAGTAGTAATTTAAAATGTGAATAATCTGAAATAACTATTCTCACTTTAAAATAATTCCTCCTTATTTCTTGAGTTATTTTGTCTTTAACACCACATAAAAGTTTCTCATTTCTTGCCTTCAGGAAGCTTTCATTCAGTAACGCAGGCAAACTAACATAGTAGTATAACTGAGTGGTTGCTTCTTTTAGAATAGAAACATGGCTATAGAATGAAGAACTAAATTACTACTTATTTCTTAAGACAGGAGGCATATTTTCACAAAGATGGGATTGGATAAACATTGTATATGATAATAAGCAGTCCAAACACTGTCACTGAGGATGTCTACATCTGAACTCAGATTTCCAAAGAAACTGTATGCTCATGTATTATTCATATTGGTACATCTCATAAAGCAAATTGGGACATAAACTAAAATTTAGCAATACTGTTAAGAAGATTCTAGTGTAGAGGGTTGAAAACAAGCATTATTTTGGATTTTTAGGCTGTTCAAATGATGTCTCCCATCTGTTTTGAAATGAGGTATAGCTGACATTTAGATTTTCACAAGGGAAAGAGTCTCATTTGAAAAACATAGACAGGATATTGGGGTATTGGTTAACGACATCCTAAACAAAAACTGCTGATGCTTTTCAAAATATTCTACTGGATTTACAAACAGGTCTTAAAGTGCTATCACTTTTAAAACTAGAGTGGACTAGTTGATCCTGTGAGTTCTGGCATCTTGGGGCTCATGAGTTTCCAAATGGATTTCTTCTGGCAAATTTTTGGAGTCATTCTGCTAAGGAGCAAGACCCTTAGGGGAATGTTTTCAACATCCAAAAGCTTCATTTTAATACTGAAATGATTCTAAAGAAGAGAAATTTCCAAGAAATAAATCTTTGAAAGCTTCCAGAGCAGCTATAGAAACTTGCTTGAAGCTGCAGGTTTCAGAGTAGCAGCCGTGTTAGTCTGTATCTGCAAAAAGAAAAGGAGGACTTGTGGCACCTTAGAGACTAACAAATTTATTTGAGCATAAGCTTTCGAGAGCTACAGCTCACTTTATCGGATGCATGAAGTGGAAAATACAGTGGGGAGATTTTATATACACAGAGAACATGAAACAATGGGTGTTACCATACACACTGAATGAGAGTGATCAGGTAAGGTGAGCTATTACCAGCAGGAGAGCGGGGTCAGGGGGGAACCTCTTGTAGTGATAATCAAGGTGGGCCATTTCCAGCAGTTGACAAGAATGTGTGAGGAACAGTGTGTGTGTGTGTGTGGGGGGGGGGGAATAAACATAGGGAAATAGTTTTACTTTGTGTAATGACCCATCCATTCCAGTCTTTATTCAAGCCTAAGCTAACAGTGTCTAGTTTGCAAATTAATTCCAATTCAACAGTCTCTCATTGGGAGTCTGTTTGTGAAGTTTTTTTGTTGAAGAATTGCCATTTTTCGGTCTGTAATAGTGACCAGAGAGATTGAAGTGTTCTCCTACTGGTTTTTGAATGTTATGATTCTTGATGTCTGATTTGTATCCCTTTATTCTTTTACATAGAGACTGTCCGGTTTGGCCAGTGTACATGGCAGAGGGGCATTGCTGGCACATGATGGCGTATATCACATTGGTAGATGTGCAGGTGAATGAGCCTCTGATAGTGTGGCTGATGTGATTAGGCCCTATATGATGTCCCCTGAATAGATATGTGGACTCAGTTGGCAACAGGCTTCGTTGCAAGGATAGGTTCCTGGGTTAGTGGTTCTGTTGTGTGGTGTGTGGTTTCTGGTATTTGCTTCAGGTTAGGGGGCTGTCTGTAAGCAAGGACTGGCCTGTCTCCCAAGATCTGTGGGAGCGATGGGTCGTCCTTCAGGATAGGTTGTAGATCCTTGATGATGCGTTGGAGAGGTTTTAGTTGGGGGCTGAAGGTGATGGCTAGTGGCATTCTGTTATTTTCTTTGTTGGACCTTTCCTGTAGTAGGTAACTTCTGAGTACTCTTCTGGTTCTGTCAGTCTGTTTCTTCACTTCAGCAGGTGGGTATTGTAGTTGTAAGAACGCTTGATAGAGATCTTGTAGGTGTTTGTCTCTGTCTGAGGGATTGGAGCAAATGCAGTTGTATCGTAGAGCTTGGCTATAGACAATGGATCGTGTGGTGTGGTCTGGATGAAAGCTGGAGGCATGTAGGTAAGTATAGCGGTATAGGGTGGAGGTTATGTGACCATCGCTTATTAGCACTGTAGTGTCCAGGAAGTGGATCTCTTGTGTGGACTGGTCCAGGCTGAGGTTGATAGTGGGATGGAAATTGTTGAAATCATGGTGGAATTCCTCAAGGGCTTCTTTTCCATGGGTCCAGATGATGAAGACGTCATTAATGTGGCGCAAGTAGAGTAGGGGCATTAGGGGCCGAGAGCAGAGGAAGCGTTATTCTAAGTCAACCATAAAAATGTGTCATTACACAAAGTAAAACTATATTTCCCCATGTTTATTCCCCCCCCCCCCCGCAATTCCTCACACATTCTTGTCAACTGCTGGAAATGGCCCACCTTGATTATCACTACAAAAGGTTGAGGTCCCCCCCCGCTGGTAATAGCTCACCTTACCTGATCACCGTCGTTAATGGGTGTTACCATACACACTGTTTCATGTTCTCTGTGTATATAAAGTCTCCGCACTGTATTTTCCACTGCATGCATCCGATGAAGTGAGCTGTAGCTCACGAAAGCTTATGCTCAAATAAATTTGTTAGTCTCTAAGGTGCCACAAGTACTCCTTTTCTTTTTGTTGAAGCTGAAGTTTTGGATTCCCTGTGACTTCAGTTGGGGAAATAAAGTAGCAGGAATAGAAGGAACACTTTCATGAAATACTGCTTAGAAGTAAGAACATGGGAACAGAGATACAGAACGTACCTGTTAAACAGAGCTAATAGTAACCTCCTTACCATGGTTATCAGCCCTAAAACCTGTAAAATCTCTTGTGAGTTCTTTTATACAAATCATATTATGCTATGAGGACATAATAGCCAGGAAATTGCAGAAGAGAGGGCCAAATTCTATGATTATTTGTGGTCTTGGGCTAGGTTTCAAACCTGGACTATATACTTTCTTCACAATGTGTAGCGGACAAGGGAGTTGACACTTCTTGGTTATTGTTTCAGTCTCTCTGCAAATTCAAGCAGATTATTGCTTCTATTACTCTTCATTCATGTTTGGAAGATTCTCTGCAACCATGAGGACTAGACATTTATTTTTTTTTGGGAGGTTGGAGGGGAGGAAACTTACGTTCTGCAAAACCTGAATGTCATGTGGGTCATCTATATATACGTCTTGTGGGCTGGGGCTGGCCCTTGGGCCATATGGAGGTCTTACATTTATGCTCCTGAAGGAGTGCCATGAGGTAGACACTGGGATGTAGAACTCCTTGGTTACTACTCCCACCACTGCCATTGACTTTGGGCAAGTCACATAACCTCTCTGTGCCTCAAATAACTCATGGGTAAAATAATTCCCTCATAGGGATGTTATGATGTTTCAGTAGTTAATGACAGTAGAATTTTGAGAGTTTCATGTGAGAAGTACCATTTAATATAAAACCAAAGTGTATTAAATAATTGTTTCTGATGACTTTCAGCGAACGTCTGCCTCTGAGCTCATGGGCTTGGTCATATCTCAGGAATTAGATCTCCAGCAGGGCTTTCTCAGCTATCAAAGCATTATGCTTCAGGGTTTTAGCCAGGTCAGGAAGGGATTTCCTCCCCCCCGCATCCCCCCAATGTATTCTGGGATATTTTTTTCTCCTTTGAAGCATCAGGGCTGGCCAGGCTGGAAATGACACATAGGACAGGAAGAACCAGGGCTTTGAGGTGGCACCAAGGATTCTCAGGTGCTTGGCTAGCTGGTTCTTGCTCATATGTTCAGGTCAAAGTGATTGCCAAATGTGGGGTCAGGAAGGAAATTTCCACGAGGTCAGATTGGCAGTGACCATGGGGGTTTTCACCTTAACCTGCACCTACATGTTGCAGATGATTTGCAAGGATTATCTGGATACATTTCACTTAATCATTTCCCTGCCGTTGCTGAGGCCTGGGGCATTGGTGTACCTCGGTCCCTTTTGTTCTCTGCCTATGGCACACAATAGTCTAGTCTCCTGTGGGCTGTAATGCTTTGCTGTAAATATTCATTGTTGGGTTTAGTGTGCAGTTGTTGGGTGGTGATGGTGGCCTGTGGTATACAGGAGGTCAGACTAGATCTGGTGGTCCCTTCTGACCTTAAACTCTGTGCCACAGATTCCTGTACTAATAGACTGAAGCCTGTTTTTCTTCATTTTCCATATTGTAAATATATTCTTTGATGTCTGGATTTTAAAGTTTTATCTGCAAATTTCTGTTGCATGTTTTTCTCAAAACCTCCATGAAATTTCTGTACTGGTGTGTGTGGGGGAAGGTCCAACCCAGGGAGACTCTAAGGATACTTGAAAACTTGTTCAGCTAATTATACCAAAGTGTCTTTTATTTGCTACACTGTAGTGCCATCCATCCCTAAGGCAATACTAATTCACAACTCATTTTTTACTAGACCAACAAAGGGATTTTGTACTATTACTATGGTTTATTGCCTGATGCTTTGAAACACTGGGTCAGATAAATCAGCACTGCATTAATGGGAAATGGAATTGCTGCAGCATTCTCTTTTGCTGATTTGAGAGCCATTTCATAAAGTAAAAAGCAAAACTGAGCAATTTCTCTTCATTTTTGACCCTATTGAATGATCCATCTGATTACTGACTTTTTGCAATGGCAGAAATACATCAATCTTTCTGTGGTTGTCTTGGATGCATTTTAAAGACTGACCATGGTTTGCTTAATTTTGTCTCTTTTTAAAACCCAAATTGTAGGTAATACATTTTCATCATAGGTGAAAAATCTATTACTATAAAAATAAGATTCTTAAAAAGGGACCAGCTGATATGGAAAATATAGTGAAATACATATATTTTTTTTAAATGCTAGCTACAGGTAGAGCTGTGCCTTTACATGGATGACCTGAGCAAATATGGAGTTCTAGCAGAGCCCCAAATGGCTCATTCACTCCTCCATTTCTTCCATCAACCTATCTGTTTCCCTATCAGTGTAATTTGTTGTTACAAAAGGATGTACCAGTTTCAGCTCATTCGTGTGGAGCAGGCCACTATTGGTTCTTTCACACTGGATGCTTCTCTGGGGTTCCCAGGGTTGTGGGGCACCTCACCAGCACCTGCCCTTAGTGTGAGGAAATCTAAAACCACTAGTCTCTGGCAATATAAACACTGCCTTCCGGGCTCCCTCGGGCCTTGCTGTCTCTGTACAGGTTAGCGATAGGCACCAACCCCCGAGTCCTCTGACCGTCTCTCTAGAGTGCTCAGCCACTGAACTATTCCTGAAAGAATAATACACCCCAGCTTGCAAGAGTCCCCTCAGGAGCACCACTTTGCTTACCACACAGCGCTGAGGTATACATATAGTGAAAACGAGAATAAGCTTATCTTTAAAGAACAGAGATTCAAGTAAAGTGAGTAAGAATACTGGAAACATGTGGTTACATATAAAACAAATTCAGAACACAGTTTCTAGAGACAGGCATTCCCCTGTCTCCTACAAGATAGCTTACTCTAAAATTGCATGTTTAACCAATTTGATTGAGACCCCTTTTGATAAGATCAAGCCTACTGGCAGCTTGTACTTACAAACTGAAGGAATAACTTGAGGCTCATCTGCACCCCATAGAAAGAGTCCCTCAGACCATTGTTTTAGTTTGCAAACAAGATAACTCCCATACTCCCAGTACACAGATTAATTTTTTTCCTGTGTGTGCTTCTTTCATGTTGATTTCACACCCTTCCATTAGCATTTGACTCCATATGTAAATAGCTTCCATTATAAATGTTACACTACTTCATTGACATGTAGCCAGAGAGAAATTTTTATCTGGTTTCTGGTGGAACCTTTCTAAGGCATGTCACCTTACATGCTTTAAGAATTTTTATACAAATACATCTGCGACTGGTTGGATCACAGAAAGCCCCTTGAGAACTGCCAACTGATGTGCCAATACTACTACTTTTCCTGCCAGCTTGGGACTCCAGCACCCTGTCTTGTTGAGCCAGACACACCAGTCTACTCCAACACAGACCCAGGGTCTGAATCACGTGCCCCACAGCTGCAGGCTTAATTGAAAGCAACATAAGAAGTGTTCCTGTCTTTAACACTCAAATGCCCAACTCCCGATGGGGTCCAAGCCCCAAATAAATCCATTTTACCTGTATAAAGGTTATACAGGGTAAACTCATAAATTGTTTGCCCTCTATAATACTGATAGAGAGAGATGCACAGCTGTTTGCCTCCCCCCCAGGTATTAATACATACTCTGGGTTCATTAATAAGTGATTTTATTAAATACAGAAAGTAGGATTTAAGAAGACAGAACAAAGTGAATTACCAAGCAAAATAAAATAGAACACATAAGTTTATGTCTAAGAAAACTGAATACAGATGATAACCTCACCCTGAGAGGAATTTCCATAAGCTTGCTTTTACAGACTAGTCTCTTTCTAGTCTGGGTCCAGTAATCACTCACACCCCCCTGTAGTTACTGTTCTTTTGTTCCAGTTTCTTTCAGGTATCCTTCAGGGTGGAGAGGCTATCTCTTGAGCCAGCTGAAGTCCAAATGGAGGGGTCTCCCGGGATTTAAGTAGACTCTCTCTTGTGTAGAAGTCCAGCTACAAGATGGAGTTTTGGAGTCACATGGGCAAGTCACATGTCCATGCATGACTCAGAACTTACAGGTAGCAGCCATAGCTCACATGCTAGCTTGAACGTCCTCATGTAGACTTCTTATGTGGATTGGAGCCTCCCCAGATCCATTGTCCCTTAAGTGCTTCTTGAGTGGGCACTTAATTTGCACATTCCTCTCTCAAGAAGCTGACCAAATGCTTTACAAAGGCTACTTAAAAATGAACCCAGTGCACAGCCAATATTCATAACTTCAAATACAAAACTGATACATGCATACAAATAGGATTAATAGATTCAGTAGATCATAACTTTTACATAGATATGTTACATGGCATATGTAGCATAAAACATATTCCAGTTATGCTTATGAATATATATATTTCCATAAAGCCTCCTGGGGGGGCACCATTACAACATCATAAGTCCTTAAATATCACTCATACGTACATCTCTCAATGATTATGGGGATCAATGTAACACAGGCTTTCATTGGAGATATTATGTGACATACTTTAGTGAACTAGAATGTAAATACCAGACCCTATAACCCTTATGAACCCCTTATAAGAGATGCGAATTGGCATCAAGAGGTCTCTGGGTCACATCTGAGAATTCCTTACAGTGATGCTTAAGAGCTGAGATGCAAAGGTTTCTGGAGAATCAGGGAGCCAGAATCACTTGTTGCCCACACAGAAGCAGAAATGTGGACTCTGTTTTTAATTAAAAACTGGGCAGTGGCTGGAGAAGACATATTTGGGACTGACTTATCAGTTGGTGACAACAGTAGGTCTAGTAATATTTTAATAGTGTTCCATTAAGAAATGGCATTCTAAGAACCAGTTACTTAACCTAAGGTCTCTTATCAGAGCAGGATTTTTTCGCTGCTGCTGCATTAAGCATGCAGTGAACAACACCCGGTTTCCAACTGCCAGTCCCATTACGGGTCCAGTACAAGGCAGTAGGTGGCATGACAGTGGAATCCATTTTTTCCCTCAACAACCAACTGATTTACAGACCATTTTAAACATTCAAAAAGCTTTTCAAGAATCAGTGGAGACCTTATAATAAATATCAATAAAATATACTATTTTTAATGAGAATATATACATATTAATGAATATTAATATAATTGTACTAATCAGAGTTGTAAACTCAATTTATGTTCTATGATTTTGCAAGAGGTCCTACAATTGTTCATATCTTGTTTCCTCTTCCATTCGATGTTTGAATTTAAACAGTTCTCCCTCCTGTAGGACTCTACTTCAATAGGCTTTGGATCAGGTCCCCAGTTACATACTACGTAAGGCCAGAATCCTGCAATTTACAATGTGTGTGGATGGGTTGCTATGTCCCCTGAGGAGCCCAGTAGAGGGCGTAGCAGTCTGCTTGTGGACTATATATTGCAGGTTCAGGGCCTGAGTGTCTGGACCTGCAACAGTTACCGGTGCAAGGAGTCCTGAATTCACTCCTGTCATTTAATTGATTAAGAGGTGAAGAAGGGTTGCAGTACTGGTTCCTAATTTGTGTATCAAAATTAAAATGATTAAGTACATCCAGTGAAAATTACATCCTTTAAATCCATCACACTCTAGGGTAGACTTCAGTAAAAGATGCCTCCAGAGTGAATTCTTAATATAAAGTTGGTGAACATTAAGACTTTTACCAAGTAGAAAGGACATCCACTACTTTAATATCTAGTTTGGTTTTAATGAACAATTCATTAACACTCAGTGTGAGAGTCATTCTTTGTTCACAAAGAAATGTAATTAAATTGTGCCAGAGAGGAAAAGGTAATATGGAATTGTCACTACCAGTGACACATGAATTGATCAAGATGTCAGGTGTTCTTAGAAACTGAGAATGTAGGATCTTAAAGAACATACTCTCTCAATATGTTATAATAAGCACTAAAACTGCGATATAGTTAAGGGTCTGTCAGTATTTCCATTAGGAACCCCATTATAAAGGGGTTTATAGCTTGGCTGTAAAAAATTGCTATAGGCTAAAACTAGTTAAACAAGAATTCAATCTGGGAACAATTTTTTGGTGCCAAATTTGTTTTAGACTGCTTTGGGCATTTTAAAATATTTTTATTGGAAGGCTATATACTAGCTGTCATAGAAATGTGTAGAAATGGATAAATGAGGATAAATAAGCACTTAGGGCCCAATCCTACAGCTCTGTTCATATGGCAGAGCCGTAACCATTTAGAATGCGGAAGTACGTGTTCCCTGTGCATTGGGGTTACAGAGGCATCTTTCCTTCTGAAGGCTCACTTCTAAAGTCCTTATTGAAGCAGAACTCCCATTCTGGGCCTTCAGGATTGAACCTGCTCAAAGGGCTGCCTGGGGAAAGGAAAAATACTAGCTCTGATAGAAATAGACAGCGTTATTTAAAATGGGAACTACTGATGTAAACCACTGCTGAAAAGTCACATTACTTTTTTGTGTATTGCACAGTGAATAGCTGAGCCCAGTAATGATATCACTGAGCTCTTTAGGCCCTCTAGTCACAAAACAGACATTTCTCATTTTATACATCAACACTCATAGCTTGCTGCAGCCATTCCACCTCATTAGGATGCATCCTTTTTAGGAAGATGGTGACTTAAGCCATGCCTACAGTACAGGCTGTGTCGGCATAACTGATGTTGCCCAGGGGTGTGAATAAACCACCCCTGAATGACATAGGTTTTGCTGGCATAATTGCTTGTATGCACAGTGCTCTCTCCCATTGGCATAGAGTGTCTTCATCGCACATGCTGCATTGGTACAGCTGCAGCGCTGTACGTGTAGACGTGCCCTAAGAGAAGCATATTACTTTATTATCTTGAAACATAAAGACATTGGGCATGGAATGTATTTTTTCCATTGCCCCTTAACTTCACAAACATCTTTTGACAGTAAGTCACACAGGCCTGTAACAAAAGTATTTAAGCAGGAAAAGCAAAGAGGAAAAATACGGTTGAGGGTGGGGAGCTATATGAAAGTTCCATGCAGACCCATTGAGCTCCTGCTTTATATCGGTACAATTCCACAAAGGTGGAAGAGGCAAAATAATTGCCTCATGCAATACGTTGCTTCAGTAGATCACACAGCTTTTCATCAGTGCTGGTAGGAGCAAATCATTGACGGGGAAACTGTGCTTAACCATGGTCCTGTGTGGTTGCTGTTGTACTTGGAGAAACAAAGCTTTTCTGAACTAGTTTGCATCACCCTACCTGCATAAATGGAGCGGGGGCACATGACAACCCCATGCATAACCTCTGGGTTGCAAGGGAGACATGGGGAAAGTTGAAACTTGCCTACTGACTTTGACTGGCAGCCAGAACAGAGCCATTCACAGGTGAGACATCCCATCCTGTGGGGATGCCTGGCCAGTGGGCTGACAGTGGGAGGTGGGCAAGGTTGTGCTTGGGTGATATTTTGCCTGAGGGTATGAGCCTGGGAGCAGCTGTGGAAGAGAGCCCAACCCAGGGAGTGAGGGGAAGAGGAGAAGAGCTCAGCATGGATTGCAGTCCTGTTAGACTGGCTGTTTTGTGCCCTGGTGGAGAATGCAGAGACAGAAAGGCGCTGAGTTGTTAGGAGTCAAGCAGGACTGAGCCCACCAAGTCCCTTGCCATCTTTAGGTGCAGTGGGAAATGGAAGACAGAAATCTGGGTGCAGCACATGACCCTGCATACTCTCCCTCTGCTTCCGTGTCTCAATGGAATCAATGTATATTTCACTCTTTACCTCTATTCTCCCATTTTATTTCTTCCTTGTGCTCCACTTCTGCTCACTGAGCAATTGATGCCAGTTTTTAATGCAAATGAGATGGATGTGTCACATTGCAAATATTTTCATGTAATTTACATGGGAATCAACCATTTGCAGGACCTAGATGTTAGAATCATAGAATATCAGGGTTGGAAGGAACCTCAAGAGCTCATCTAGTCCAACCCCCTGCTCAAAGCAGGACCAATCCCCAATTTTTGCCCCCTCAAGGATTGAACTCACAACCCTGGGTTTAGCAGGACAATGCTCAAACCACTGAGCTATCTCTCCCCCTTCCCCCCCCTTGTTTTCCGCACATTCAAACCAATGCAGTTTCCTGTTGAGATCATCCACTTTAAGATAATGAAAAGGCACCTAAGGGGAGTGCTAATTATTTGCTGTGAGCCACTCATTTTGCATCAATTAATGTCATTATTATTAGTTAACACACATCTTGAATGAGGCCACCCAATAGTTTGCTAAATAGTGGACACTGAAAGTAACTTCACCACTCCAGGGAAGAAGTCAGTGGGGAGAGTCCATTCTAAGCCTGCACAGAGCTGCAGGATAGAACTCCAGACAGAGTTTTTCAGTAGACTAGTGGAGAAAGTGGAGTAGATGTTTCACAATGGGTTGTAGATGACTAGACTGAAGAGTTGGTTATTTCTTTTTCTCAGATAGAAAGAGCTGGCATCCTAATCCTTGAGATTGGGGTTCTCCCTAACGTAAAGGTAGGAAACATTTTGAAATAGATCCCTGCTGTCAATTTATTTAGCAAACGTCCAAAGCAACTGATAAATACTTTATGCTTCAACTATAAAACAATAAGCACATTGCACAGATGCTATGATTTCACTCTAGAGATTTCTCTATAAATTGAACTGCATACTGTTCATCTGATTGAGCAGGCAGATGGAAGTTTTACATTATACCGATATGTGGACACCGGGCTTTTTTCCTGTATAATGTGATACACACTACACTACAGGTTTCAGAGTAACAGCCGTGTTAGTCTGTATTCGCAAAAAGAAAAGGAGTACTTGTGGCACCTTAGAGACTAACCAATTTATTTGAGCATAAGCATCCGATGAAGTGAGCTGTAGCTCACGAAAGCTTATGCTCAAATAAATTGATTAGTCTCTAAGGTGCCACAAGTACTCCTTTTCTTTTTTCACACTACGCTACTTTTATGTAGACTTATATTTAGAGAAGACACTTCTTGGGACTTTACTTGATATATGATGTTGTAGAAATACCACAAATAAAGTTAGTTTCTCTTTCTTGTGCATGTTAGTGGTTTCACTTGAAAGCATGACAAAACAAATATGAACAGATTGGCTGAAACCACAAAATTGAGAGACAGATCTGAGTTGGGGATATTTGGATCTGTGGATGAAATTCATCCCCTTGTAATATTGGGGGCCGTCTGCAAAGTTCAGATATAGTTCCAGGTTAGATTTTCAACAGCCCTCAGAGTTCAAGGATTTTTTTGCTGGGGGTTTGGGTTCATTTCTGTTTGCAGTATTTAGAAGTGAAAAATGGCCATGAAAGTATAATAATACTAAGAGTAATTACATGTTGAAAGCTAGAGTCTATATGGTAGTGCTTTGATGAATGCTTAAGCACTCACACATAATTTAAGAAAAGCATTCTGCGTTGTCAGAGTTGAGTTTTGTAAAACTCCTCCATAATTAGTAACTGGTGTGTCCCCCAGTAAATTGCTTTAATTAATTATAGTGTGAACCCAAAGACTAATCTTTCATGACTTAGATTCCTGCCTTACTGCAGAAAAAGGGACTGAAAATTAAAAAAAAAAACAAAGATCTTTTAAAAAAAAGAATGTCTACATCTTATTAAAATGCATTGGATAGGAATAAAGGGACAATACGAGAGAGAGAGAGAGACGGAGACAGACACTCTGTGGATGTGAAATAATAAACCGTGCCTTTGTTTAAAATAAACACATAGGCTGAATCATTTATTTAACACTGTAGCAGATCTTAGTTGTGCTTGAGTCACCTTTTTATTACCAAGCACAACCAAACTCTAAGATAGTGTCAAAATTCCTTGGGGACAGGTGGGTGGGGGACAGAAACTATGTTCTATACAGTGTATATACCCCAGTAATAGGCAAGAGGGAGAGGACACGTTTTCATATGAGATCTGAAAAGAGATCAATGCTCATAGTTACAGGAGCTACAGAAGACAGTTTTTACACCAGTTGGGGTTAGACTGACAGTGGGCAGGGAGGAACACAGTGCTAGATAAGGAGAACATATAGAATATAGTAATTTTAGATTACATAGTTTCTTCTAATATCTGCAGTATCTAGGCACAAAAGAATACAATAGAAACAGATTCAGCTATAATTCTGAATTTCTAGAATAGATTTGTTTAACCTTCAATGTGATCTTTAATTTTGTTTTACATTTACACCACTTTATGGTACCTTGACCCTGCCAGACTGGTGTAAAGGGGCCTTACTGGAAATGTGTACATTAGAATCACACTTTAAAACTTGTCTTTGATTTTTTTCTCTTAATGTATCTTCCTTTTCTGCATGCTGTACTCCCACAAAAGTTATCGATTTCAGTGGGTTTCTATGACAGCTGGACACTGCAGTAACCTATTGTTTTTCCAATGTGAATGGACTCCAGGCAATTATAATGGACATCTGTGAGATAAGTGGAACTACCCTGATTCTTCTACTGAGTTTAAAGATTGGAATCAATGTCTGCCTTGTCAACTTTTTAAAGTAAAGAAGCCGTGAACTTATTACCATAAATTAGTAAATGCCACATTCTCTCCATTTCCCTTTTCCTTTGTTCAATCTGTGCAATATCTCAATAGGAGCTGGAGTTCAATACTAGATTCACATTCTTTACCTTATTTTGATGGGATTATACCATCCTATTCTCCTTCTCTCTCCTCTACTTTCCTCTCCGTTCCTCATTCTCCCAACCTCCTTGCCACCACTCAAAGAAACATCCTGTTGTGAGTGAGTTCTTTTTCTAAACATGATTCTCCAGTATTGACCTTGGACCAGAATCAATGAATGAATAAAACTAAAAAAAAAAAAAACCCCGCCCCAAAGTTAAAAAAATATGGATACTCAGTAAAAACCCAAGACACATCATGAAACTCTTTGTAAATGTTTAAAGGGGCTTGTTTTGTCCATGTTTTAGCACAGATGGTCTGGAGCCACAAACTTCAGATCTGCATTCAAATCCAAAGTTAGGTGGTAGTCAGATCTAGGCTCTTGGTTTAAGGCCATCTCTGGTAGTTATCATCGTTGTACATGTCTTTCCATTTCCTAGTTGTTAGGCAAATGTTCTTTCTTGATTATGACGTTACTGGTGGCCCCTGTTAAAATGTTCTCTGTACAGTCTACTTAGAGGATGGACTGCATCTTCCTCTGTTTGTACAGTGGCAGGCACAGCAACAAAGTACAACAAATGTTGAATAATAGCAGTGAGTGGGAAACTTGGCTTTCCCATTGTTAGTGCTTCGTGTATGCCATGAAAATTGAGATGGAACCTTTCATTGGTGTTGGCCCTTAGGTTGCCATAGGAAAGGTATGATGATCAGATCTAACCCCTCTCAGTAGCATCATGCACTTTAAATCCCAGCTGTGCTGAGTTTGAGGAGATAAGTTACTAACCCATTCTCCCTGGCAAGTGATGGGGTCTGATTTTCCTTTCTTTGATCATCTTTTTTCATAGTGCTATAATAAGCAGTGCAATAATATTCAACTGTGTACATACTTGATGATTTTGGAAAAGTAAGAGTCACATAAAATGGAGACTTCCTGCTAATATATTAGATTTATAACACCTTACAGACTTTCTTTAAGGGAAGTAGTAATTGACTATAACATTCCTTCTGATAGATGACAAATAGCTTCATAACTCTGCAAGAGAAAATATCACCATAGCTGGAAACATTTAGTGATTTATTTCTTGTATTAAAGATAAATCCAATTTTAATTCTTCTGAATTCCAAAAAGCACTTTGCAAAAATAAAAATGTGAAAAATAGAGATTTAAAAACTAATTTCAATTATATGTTTTAAACATAGAGAAATATGAAGTGTTTATGCCATTATTGTATCTGTTCTCCTTAGGTTTGTTTTTATGTCCCCATTCTGTCACCTTCTCCAGTTTTAAACAAAGAGCTGATGTCACTGATATTTTTGGTTAAAAGACAGTGTCTACAGCCCGTCAGAAATGGTATTAATTAATATCTGGAGCAGACATTGCTACACATCATATTCCAGCATTTTTGCCATACAAGTTCAAAGTAATTAATGTATTAACCGTTAGAACATCTTTGCTATAAAATAAAATGATTAAAATGCATTGTTTAAAAATACTTTGGGATATAACCCACTAAACTTTGGTCTGTTTTTAAAATGCAAAATAATACTAGTAAAAAAAATCAAACCTTAAACAGATGCACTTGAAAGCAACATTGAAATATGATCTGGGATGTTTGAGGCATGCAGAGGTGAAATGTGCTAGCTGATACGTCTGCACTAATCTCAGATAGAAGACTCTCTCATTTATTTTTTCACTTGTATGAAGAAAGAAAATAACTTCAGCTGGATTTCAACATCCACCTGGTATGGTACCAAAGTTTTTCCCTGTTTATCATTGCTGTTGCTGTGCCTTTTAGTGGTCCTGGTTTTAATTATAATCTATTTATGTCCCTGTGATTAGGGCATATTCTCCACACTGGCCCTCAGAGGGTGAATTAAACGAAATGGACCCAATTATCCAAGTAGTCTGCAAACCCCAGACTTAACCTGGAGGAAGCTAATTAGATGAAGGCTCACCAGTGAGGGAACAGGCAGGGCTTCTACAAAGCTAGGAAGCTGGTAACGGTAGGGAAACAGCAGGGGGGAAGCCTGTGGTTCCCCCTCCTAGATGTAAGGGAGAAGGAGCCGAGTAGGAGGGAGTTCAGGGATGAGAAGAGTAAGATGGTGGAGCTGCACACCTTAACTGTTCACTACAGGGCCCTGGACTGGAACCCAGATTAGAGGGCGGGGCTGGATTCCCCCAGTAACCACTGCAGAGTGGTACTGTTTTGGGGTAGTGAACAGGAAGACAACCTGAGTCACTGTGGGAGTGACCGGCTCAGGACAGTGGGCATGAGGAGTGCCTGATGTCATGTGGATAGAAGAGACTTTGAAAGATTACCCTGGAAGAGGAACCCTGACAGGAATACTGAGCTATGAAGAGGGCACAGCAGCTCCTGGAGGGAGAGAGGGGCTGCAGACAAGGAGACAGAGGGAGGGATGGTGTGCAACCTCAGGAAGGGGCATTGGTCTCCCAAACTATTCCCCAGGGCAGTCAGATGAAGGTGCCATCCCAGCAGTGAGTAGAATCACACCTCCTGGCCTGGTCACAGTCCCACTTCCCCTGTACCCCCACAGTTGTCTCAGGATTCAGGCCTTAGATTTCTGCTTTTTGTTCCAAATATTCTGCCCTCTGTAGTCCCCAGTTCTACACTAACAAAAGCAAACTTCTAAAATCCCATCTCCTAGTAAAGGGATGCTTATTTTCTTCCTCTTCTCTGAACCCCAATTCAGCAAAGCATGTGCTTAAGTCCATCCTTGTTCCTCAAAGCACTTAAGGACATACATAACTTTAGGTATGGATTAATGTCCTGTTGATGGCAACATGTCCAATTGATTTCAGTAGGACTTCAGCATGTGCATTTACTGTTGCCAATTCTTGAGATTTTATTGTGAGTCTTATGGCATACACTGGTCTTCTTAAAGGGTTGGTTCTTGGACTCGTGTGATTAGATGGAAAAAAAATCTCACTTTTAGTTTAAAAACAGTGAATTTCTAGCCTCCTTGTTTTCAGAGAAAAGCTGGAAAATGTGACCCAAGTGCATGCTAAAGATTACAAAGCCAAAGAAAAAGAACACAACATATATTTTACGTACGTCATTTTTAAGCCACTCATAATTTTGGGGGGCTGACTAGTGATTTTTGAATGCTTGGTGGTTCACAGTACTGCTTTAATTTAAGCACATTCTTAAGTGCTATGATGAACAGTGAATCAGGGCCTTAAACAGTCTCCCTCTGGTTTGTTGGTAATTGACTTTGATTATTAGGAAAACTTTCTGACATCCTGCCTTTATGGCCATAAATTTTAAGGGCTGCTGACTAAAAAGGATTGGTCAAATGAAATCCTGCTCAGAGAGACATCACTGACTGTCTTACAGCCTGGAAGAAACATAACATAAATACCAGTAGCTCTCTCTCTCTCTTTTTTTTTTTTAAATGAGGCTCTTGTCTGTTTTGCAGAAACATTTAGTCCTTTTTTATTTTTAGCCTAATCATTTTCTTTGGATGAGAGAAGCCTTGACTATGCTGGGGTTCTAGCCACGAGTGGAGCTACGCTTGTACAAATATCCAATGTAGACATGATTTGTATCAATGCAAATCAGGCAATGCCAGCACAGACTGTATTTAGTAGCTAGAACCCCAATTTAGAAAAGGCCTTAAGACATTTGCCTTCACTTTTCCTGCATTTGGGATGTCGTCAAGCTGACTTCCAAATCACCAATAAGCTTGTAAAGGATACAGCAGGTTGGAAAGCATTTTCAGTCTTTACAGGCTTCTGAATGCTGAAAAAGTTGAGGTTAACCTTAACCCTAGCCTACATTAGATCAGTTGCACTTTTACCACAGTGTAAACATTAAGCAAGATTAGACAATTCAGTGATAAACATACCAGTGCCTGTCTACCTTAGGGTTCTCACTACTGCTGATGTTGCAGGAGTTACAAATAAGATATGGCTGTATATTCTGGAGTGTATGTAGACAGTTAATATAAAAAGTTCCATCTACTAGCACATAAGGAGATGTGACATTGTTGATAAATTTGTAGGACAAATTAAGAGACAAGATGGATGAGGCTGACCTGAAGAAGAGCTCTGTGTAGCTTGAAAGCGTCTCTCTTTCACCAACAGAAGTTGGTCCAGGAGAGGATATTACCTCACCGCCCTTGTCTCTTTAATATCCTGGGACCAACATATCTGCACCAACAACTGCATAGAACCAGCCAAGTTGTTACTCTACACTGCGAGTGTGTATTACACAGCTATTAAGCTCAACCAGTTGTGGAACTGCATTGGTAGTATTGCAATGGTCCAAGATTTCCAGAAAAATACTAGTGTATATAAGAGACAGACTGATGACTTAATTTGGAAGAGTCTGTAGATTTGTGAACATAGAAGTACCTGTTCAAGTGATCGGATATTTATTTTACAATGCACATGTTATATACTGCAGCTGGTCAGATTGCCATTGCATAGATACTACTACTTTTGGAAACTTCATTACTTTCTAGCATTACTGGCAGCAGTTTCAGTTTATCTTTTACTCTAGGACGGGCTGCATTGCCTTTGTGTTGCTGGAGAGGAAAAGACTCAAAGTTCAATAATGTTCAAAATTTTGTTCTGAAAGTTATGGTAGTTTTAAAAACTGTTCTAGAAAGCTTTTCAGTTGGCCTGAATGGAAGTGCTGCAAAGCTATGGAAGGAAACACAAATATACAAATACAATTTTAAAATTCAGTTTGCTGTGTGGTGGAATTTTAAGTCTGAGACATGTTGTTTTTCTTGACTACCTCCTCTAGGACATAGGTTTTATGAAATGGAATAACTTCCAGGAACATCTGTAAATACATCAGTGGCTAGTGGGAGAAATGGAGATGTTGTGGAGATTGAGGCTCAACTGTTGAGCTGAAAGCTGGAGATATTTGACAATCAGATTGCTTGAGAACATTGGTAGACTTGCAGTGTCAGCTCATATGGCATGAGGCTTACAGCTCCAGTCAGTGGTGCTAAAACCGTTTTTACAGTGGGGGGTCCTGAAAGCCATTGAACAAACCTGTAAACCCTGCTTATGATGGAAACCACTACAGGCCAGGTGGTGCTGTTGCACCCAGTCCAGCACCCATACTCCCAGCACTCCTGACTATAGTTAGCCTGTCATTGCTGGTGGCTCTAGAACTGTGGCCTCCACTGCTACTGCTTGAGAGAATGGCAGAAATGGTTGAACATCTGGTCTTCGGTGCTCCATGCTGAAACACTTAAATAAATTTGCTGGTGACAGCAGCATGACTGGCTCAGTATTGGGGAATATTTCAAGGCACTCCATATCAATTGGTGTATTGTGAGCACTGGCTGTGTTGATTGTCTAGTGATCTCTCTGATTTGGGGACATTACAATTTATTTTCTAGATGTTTACTTAATATCTGAGTTCTTTGTGAAAGCTGTTAGGAATCTGTCCCTAGAATTGTTTCTATTTAGAACTATTTGATTCTGTTTACTGGTGTTCAGGCTTTCACATTACTGCCTATTGATTTCGCATGGCCTGCATTCCTAACAACGACAATGGATGTTTATGCAGAACTGTGCAAAGGATAATGGACTCCCACACTTGTACCAGAATCTGTCTTTTGAATGGTCTGTTGTGCCTTATTAGAGTATATTTAGTATTAGCAGAATTCCATTTTAATTTTTTATAGTTTTGACATAATGCTTTTTTAAGCATTGTTTTTATTAAAATTTTCAGTTGTGGGAAATTGCGGAGGGACAGACAATAATTGGTATGGTAGATGTTGAAATTCCAAAAATGTAAAGCTTTATAAATGTTAAAACACAAATTGTCAACATCATTCGGTAGAACCTCAGAGTTATGAACACCTCGGGAATGGTGGTTATTCGTAACGCTGAAATGTTCTTTCAAAAGTTTACAGTTGAACATTGACTTAATACAGCTTTGAAACCTTACAATTTTTTTAGTAGTTTATGTTTAAGAGAGTACTGTACTGTATTTGCTTTTTTTAATTGTCTCTGTTGCTTCCTGACTCTGTACTTCCAGTTCCAAATGAGGTGTGTTATTGACTGTTCAGTTTGTAACTCTGGTGTTTGTAACTCAAAAGATACAATGTAAATAACCTTTAATCAAACTCTAAGAAGTTCGTAAGTAGCATTTGTATTACTTTGCCTAGCTGTACATTTTGATTATAGTTGGAAATATTTTTCATCGGTTTGTGTGTGTGCAGGAAAATTAACATTTGCTGATAATCTAATCCTTCCAAGACTAAGTATATTATATGTTCTATATTATGCCTGATAAGATTTGTCACTCAACACCTAGCTCTGTGGCTTTGACAGCAGAAAGAGGTGAGGTAGCGTTCAGAAGTTTGACAGTTAGCTTTGTCAATGTAAATGACACAATCATTGCAGTGCCTGTTATCTCATCTATCCCTGTCAATTTGCTCTCTTGATTGAATGTCATCAATTATCATCTTTTTAAAGTTAGCATTCCATTAGTGAAAATGGGGCTTAGTGTCTTCTAAATCTGTTTCTAAACTATCTCAGAGGAAATTTTAATAAAACCAGTTCAAATACTGTTTCCCTGACATTTCCTACTTATCCAATAATTAAGATTCACTTCTAAAGGCTTCTGTTTGTTTTAAACTGCGTTTCCTTTTTGGAAATACCTCTCTATAAGAAATGAAAACCCCTTGAGTTCATGCACTGAATTTACATGTATACCATGCTCTTGTGCCAGCCTAATTTTCAGGAATTATTCTGTTTTTAACAGGATAACCTTTGCTGCAGCTGGGGGGGGGGGAGTTGGGTTTTGTTTTGGGAAAACTCTTAGCTTTATATTACAGGAAGGAAAAAGGGGAAGGTGAGCTCAAACTACAGGAGTTTTACAAACTCCAAAGATAGAGAGGTTCTCAAACCTCAAATTTGCCCAACCCAAACAGTAACTATATGTAAAATTAAACACTCCCTAGTCTTTTCTCCCTATTTACAACTCCAAGTGAATTGATTTCTCCCAGATCAAAGTGCTGGGTACTTAGCCCCTGGAAGATAAACTAGATTTTACATCTATCTTTTATTTACCTAATACTAATTGTGAAACAATATATGAGAGGATAAAATAAATGTTGATGCTATGTCCTTTTAAGAACTCATAAAGCAACTCCAGTATTGATTAGCTTGGGGATCTGCTGAGACATCAATTTACTAATGAGAATGTCCTCTGCTTTGTCAATTATCTTTCATGTCCCTCTTTTGTGCAATAAAAACAGGTGAAGAATTGCAAGAGTTGAATAGAGTGCAACTTTATTACTGTTATTAACTGAATGATACTTTCGGAGGTATTTAGTGGAAACTATTTGCCCTCCCTTATTTATGCTGTCTCATTTCTTAAATATATTCATCGTGATCTGTAGACTTAATGGACTGTCATTATGTCACTTTATGCGTGTACTTTTCTTTTTTAATTCTCGTGGATATTTTTGACATTTGGTTCCTTTCTCTGAGCAAATCTGTTTTCTTTGTATAATGTAAAGAGTAATGCATAATACATTATGGGATGGATCCAATACACGCTGAAGCCATTGGGAGTATCTCCGTTGATTTCGGAGGGTGTTGGATCATATCCAATCTACATAGGCTGTGAACCAGATTTGTATCACTTGGGTAACACTGTTGTCACATATGGTGTCTCATGCCTCAAGTATCCTGTTTAGTATCCTAAAGCCCACAAAATTTCCAATTGCAATTGTTCCATCAAAATACCATTGATAGTCACATGGTTCAGAATTGGCATGTTCAGCTGAAAAACATTGGACCAAGTTGAACCATTTGATTTTTTTTGTGTGCATATTTATTTATTAAAGCAGAGCTTCATAATGAAATCAATGGCAAACTGTGATGGTGCAATATGACCCTTTATTTGTAAAAGCAATTACCATTTTGTATATGGTGAAAATTTGTGAATTTCTTGTTTATTGTTTGTGTTACAGAAACCTTCAAAGGTCCAAGCCTTGCGTTAGGTGCTGGGCATACACATTATAAGAGATGGACCCTGATCACAGTCTGGCAGGGCAGACAGAGAGTGGGAGAACAGAAGTATTATCCCCTTTTTATAGCTGGGGAATTGAAACACAAAGAGATTGTGATTTGTCCAGGGTCCCACAGGGTGAGATAAGTAGGAGGATTGAACCTCAGATCTTGTGAGTCCTAGTCTAGTGCCTTTAAACCCAATAGAACTGTCCTCTTCAGAAGTCAGAGAGAGCTACTGGAAGCTCAGCAGTTTAAAAAACAGGCCTTTTATTTAGGTGCCTAAGTATAGATGGAAAAGGGCTAAACTAGGGCAGCAGTTTTTGAACATTTTGATAATTGGCCCCAATGTTACAGTCCTTATGTAAGTAGAACTCCCATCAATGTGGTGGTGGTTGTTTTTCAAATGAAACTTCTGTTCTATATGCATTTCTATGACACCTGTATGAAATGGAATAGAGAAATAAAATGTGTACGGCTTCACAAACTGTGAGAGATCTACAGAGTATTTCATTGTGCATCCACCCACGGTGTTACAAATTGCATGCCGTTTCAAGCTTAAAAGGTTCAAAGCATATAACAGAATATCAAACATCTGTGGAATATTGGTGCACCCTACAGGTGAAATCCTGGCTCCAAGCAGTTCTTGAGAAAACTCACACTGACTTCACTAGGACCAGGAATTCACTCTGTCTCATTAAGATCACATGTTACGTTCTGATTTAGGAATGAATTGTCCTGTTCAAGGTAGTCCACCTTACCACATCAAAACATTTTAAAACCTTGTCAGCATATTTTCCATACTGTTCTTACAAGCATTGAATAACAGTGTTAGACTTCCTTTTCAGCAGAGTAATTTTATTATTTTTTACTGCTAAGACTAACATATTCTGAGATCATTTCCCCCCACATTCACGTAAACAGAGTCTGTAGCCTCTCCCCCTTTTCTTTTATCCTCTTTTTTTCCCCTAAGCAGAACATTTTCTCCCTCAGAAATGAATTAAAGAAATCCTACTTAAATATAGACTGAGACAAAGTTTTAAAGAGCAAGTTTTCTATTTGTACAGCACTATTCAATTATGTCTCCAGTTTAACCAACAGCAGTAATGCACTACCAAGATCAACGTGTAACAGTGGCAACGGAAAACAGTCAAGTTGTAAACATACACACATATAAATATTGTTCTGCCCAAATGTTTTCACTTCCTGTCTATTTTAGCTTTAGCTTTCCCCAGATTCTTCTTTTTGTAATGGCAATGTCATGTATATGTGGTGGAATATCGAATGGGACATCTTGAATGCACAAATACTCAACGTTTTTGTTAGTAGGAAGGAGTAATTTGAGAGGTAATGGCACCAATCTTCTTGTGATTAATCCAAGATGTCATATCAAGCCATAAAACACTACCCACATATCTACTTTCAAGTTGGATTCTCTCAGGTAAATGAACTCCCTGGCAATGAATCTTAGACAGCTGGGTATTCTCCTTTTTCTCAGGAGCCGCTTTTATATTTATGGCTTTTTCAGATTCAACTCTATTACAAAATTATACAATCAAGTAGATTGAAACATAATTGAATAATACCCCTATTTTACTTTATACCTGGACTTGTCAAATCTTTTAAAATTGTTGGCTTAATGTATATGATGGATGAGACCAATGCAGCTGAAACACATTACGTTTATTTTCAGATCAATCATTATTCCTTTCTATTTCGCTGTGATCTTTTGGCTTGATGGAAAAGAGAGACAAGTTCAGACCACTCTATTTAAGTGCATATAATTCCACTAAGGCCATATGATACATATAAGCTTGAGCTTCCCCTGCATGTATGTCATCTCTGGTTAATTGCATGTCAGTTAATGGTATAATTTGGCTATTTTGCATGCTATTTTGAATTGTGACTATTGATTTTGTTAATATAATAGCTTTGAATGATTCATGGAAGGTGCAACTGTTTTTCATGAACTGTTCCATATCTTTAAGTGAACTTTTTTCCAGTATTGGTATGATAACCTGTGTTTTAGTACATGCAATACAATCTTTGAAACATTTCAGTTCGGCATTTCATTTTAATTTGCAATGCAAAACAGTCTTAACTGCTTGTCTCAACAGTAAAGTGCATGTTTAGCTTATATAAATAACACACAAATATATGGTAAAATTGTTTGCAAAATTAAACACACAAGTTAGAAAATTGCCTGTGCAACATTAATTCTGCTCGCTTGGGATATGCATTATATGGGCTTTCATTGCATGACTACATACTATTTTTTTCATATGACTCCTGCCTTGCTAAGTGCACAGGATGGGCAGTTAACAATAGCTATTCAGTGTTTTGTTTTCTCCTTGTTGTTCAGTGTGTGTCTGTAGACCTTACGTTCTGCACACTATTTAATCCTTGCTCTGAATCCATAATTATTAATTTCCTCATAGGCTTTTCTATGATGCTCCTCACTATATCTGAGTACTTCACAAATACTAATGAATTTTTCAAACACCCAGGTGAGATAAGTGGGTATTATTATCCCCCTTCTGTAGGTGGAGAGCTGAGGCACAGAGATTGAGGTCAGAAGTATCCATTCATTGTGGAAACCCAATCTGAGACTCCTAGGACCTGCTTTTTCAGAATAATTAGCATTATATAGCACTTCATGGTCAAAGCACAGCTACCAGTTTCTTCGGTTGCAGCTGTGAGTGCTCAGTACTTCTGCAAATCAGAGCCCAGCATATCGAGTTGAGCACTGAGAAAATGAGGAACACACAATTTTTGTGACCATCTGTGAAAAGTTTGGTTTCAGTGATTTGCCCAGCGTCACATAGGAAATCTGTGGTAGATGCAGGGATAGAATCCAGTTTTCCAAAGCATCATTCAACTGCCTTAGTCATGAATCCATTCTTTCTCTTCCTGAAGTCCCCTTCCTCCTTCTCTGCACACCTTCCAACTTTTGCAACAAAAACTGGGGTCCTACAAAACAATCGTTCACTACACAACCTTGATTTATCCCCAGAGCAGATGCATCCTGTGCTCTAAATAAGGCCGGGGTCCTGTGGAAAAAATAGTGTGTGATCATGTAATTAAAGACTGCACCAGAATGCATCTGCATAATGGGGGCCAAATTAAGGTTGTACAGAGAACCTTAATACTGATATTTCCCAACTTAGGAGTGCTTTGACTAATGCTCTTCTAACAGTTTTTGTGCATGCAGTTTCCTAGGGGCTGGTAGGGGAACCCCAGTGCACCCTCTCCAGCGGGTTCCAATGCAGAGCCCTATGGTGCTGTTCTGCTGCTTCCCTGGATTGCTTCCTCCCAGTTCCCTTGTACCAGAGGACCAAGTGAACACATTAAACAACATAAATCAAAGGTATGTCTGAGACCTTTCTAGTGTCTAGAGGCCTCTTCTCCACAGTGGGTCTGGTAGAGTCCCAATAGCCAGAGGCCCCAGGCAGCTGGACCTCCCACAGTGCTAAAAACATAGGTGTATTCATCTCCACTGGCTGCCTGCTACTGAGCTGTTCTGTTCTCCTTTTAAGTTCCTTCTCCGGCCCATACATGCTTTGCTGATATGGCAGAATGGGGCTGCCTGGGCCCAAAGTAGCTGTTCAACCTCTTCCTTTCTGGTGCAGGGTTTGGACACCCTGTCACATGGGGATACAATATTTGTTAGATACAGGTACATGATGCGATGCATTGCATTGCATTGTAGGCTTTTGACTCCTACTCACTGGGCTGCCAAATGAGAGACGACAGCAGCAGTTCTTTCTAACAGGGTATTAAGCCATTCCAGTAACATAGTGATGTTCATATCTATAGCTTTTTGAAGCAGCATTAGAGTAGCAGTTATGTAATATTCCTGAGACAAGAGTTTTGAAAGATCAATCTAAAAGGAGTGGTACCAACGTAAGGCTTAATGCTCCCCTTCTGCTTTCACCTACGAATACATGGTATCACAGTGGAGATGGAAAAAATTCTACCAACCACTCCATCGTTATGTATGAAAGTGGCGGTATTGTTAAAAGGTTCACAGTAGAATACAGGTCTTATAGGGGGTTAAGGTCTGATTACTAAATCTCAGGAGCTGGAATCGCCCATTTGCAAATCCCAACTAGCCAGAAGTAATAAACATATACATATTCTTTTAAGAGCTACTGCCAGAGAAGGCGTTTAACTGAACTTGTATAGAGATTTCTATTTGGCTTCATTGGTCTTTAAGCTTAATCACTTCCTCATAGGGTAAGTTCCTGGATGTGTGTGGGAAGGTCAGTATACTCTCTACGCTGAGGTGTTACCACCATTCAAATGGTTAAAGGTGAGGTAGACAGAAGGTGTTGGCTCATATAATAGTCAACCAAAGGCCGTGGGTTAGGAATGCTCAACTGACTTTTGGGTAAATAAAATTCTACTTTGTTTGACCCTATCCGAAAGCCAAAAAATCTCCTGAATTTTTAAAACCCCATTTGAGTTGGAATCTGCATTCTCTCATTGACTTATCTGTATTTGTTTCAGTTTCACATGTAAACTAATTCCCTTGTTTCTCAAACATTCACTTTCACCTGTAGTTCATCCTCCTCTGAAACAATGCTTTGTGGCTTTGTTTTATGACCATTTGGTTCCGTTAGAGTCCCTGTCCCATAGCTCACATGATCTCCTTTGATATTTTTTAATGCATTTGCAGGTGGCTTTTTCTCAGCTAATTCCCTTAAGCTTTCTTGTTTGCAAAAACCAGTTAATGAGAAATCCTATAACTGAATGAGTTACATGGATGAAACAGATAAAATCTCTTTTATTTCAAGTTATAGAAGAGGTGATGATGCTAGAAAGATATTTTCACTGGGGGTGCATTTTCCTCCATAAATCACTGAAAAAGGCTAAAAAATTAAGTGGACTCAGTCATGTAGAATAAATCCCATACTAGTGGCGTTGCTGAGATCACACTTAGGCCTTATCTACACTAGCGGGAAATTCGATCTAAGCTACGCAATTTGAGTTACGTGAATGGCATAACTCAAATTGACGTAACTCAGATCTATTTATCGCGGGGTCCACACTACGTTCTCCCGTCGACTCCCCCTACTCTTCTCGATCTGGTGGAGTAAAGGAGTCGACAGGAAAGCGATCTGCGGTAGATTTAGTGGGTCTTCACCAGACCCACTAAATTGACCGCTGATGCATCGATCACTGCTCGTCGATCCCCCAGTAAGTGTAGACAAGCCCTTAGAAGTCTGCAGCTGCTCATAGACTCATAGATATTAGGGTCAGAAGAGACCATTATGATGGTCTAGTCTGACCTCCTGCACAACGCAGGCCACAGAATCTCATCCACCCACTCCTGCAATAAACCTCTCACCTATGTCTGAGCTATTGAAGTCCTCAAATCATGGTTTAAAGACTTCAAGCTGCAGAGAATCCTCCAGCAAGTGACCCAGGCCCCATTGCTACAGAGGAAGGTGAAAAACCCCCAGGGCCTCTTCCAATCTGCCCTGGAGGAAAATTCCTTCTTGACCCCAAATATGGCGATCAGCTGAACCCTGAGCATGTGGGCAAGATTCACCAGCCAGGTACCTAGGAAAGAATTCTCTGTAGTAACTCAGATCCCACCCCATCTAACATCGCATCACAGGCCGTTGGGCCTATTTACCATGAATAGTTAAAGATCAATTAATTGATCATGGGCCAAAATCATGTTATCCCAACCTACCATCTCCTCCATAAATTTATCAAGTTTAATCTTGAAGCCAGGTAGGTCTTTTGCCCCCACTGCTTCCCTTGGAAGGCTATTCTAGAACTTCACTCCTCGGATGGTTAGAAACAAAGTATATGAAATCTTTGTTCTCCTTCTTAAAACTCTTTGTTGTTCATGAGAGATGGTTTCATTTTGGTGGGTGGAGAATTATGCACTCAGAGTTGTCCAACAATGGAGAAAAAAGGATTTGTGCTAATTTTTGCTGCTTTGTGATCCTTTAAGAAGGCCTGAAAAGGTTGGAGGGTTTTCAGGATTTTTATTTTTATTTCTAGTTGTTCTTTCACATTAGAGACTCAGTTCTTGCTTACTCTGAAAGACTTTGTGATAAGGTGAACTAAGGGAATGGTGATTTAATTAGTCAAGATGATGAGATTTGAGCGTCAGAGAAAGAAGGGGATTTTTACAGTCTGTTTAAAAATCTTTGTGTGTTTGTTAACTTCCAGTTAACATCAATGACAAATAGAAGTTTTGGAGAAAGAACCAATATCCTTTTTCTTTCATTTAGAGTGTGTACGAGATATCACAAACATTTGTGACAGTCTCTTCTTCATCAGGTGACTTCCAGAACAAACAAGGGACCAGACTAGATATTCCTCATATTTCTAAGGTTTAAAAGAGAGGTAGAGAAAAAACTCCTATTCCTTTGAAGATCATCTTTAAATTATGCACTGAGATAAACGTGTCATCCTGTGCATCTGCTGCATAGTGTGGAAGACCTAGTTGTTTAACCCCTTTGTTGCTGCTGCACCCGCCTCAGGAGAGCGTTTTGAATGGACAGACAATTGATACTAATAGCGCTTTGGGAGCTACTAGGTACACTGAGTGCACAGGAGGGTATTGATTATGTAGTGCAATATATGTACACATCTGTTATTTTATAGCTCTGTGATCTCCAGCCATATTGAAGTGATCCGCTTGCTAATTTCCTACCAGTAGGACTTGCTTTTTTTCTTTATAAAAAGAATGACCTATAGATATGGAGTTCACGGTTCACTGCTTCAGGCCCTGTGCAGTCTCTGATTTCCTTCAAATGTGAGTTGAATGTTCGTGCTAAGAAGAGTGAGGATTGAGTAATTGATATGGCTAGGCAGATGTGCTCACTTCCCCATGCAGCCTTGACAATGTCCTCTTAGATTTAACCAAATGGGAATCACCCCAGAGATAACAATTCTAATCCCAGAAATAGTGAATTGTGTAATGGTTTCAAGTGGTAGCCTTAATTAGATAATAACCAATTGTGACATTTATTTATATAGATTTGCACAGCAGTAGAAAGGGACACCTATCCAAGGCTCTGGGTGAGGGTGTCCCTGATAAAATTATGCACTCACATTAAGTGGTCAGCAGAACATAAACATCTCCTACTTCCCAGAGTTCTAACCCATCTTCCACACAAACTGATGCTCCTTGCAGTGTGTCCTGAAGGTAAAGACACCAAACTGGGGAACTTGTTCCAGAGCTGACAGCTGCTCTTAGATAATGCTTTACTCCTAGCCTTCTCTCATTAAACCATGGGAGATCCAACTCTGCTGTTTGCAACGGCAACAATATGTCACAAGAAGCCAGGCGTTCTCTCCCCAACAAGAAGATTCCAGCCATCCTAGGGATTTATAGGGTAAAAAACAAATGCTGTAAATTCCGTCTGGAAAACAACAGGGAGTGAATACAGATCATGGAGCACAGGTGCAATATACTGACCCCAGGAACCACTGCTGAATTTGACCTGCTGACCTAAACCAGATTTGAAACCAGATGGGTTATAAAGCACTGCTCTGAAATTCCTAAATTTCATTAAGGCTGGTTTAAATCTGTGGCTTGTTTGTTCCATACTGAAAGTGCTTGTATATCAAGACAGTTAAATACTGGGGTCCTGATTCATAGGTACAAAGGCCTGAGCGACTACTGTAGAATTATGCAGGAGGTCAGACTAGATGACAAATCTACTGTTAACATTGTAAATCAAGAGTCATTCTGTTGAACTCTAGAAGAAGAGCACTTGCATAAAACCAGAGTATCTGAGATCCGTATCAGGCCCTTTTGGGGCAGGCAAGAAGCAAAAATATAGCATATTAGTTATTATTGCTATTGTGATACAAAAATTGCAGTTTTGCTGCTCAAAAGCTTTCCAGCAAACACAGAATTCAGCAAAAAATCAACATGTGATCTGGAGTGTGCAAAATTATGAAATGCATACAACTGGGGGAAGGAAGAGATGGCATGGATACTGTAGAAGTGAGAGAGAGAGCGAGCAAGTAGTTTTGGAATGTGGAAGATCAGAGAACATATTTAAAGAAGTAGGACGCAGGAGAGAAGAGAAAAGAGAGTCACTAACACCAGAAGCATCAGTAGGGAATGTATTTGGAGAAGCCGCATTACAAGCACATGGGGTTTAATCACCTCATTTTCTTGCTCTCCTGTGAATAATAAAGACACAAATTTCTGTTTATGACACTGTGAGAAGCCTGATGATATCAAAGTGTTTGTAAGATTAATTGAATATACTCAATTATAATTTTTACAGGCAGGCTGTCAGGAACATCCTAACATGATTAAAGGGTTTTTTCCCCCTCTTCCCTCCCCCACAATTTAACTCTTTGTAATGTAGAGTGGGTGATACATGGAAAAACAGAAGTAGAACCTTGTGTAGAAGAAAACGGTTGAATTAACCCCTGAGAATATAAGGTAGATTCTTTCTCATGTATTATACAATTATTTTATGGTCATCCCCACAACGATTGGTTTAGTAATGAAAATGTCACATCTATTCAGAAGTGCAGACAGTCTTGGAGTCTTAATATTTACTTGCTCTGCAGAGTGTATTTCACTGAACAGTTTTGTTTGTATCACTGTAGCACCTAGGAGACCCTTCATGGGCCGAATCCCATCGTGCTAGATGCTGTACAAACACAGAACAAAAAGACCATCCCTGCCCCAAAGGGGATTTTTTTCTTTTTAAAAAGACATTCTCTTCCTGCAGCATGGGGGGGACAGGACCTGGGGACGGGATGGGATTTTAATTGTCTAATAAATGCACATACATAAAGTGAGCATTTTAATTTTAAAATCATATTATGCTTCCATAATGATGATTTCAATTTACCAAGTAGACTGCATCTGATATTGTCTCATGCAGTACTAGGGGGTTGGAAGGATGATCCAGTGGTTGGGACAATGGCCTAGGACATGGGACACGCAGGTTCAATTCCCTGCCCCTCCACAGACTTCCAATGTGATCACTTAGTTTTTCTGTGCCTTAGTTCTCCATCTCTAAAATGGGGGTTCCAGAGACCAGACAGGCTGGGATAAAACTGCCCATTGAAATGTCATGAAAATGATGCCCCTATACCTGAGTCAGTCACAGGATACATGCACTTGTGGTACTGGTCCCACCTCAGCAGAACCTTTATTTATGATAAGCTGCATAGTCTTTAAGAATTTAAGATGTCCCCTGACGACATGAGGAGCCAAGCTGCTCACTCTCCTGCCTAGCCACACAGTAGGGATTGCTATTCTGGATCAGAGCATTGGTCCTTCAAGTCTGCTAACCTGTGTCTGACAGTTGCCAGTACCTGTTGCTTCAGAGGAAGGCACATTTAAAAATATTTTTATTTACTGACACAACGCTGAATATTCTTATCCATATAAATGTCCAATCTTTTTTGAATCCTGCTAAGTTCCTGGCCTCTGTTATATTATGTGACAGTGAGTTCCACAGCTTAATTGTGTGGGGAAAGTATTTATTTCCTTTTATAAGTTTTAAATTTGCTCCCTTTCAATTAAATTTAATTTTCTTCTTGTTTTATAGGAAAGGGTGAATAGCAGTAGTCAGCCTACCTTTGCCCTCCTCTTACTTATTCCTTAAAAGTCTGTCTTTTCAGTCTCCCACTCTGATCATTTTTGTCATCTGTTTCTGAAGCCCTTGTATTTCTCCTATGTCCTTTTTTAGATGGGATGACCAGAACTGAATGCAGTATTCCAGGAGAATGCCTACAATGGCATCATAATATTTTCTGTATTATTCTCCACTCCATTCCTTATGCCTTCTAACAAGCAGAACACACTATCCATGAGTGATGGGCAGAATAATTGTTTTCCCTTGATATACTAACTCCTGGGAAATGGATCATCCAATCCCTCTAGTCACAATTATCCATGTTTATGAGAATTGCTCATGTTTACAGTAACTCCTGTTTCCAGCACTGTAGCGAGTGGAGTGGGCTTAACAAAAGCTAAGATTAGAAACGGTGAAGCACGGGAATAGCTGAGCTCATCCAGAAAGACCTCTTTTACTTGGTGGCTTCACAAATTGCAACTGTATAACAAACCCGGGGATTTGAGTGTGTTGAGGGAACATCCAAAACAGATCTGTTGCCCACAGAACCAGAATCCACAACTTCTCAGGGGTTGTGTGACTCAGAAGCGGCTGATCTATTTAGCTCAATTGAACCCAAGATATGTAATGCAGAGTAGATCATGTTAATATATTTCTTAACTAGAATCCTTGAGGTGTATATTTTTAGACATTGTTTTCTGGTGTTTTCTTGATGTTTCTCTCTACTCAAAAGCACATTTGAATCATTAGCCAAAATGGAAGTCACCTATGTTTTCTATCAGCAGTCATTTCCCTAATCTGTTAGCATGATGATTCAGATACACTGCAGTTATATTCAATTAGAACTTTTATTTATGAAGAGTCTTGTTAAGACTTCAGCCACAGCTTAATTACTTCAGGGGAGGTGTGGCACACACATAGCCTGCAAAACCTTGAAGAACAAAGCTACCTGAACATTTGATAGTCTAAATTATACCATATTGGCTATTTATACTGTGTTTAAAATAACTCCTTTCTCATACAAGGTTTTATGTATGCTTTACAATATTGGGTAAAGTCACTCAGGGTACATCTACACAGGGATTAAAAAGTCCACAGCTGGCCCAGATCAGCGGACTCGGGCTCGGGGCTTCCGGGTTGAAAAATTATCTTGCAGAGGTTTGGGCTGTGTGGCCAGCTGGTGGTCTTTTATCCTTGTGTAAAGGTACCCTCAGATACATGCCACTGAGGGTGACATTTTACAAAATTAAATTATTTGAAATGTTAACTGTTGGTTAGTTGAAAGGACAACTAAGGGACTTAAGCAAAAGCTATGCTGAGATACTGTTGTAGCATGCAGATGTGGAAGATTTGCACATGCAAATTTCTTGTTCTCTGCAGTGTATATAAAATTGGCCAAAAAATTGCAGACTAAAAGTTTATTTTGTGTTTTTTATTGGAAATGTAACTTTTATCTAAATCAACATTTTCCATGGGGGAAAATGTTGATTTCACTGACATTTTTTATACTTCTGGACTGGCATTTGACAACGAAATGAAGGTTTTTTTTAGTTTGAAATGAAATTTTTTGTTTCAAAACATTTCACTTCAAATGATGTTTTAAGTTGTCGCAATATCATTTTGAAATGAAATGTTTTGGTTTGAATTGACATTTCATTTTGATCATTAGTTTGGAAATGTCAAAATGTTTGTTTGATCAAAAATGTTGAAACTCTTGTTCCAACTTTTCCAAAATGAACATTTTTGGAACATTTCATTTTCCTCAAGTTTTGATATTTGACTTTTTTTGTACTGATTTGGTATCCAAATAAATATTGGAATTACCCATGTGATGGAAATTTCATTTTCAGTCAGCTCTCAGTTCTTTCAAAATAAATTTATACCAAGCTTTCTCCATTGCAAAAAGGTACTAGAGAGAACAATTACTGTAGCAGCAGCATAGCTGAGTGTGTCTTAAGGCATTTCAGCCCATTTCAAAATCGCCATATTTTTAAAATTCAAACTTTCTTCAGGGTTTATTGACTGGATCAGGCCCTGGCCTGTGTCTATTCCCCTTCCTTCTTCCTCTGACAGCTGTCTCCTCCCTAACTTCAATTTATTTTCATGCAAGAACCTTCTGCTCTGCAACCCCTATCATTTCTGTATCTCTAAGCTTCGTCCACTTTCAATCTCTTTTCAGATTTCTTCTTCAAATGCACAACTTTTTCTCTTTTGACCGTCTCTCTTGGTTTTTTGGTTTTTTTGTCTTACCCTGGTCATTTGTTTTATAATCAAATGCTTTATTTTTTTTTACCTTTCCTTTTAAATAACTGCAGTATTGTTGTAGCCGTATTAGTCCCAGGATATTAGAGAGACAAGGTGGGTGAGGTAATCTTTTATTGGAGCAACTTCTGTTGGTGAGAGAGATGCTTTCAAACAGAAATTGGTCCAATAAAAGATATTACCTCACCCACATTGTTTCTCTCTTGTTATTTATACAGTTTGCTGACTACTGTCTGTATTACTTTAAAGATTTTTGTATATAAATATGCTGTGCAGAATTAATTAATATGAAAGATGTTATAAAAAATAAAGCTGTAGATCACCCACACGGGGTACCTATGGAGGAAGACACAGCTGCTTAATTTCAGCAGAGTTGAAATCAGATGATAAATCTGCTTCAGGAATAACCACCTGACCAAACTTAGCACACTATCTTATTTGAACACATCCCTATTCAAAATAGTAAGCAAACTAATTAGCCCTACTGAAATGCATCAAATGGTGAAGTTGCATGGTTTAACTTAGTCTATGTTCAGGGGAGACAACTGAAACTCATAGTCTGACATGAGGCCTTTACCAGCTCCCATTTGAAGTTAATTGGGGGCACATAAAGGTATTTTGGGCATAAGAATTGTATGTTGTTCCCTATAATAATTCCCATATAGCTAGCATAAAAATCCATCACTTTTTAGCAGTTCCCACTGTATTGCTATAGTCACTATTGTGCTTTATTTATGACCCTAGCAGACCCAAATGCACACTCACTCTTACATATGACAAATAAACTGGCAAGTAGGATACAAAAATGAAGAGGTTTTTTTTTCTTTAGCTAGTGGCTAAGGAATTATTGATCCTGCTTAAACATTAATTTAAGATAGACAACTGGAGGGCTGTTGGTCTCTTCCCTGCGAGTTGAAGACAGTAAATTGGAAAACACAATCTGACACTTTTGTGTGTATTCCTTATTGTAAGGAGGATTTGATAACATTGTGTTTGCTGGTTAGTTATAAATTTAACTTCATTCAAGTTTTCACACCTGGAGCATAAATATGTACTCTTTAAAGTAACTAGCTCAGGAAATAGTGTATATGCAATATAACTAGAAGCCTTATACCTCTTTGCTGATGATTTCAAGAATAGAAACATTCAGATGATGCACTTTTAGAAAAGCTTCCTAAATATTGCAATGCAGTGTCCCTTGTGAGAAGAAGCTGAAGTGCAGACAGGCTGGATCTTAATTCCTGATATGCCACATAAATTAGGGGAAAGCCAAAGTATACAGAGCTAGGTGATGATTACTTCATCTCCTTGAAACTAAATAGTTAGGGTTGGAAGAGCAGTATAAAGACATTCTTCTGGTGTATGGTGAGAAGGTGATATGGCTACTGAAACCATTTTGGATGTCATCTCCTCTGGTTTTCTCCTCCCAATGTTTTTACCTGTCCTCAGTTCTCTATGAAACTCCTATATAGACAGATAGGGCTACTTCATCTAGAGTAGTAACGGACCTGGATCCAGACCTTGGGGCAACTGAATTTGGCTCTGAGTTAGGACTCTTTGTACCTTGGGTCCATCTCTAATGAAGAGACTCATAAAAGTTCTTTTCAGAGTAGCAGCTGTGTTAGTCTGTATGTGGAAAAAGAAAAGGAGGACTTGTGGCACCTTAGAGACTAACCAATTTATTTGAGTATAAGCTTTCGTGAGCTACAGCTGAAGTGATGAAGTGAGCTGTAGCTCACGAAAGCTTATGCTCAAATTTTGTTACTCCATAAAAGTTCTTAAAATTTATTGAAGGAGTTTGCACGTAATTGGCCCTATATTATGTAACACTATGAAGCAGAAAAGGGATTTGGCAGCCACAAAAGCTATGATTTTTGTATGCTGTCAGCACTAGAATAAAATTCTGAAGATGTATATGTCATATTGGCATATACACTCTATATTGGAACATGTTTCTCCCTTCTCCCTCAAGGCAAACATGTTAAATGAGTGGGGAAGAACTTGGTGCATTGCTTGAGAACAATGTGAAAGTTGTTAGGTTTTGTTTTTTTTTCCAGTGGTGTAGACGTGAAATGAAATACTTTTATATTTTGCTATCTATCTACTTACTGTCTTCTAATCCCTTGGGGGCCCACATCAACTCACATGTAACTGGATATACAACATACAGCCACACTGTTTTATCATTCTGCAAAAAAGTTTAAAGCAGCATTTTGAGACATGCTGCCATGATTTTTATAGAAGGGAACAGTGTTCCTGGGTGAACTTTAGCAATGTCACTGCTTGAAAGGAAGGTGAGTAGTAAAATATTTTGGGCAAAGTTCATCCTTGGTCATATTCCTGGAGTTCAGCAGGTAAGACTTTGGTCCTTTGCATTTAGATGTAGGTGAATTTCTTCAGGTTGGTTTGGCTTGATGCTTTTATTTGACACTGCTTTGAATCCTTGCAATATTTCCAAGTGTGACCGGATGGCAAATTGCTAGAAACTTTGATAAAACCTGAGATTTGCAGGCCAGCTTTGCAGACAAAAGACTCAGATAGCTCAGCTAAAACCTTCAGATAAATGTCTAACTTTTGGGCACTTGTCCAGACCTAAACTCAAAGATCACCTTTCATTAATTTAGGGACGTTTGGCACACCACTGTATGTTCATCAAAAAGACTATGAATGAGCAGAAAGAGATAGTGGGTGTGAGACTGTGAGCAAACAGGGAGGAGGGGATCACAAGGAAGCAACTGATGAACACAGTCCAATAGAATTAAAATAACTGGTTGCGTTATCATTTCTATCACATACTGATTGTGTAACATAATTGAATAGGCTTTTATCTCAAGTCTGACCTTCAGTAACCCTTCTTTTATTTCCTTTCTTCTTTCCTCTTCCTTCATTTGTGCTGAACACTTCAAGTCAGTACACTTGCATTCATGCCCACAAATTTAAGAGGCTATTGATCCTTCACAACTTATTCTTTATAGAATATCACTCTTTCCTCTCTAGCTCAGAGAGCCCTCACTACCCAGGGGGAGCTGTGAGTTACCATCACAATATTTTCCAGTTTCTTTTCCTGCTGTCCATCTGGCCATTCACTCATGGCTCTCACCAAATGCCTCTTCTATGTCAGAGCATCCATCTTCCTCTTGTCTCCTTTCCTCCACTGACTCCATTTTCCCCATCCCTGCAACCTTCATCCCTCGACAGTTCCCACCAGCTGTACCTGCTCCTCTCCCGCAAGCAACTCCCAGCTTCCACCACCACAAATCCGGATACTAACATGCACACCCTCCACTGCTGCTACCTCTTCTGCTCTGACATTTCTCCCCAACTCTGGCCCCCTCTTCATCCACATCCTCCAATCTCAAGGTTGTTGCACAGGTTTTTCAGTGATGTAGATGCAAAATGAAATACTTTTCATATCTGTCTTCTAGTCCCTGGGGGGCCCATATCCATTCACATGCAACTGGATATACAGCAAAGAGCTCACTTTCATCCCCTCCCTTATGTCTCCTCTAGCTCTGTCCCCTTGCAAAGCAAGCATTCTTTAGTTTCTCCTATCTTGAAAATAAATAACAACAACAAAAAAACAACCTATTTCTCGAACCTACCTGCCTCTTTGACTACCCTTCCTTCTCCCTTTAATCTCAAAGATCGCTGAAAATATGATCTACAATCCCTGTTTGGAGTGCTTCTCCTTCAGTTCCATCCTAGACCCCGCTCCAATCTGGCTTCCACCTGTTGCACTCCACGGAATACACTCTCACTAAAATCTCTAATGACCTCTTCCTAGCTAAAGCTCAGAACCAACACTCCATTCCCATCCTCTTTGATTCTTTAGCTGCCTTCAACAAAGTCAGCCATGCTCCTCTTCTTGAAATCGTGTCTTGTCTTGGCCTCTGTGACTCTCTGTCCTCTCCTGGTTTTCCTCCTGGATCTCTAATTGCTCCTTTAGAGGCTCCTCGTCATCCACTTTCTATCTGTTGGGGGTAAAGGGGAGGGGTTCCACAGGGATCTGTCCTTGGTTCACTTGTCTCCCACTACATCTTATCTCTGAGTAATCTCATCTGGAAATGCAAATTCAACTACCATTTCTCTGGTGACAATTCACAGATATACCTCTCTACTCCAGATCTGTATTCTTCTTTGCAAATTAAAATCTTAGCTTGTCACTTTGACATCTCCTTGTGAATTTCTAGCTGTTAGCCCAAGCTCAATATGGTTAAAACAAAGCTTGTGGCCTTTCTTCCTCAATTATTGTGGATAACACCACCATCCTGCTTGTCACTCAGGTCTGTAATCTGGGCTTCGTCTTTGACGTAGATGTTTCTCTGTCCTCACATCCAGGGTATATCTCAATGTTGCTGATTCTTTCTGTATAACATATCTAAGATACAGGCTTTCTTATCCATCAACACAGCTAAACCTCTTGTCCAGTCTCTCATCTCACTACTTGAGTACTGCAACATCCTTCTCTCGCCCTACTCATATCCATTCAAAATGCTGCTGCAAATATTATTTTCCTAGCTTGTTGCTTTGGCCCTGTCACCCATCTTTTTTGCATTCCTCCACTGGCTTCCCTTCTCTACTGCATCCAACATAAGCTGCTTCTATTCACATTCAAAGCCCTTCACAACCTATTCCCACCCTATCTATCATCTTTCATTGGCTATTGAGCTGTCAAAGCTTGTCCCCAATTGGCCCATGATGCCAGCCTCCATCGTCCCCTTGTTAAGTTTTCAAACAGCACCTGTGTACTGTCTCCCATGCTGCCCCTCCCACAAACATCCGCAAACTACCTCATGATCCACCTTCAAATCCCTCCAAAAACCTCTCCTTTGCTTTGATGCCTACAAAAAAACTTGACAGTGGTTAGGTTGCTGGTATGCAGAGACCACTGCCGATCATGTTGATTCCTGTATTTCCTCCTCTGTCTGTATCCATCTGTTGTTTCTTGTCTTATACTTAGATTGTAAGCTGTTTTGGGGCAGGGGCTATGTTTTTGTTCTGCTTGTACGATGCCTATCACAATGGGGTCCTTGTCCATGACTAGAGCTCCTAGGTGATATGCTAATACAAATAACTAATAATTATTATTTTAGTGCCATATGATCTTTGCTACCTGTGTTTAATTTTTTTTAAAGTTACCTAGGACTATATTGCAGACAACGCTGGAAAGAAATATTCCTCAGATCATCCATACAGGCATTGACATTTTCCAACATCTTTCCTGGTTATACTGGTGATAGACCAGGTCTGTGGATAGCACTGTTTTGTAAAGTATAGTTTAGAACAAGACCCCCTAATCCAGGCTACCTTTATGGACACTTGAGCCAAGAAATTATCTGGGGGTGGGTCAAGATGGAAAGTCATGATGGCAAACCTGGTAATGATTGTATGTGGTACTTAACAACTTTAAGGTGCTGAACAAATATTAATGAATCCTTACTACAGGTCTGTAAGTAAACATACAGATGGAGGAACTAAGACAGTGAGAGACAAAGTGTGCTGTCCAAGGGCACCCATGCTATAGACCAGAGTTAGTGGTTGAGCCAGGATTAGAAATCCGCTCCAAATGGAGCTGTAACAATTTGCACCAACTTTGAGGATTTGTCCTCAGAAGTGCCTAGTTCTCAGGTGGTGCTTTAATGACTATATAATGCTGCCTCTCCAAAAGTTTTGGAGCTTTGTTTGGATGTATAAATTGGAGTTTAGCCAAACTCTCTTAACTTTCCTTAGTGAAAAGAGGGTGGTAATCTCATAGTATCAGGCATCCTCCTACTAGCTGGCATGGGAATCTCATACCAAAATTGTGGTGCACTTCAGCTTCCAGTGCTGGCTGCAGCCTGCAAATGCAGGCACAGCATGCAAATGAAGGCTAATACTGGAAGAGAAAGTGAATAGAACTTTTCTCAGCCTCAAAAGGAAAAATAAAAGCTAGGTCCTGGTGAGGAAGGAAGCAGGGTTGTTCTTATTACAGCTGAAGCAGTTCAACCAGCCCTAGTAGGAAGCACATTCACACACACAATCAAGTACAGAATAGCTTGGATTTGCCCTCTACCACTGTTCACTTCACTTCTCCACAACTGTTTGCTCCTGTCACATTATATTTCGTATCCCTGTTTATTTAAACATCACACAGCGTTTGCCCACTGGCCCTGTTTCAGTGCTTGATAGAGCTGGTTGAAAACTTTTCAGCCAAACAGTTTTTCCATGTTTGATTTGACAGAATCAAAATATTCAGTAGGAATTTGTCAATCCCAGTTTCAAAAGCCAGCCAGCCTGCCTGCCTCCCTAGTGTCCTGCCCTCTCCTCAGGTTGCCCAACTCCCTGGGCAGCCGCCTGTATCCCTGGGCACCCAGTTGGTTCTACTGCTGATAACTTCTTAAAACTACTGTGTGTATGACTATAATTTGCTTTAAGGTAACAAACGTTCATAAAAACACAAAAGTCAACACATGTACTCACCAATCTCTACCTTCCAGTTTAGTTTTTGCCTGTATTCTTACTCTTACAGAAGAGAGAATGTTAATTTTCACCACTTAGGTATCATTCATGGTTTAAACAGAAATGCTAAGTCGATATCAGTTTCTAATTTCACTTCATTATTCTTCTAAATGTCAGCTCTTGCACATATACATAGCTGAACAATATTTAAAACCTGTAAGGGAAATATCCTGCTCTTCTTTGTGCTAGTGTGCAAGCTGGAGAAATGGCACACTCTGAGTGCAGCTCGGCCAGACTGGGAATCTGTCCCATTACATACAATGACATTCTCACAAATGTTATTGTATGTAATGGGACAGATTCCCAGTCTGGCCGAGCTGCACTCAGAGTGGCCTTGAGGGAGAAGCATGAGTGAAGGTTGCTCTAAGCTACTTTTATGTTCCCCTTGATCCTCTGTCTTTTTAGGGACAGACCAAGCCCTCAGCAAAACTTAGAGAAGCCTAAAGGCTGCTCTAAATTATGCTGGCTAGAGGACTCCTCCTCCAAGTGGTATAATGTGATCTGGCTCTGCACCCTCTTGCTCCAGTCCAGACTCCTGGCCCACCCAGCATTCTCCTTTGCCAGCGAAGGTAGGTAACATAAAGTTGGCTTGACACCACTCTCTAATTTCCCTATGCCAGGCAAATTCCTACCTTCCCTGTTGAGGCAACTTGTTTCCAAATGGGTGAGAATACATTGCTACCTGCCACAGAACATGTGTGTGTGTATGCAGATTGCTATTGCTAGCAAGGAGGAGCAAGTACAGTGAACAGAACTTAACTGAATGTTATAGCAGCCTTCTGCCAGCTGTCCCACCTAGCTACAGAAGAATGCCCTTGTGCTGGAGATATGTCTGCCATTGCATGCTGATACTCAGATTGCAAGGATTGCCTCCAGTAATGACAAGACTTACAGAAGCATGAGGTGTGAGAGTAAAGTTATCCAGCTGAAAGCGAATTTGGAATTGCTTTATATTCAGAATCTGTAATTTAAATGATAATGTAAGATAATTGCATGGTACTGATCACTGACCATAGTATGGGAATAACTATTTTTTGTTGCCAGCCATATTCTGATCTATTTACAGCATAATGGGTTCAGAATGTCACAGAAAGCTGTCAACTTGTATACTTTATGTAATTTAATAGCCTGACAACATTTGTGCCACAGAAATAGAAAAATCCATGAAAACTGGGAGCATGAAGACCCTCAGCTTCTGAGGTCATGAAGCCAAAGAGCAACCTTTCTGCAGAACAATGTTTAAGCAGCAGCATAATAAAGTAGCTTAACTCTAGCCATCAAATTGGATGGAAAATTGATGGTGAAAAATACAAATGGCAGGTTCAGCCTGCATATGAGTCCAGCTCTCTGTATTCTATGGGGATATAAGTGATAGAGTTAGAACCAGTTCCTTCTCTGTGGCTGAGATCACAACCATTTATGTGAACCACCCTCACATCTTGTGACATCAGATAAAAGGGGACCAAGACCTGAATGGCTCCTGAGTTTGCTTCTGAAAAGCAAGAGGTGGACCAACCAGATTTCAGAAAACCAAACATCACAATGTAGACCATCTATGTTTTTTTTTTAAAACAGAGAGGTCACAACTAGAACTGCATATTTGAAATAGAGAAGGAATTTAGCTGCAAAGTTGACAGATGAGTATTATCACTTCTTTTCAGGACCTTGTACAGTTAGAATTTTTGTAAAAACTGTACCATTTTTACCATATTTGAATTTTCCATGTTCATTCCTTTCCTGGTCCCTTGATGTGTCCTCAAATATCAAATTATATCCTGTAGAGAGTCTCAAGAATTAGTTTAAATAACTGAGACTACTTATGATTGTACTGAACATTCTTTCTGTAACCTGTAGTAATAACTTATATAGCTGATGTAGAAAGGAATTTTTTTTATATGAGTAAAGGTAATTTATCTATTTATTTAATGATGTACAGAGCCTCCAGTAATTTAAACAATGATTTAAGCTGTTCAGAGACATGAAACACACAAGTGGCTTTCACTGTTTGAACCTGAATAGGCATTTTAGTTTCATATAGGATGATATTATTCTGACTTGCTGAAATTGGGAGAATCTGTATATATATATTTAGACCATTTCAAACCTAAACATCAAAAACCTTCAAGAGTACAGTGTTTCCAACTTGAACAGTGACCACTGATGAAGGGAAAATATAAAATGTAGGCATTGGTAGAATAGCCTGAAAACATTATTGATATAGAAACCTCCTGGCTAAGGATATTTGTGTGTGGAGGTTTTACAACGTGGACACTTGGATACAATTTTGCAAAATTATTCTCTCCTGCATCTTTTCATTTGCCTTACATATTATTATATAAAATGTATCTCTCTATATAACTATACACCACTTCCATTCAAATACGAGTATGAAAGACATTGAGATTGAACCAGAAGGGAAAGAAAAGAGGTCACATGAAAGTTATGTGCTTGTTTAAGATAATGGATTACATCTAAAGAAGTGTAGAAGCTGGGGCGGGTATTATTATTGGATGCATGTTCTGGGACTTTACCACCAATGTTCACACCATTGTACGGTCCAGAGAAGAGCATATCAATGCAGAAAGCCAGGTTGGGATTCTGCAGAGAGATGCTACCATGTCACCTCTGACCTGCCACCTGGCCCTCTGAAAAATAGCCATGTGGCCCATGGGTTGTGCACAAAAACTGGGCAGGGTTGAGACAGGGGTGAAGAGCTTGACTGTCACACCTGCCTCAAGACTATGACTGATCTGCAGGAGAAGTGGGGAGGCAGTGCTGCCTGATGCAGCATTAACCTCTGATGCACATTCATGCCCCTGTATCCCCAGCCATCCGGTTGTGCTGCAGTGTTGGTGGCTGGGATTTTCGCAGATCCTGTGCTTCCCACTCTGTTCACCCACAGTACATGGCAGAGAATTTGCAGACTTCATGTTGTTCCATTAATTTGTTCCTCTCGTGCTTTTGTGCAGGTTGGGGGAGCATATGGGCCTTTATCCTCAGTTTGTACCTTCGTAGCTCTTCATTAAAACAATCACCAAGTGAATACTGGATTACTTTTTAGTACAACTGCTGTGGCAAGAAAGGCAAAGAGCCTTGCAACTGTTGGTGAAAATGTGCACAAACCCCAATTTGGACAGTATGCTTCTAAAAACACCAGAGTAAACATGATGACAACATCTTTGCAATCAGACAAAAGGAAATTGTCTTGGTTGATCATTTCTCTTCTCTGTTTGCTATGATTTCTAATAGTTTGTTGGAGCAAGAGTGAATATTATTTTCTCTCTCTCTCCCCCATGACTTTCTACCCAATCCTCTTCCCCTGGTTGATCTAGCAGTGAAGTCATCATTCTGTGCTTAGCACAATCTGTTGTCATGGTGTCAAGGTTCCTCCCCCACTCTGAACTCTAGGGTACAGATGTGGGGACCTGCATGAAAAACCTCCTAAGCTTATCTTTACCAGCTTAGGTCAAAACTTCCCCAAGGTACAAAATATTCCACCCTTTGTCCTTGGATTGGCCGCTACCACCACCAAACTAATACTGGTTACTGGGGAAGAGCTGTTTGGACACGTCTTTCCCCCCAAAATACTTCCCAAAACCTTGCACCCCACTTCCTGGACAAGGTTTGGTAAAAAGCCTCACCAATTTGCCTAGGTGACTACAGACCCAGACCCTTGGATCTTAAGAACAATGAACAATCCTCCCAACACTTGCACCCCCCCTTTCCTGGGAAATGTTGGATAAAAAGCCTCGCCAGTTTGCATAGGTGACCACAGACCCAAACCCTTGGATCTGAGAACAATGAAAAAGCATTCAGTTTTCTTACAAGAAGACTTTTAATAAAAATAGAAGTAAAGAAATCCCCTCTGTAAAATCAGGATGGTAGATACCTTACAGGGTAATTAGATTCAAAACATAGAGAACCCCTCTAGGCAAAACCTTAAGTTACAAAAAAGATACACAGACAGAAATAGTTATTCTATTCAGCACAATTCTTTTCTCAGCCATTTAAAGAAATCATAATCTAACATGTACGTAGCTAGATTACTTACTAAAAGTTCTAAGACTCCATTCCTGGTCTATCCCCGGCAAAGACAGAATGTAGACAGACACACAGACCCTTTGTTTCTCTCCCTCCTCCCAGCTTTTGAAAGTATCTTGTCTCCTCATTGGTCATTTTGGTCAGGTGCCAGCGAGGTTACCTTTAGCTTCTTAACCCTTTACAGGTGAGAGGAGATTTCCTCTGGCCAGGAGGGATTTTAAAGGGGTTTACCCTTCCCTTTATATTTATGACACATGGCAAAGCCTTTGATGGTGAAAGTCAGCAATTTTATGGTTTTTACATACATCTCAAAATGGAGAAGTTGGTTTGTGATTTAGAAAGCACTTGACTGGCTAGAAATAGCTTGGGCAATTAGCAGAGCTAAATCTAGATCCTGAATTCTTTGCTCAGTTCTGACTTAACTGACATAGGAGTTTTGACCTAATTGGACAGAGTAAAAACTGATTAGATTCAAACAGCCAGATTCTGTCACCCAGAAAGCCCATCTGTCATTTAAATCCCACTTCAGCCTTCTAACTGGGGCTCTGTATTGACCATTGATCTTGTTGTGACTACTCATGAAGTAAGTTTTACTGGCCATATAATGCTTTTAAAGATTTTGATCATTTTTATGTTAAAAAAATCAATAAAATTGAAGGAAATATTGAAACAAAGTCATTTTGAATCAAAAGGTTTCATTCTGAAAATGTAAAACGTTTTTGACTTTTTCTAAATTGCATTGTTTATTTTATTTCTCCAAGATGAATAATTTGTGAGGGAAACAACATGAATCTGCAAAATGTTTCGGTGTCACTGACTACACTTTTTGCTGAAAAGCTGTAGCTGAAATTTTTTTCCCCAACTCTATCAAGTACTACCTAATGTGATGAGGATGACTAAATTGGGCCCAGAGTAAGGACTTGACTTAACTGGGCTAATAGTAAGGAAAAAAAATATGTAAGAAGCCCATCAAAATGGATTCACGTGTGTCTAATATGTTTGAACATTTTCCCACTTTTTGAAAGTCTTAGTTTAATATGCCAAACAAACAAGGTCAAAACAGCGCATCATTGAAATATTGCAGTCCCACAAAGACTATCAATCAAATTTTCCTTGAGATGAAGGACTTTTCTTGACTTTCCCTTGAAAGGCATGGGAAAGTCAAGTTAATTTACTGACTAATACTTAGTGAGATAGCAGACCCCATCATTACAATGAGTTGTATCCTGGCATTAATGTTAGGTATCTCTGAGATGTTGGGTTAAGGCAGTACTTTATGAATGTTTTTTATTATACAGGGCCATAGGATGTGCACACATATGAGCAATAAAAATGACAAGTCTCTGCCATGAAGTGCTTAGAGGCTAAAGGCCTTTGTGAGCCATATCAAGCCTAACTCTGGGGAACCATTTTGTCTTAGGGAAACAAAATGGCACCAGAATTCCCTGCCTTCAGAGAGAGCATGGTCATTCTTACAGCTTCTTACAGGGGATATATCATACTTCCCTGATGTGCAGGTGTCATGTCAGTGCAAGAGAGCAGTCAGTGTCATTCTGTTTCCATCCAACTTTGGGACAATGTATGTCCCTTGGAGGTGCTTGGCAGAAGTAGTCCCTGAGTTCTGACCATAAGGTTCACAAGAGGAAGAAGGTGTTTTATGAGGTCCTTGTTCTCTCTTCCCCTTCCTCCACATGCATTTGCAAAAATGATTGTCAGAAGCTGGCCCTAAATTTGAGTTAGCACAGTTAGAAAAGACAAAAACAAAGCATGGGGGGGGGGAATATAAGGAGGGGCTTAGAGGTAATGGGGGATAGAGTAACAATAGCAAGAGATCCTGAGATGCATGCATCTTAGTAGTTTCTCTCTTGAGGATTTTAAAAATTAGTTGAATATATTAAAATGTGGACCGAAAGAACAGAGTGAAAGCCACGGGAAGATACAGGTGGAACTGAGCAATCAGTAGCAAAAGCTGTATAAAATGTATCCCATACAACTGCATTGGACTTCAGCCTCTGTTGCCCTTACTATTCCAGCCCTAAATCTCTTCTCAGAAAACAACCACTGGTTGGCTGGTTGGTTTCAGGTTTTTGTAACTTAGACCATAAAATCAGCTGAGTTTACTAGTTTACAACCAAATCAGCTTGGTCCATGTCACACACAATGAGTCAGAGGTTTAGCTGTGAGAGGAACTGGAATTCCACAGGTTCCCATTTTTTTTTTTGTTATAAGCATGAGATTACATGACCCATTCCCTAAATGTAATACATTGCACCAAAATATGGGTTAGTTACAAATCATACCTACCCCATAGTAGGGGCCTGAAACTCTGTCATCGACCCAAATTGGTAGTTTAGGCCAAACCTAAAACCAGCTTACTAAATTAAAACCTCTGTAACCTGCTGGGCCATGTACAATAGTGATATTAATCAATAAAACCATTACTACCAGTGAACATTGTGCAAGCTAACGAATCTACCTGATACTATGTTGTGTATTAACAGTGGACTGCATATCATGACCCAATGTGAAATCTTGTAGAGATCAACTGAAAGAGTTAAATCGTGGCACTAACACTGATCCACCATGCGGGTATGTATTATGCCAAATTAAATGGATTTAATAGAACTAGTGTTATGGTCCAGTGGCCGTGAAGCTCTTAAATTAAGAAATTTCTTGTACTGTGTCTTTGCTTTCTTTCTAACCCTTCATATTTCAGTGTCTCCATGTATTATACAGATCATCTCCTTTTTAAATCATTCTTAAGCTCCAGAATATCTAAGCACAATACAAAAGGAGAGAGAACATAGGGCGGGGGTGGGGGCATTATCATCAGACACTCCTTTAATTCCAAAAGATAGTGTCTTAAACTATGATGGGAAATGTAAATCAGATGTAAATGACATTTTTTTTAACTTAACAGGACAAATAGGATATAGTGTTCCAATTTTCTATGCAGAATGATCTTTTGTGGTAAAACAAAATAATAGAATGTTGACATCTGTAACATCCTCAACAATATAAGGTTGACAGAACATCCTGATAGTGCTGCCTGGAAGAGGATGTGTCATCCAGGTTGAGATGCTAATTTAAATCTGAACTCAAGGTAAACCAGAGATATCGAAGTAAGTGGTGAAATAATTAACATCTCCACCATACAGTAGCCTGACCGAAAATTGTTGAACAGATTAGCCTTATCTACACTGCAAAAATTGTTGCCAGAGAGGGTTTTAATCATAATTTCTGAAACAGTGCTGACAATTTTTTTCTTTGGCTATGCTTGTGATTACATCGTGTTCTGGTGCATCCTTATCTAATTGTCAAAATGTAGACAAGATCATTGTGGAATCTTTTGCTAAAGACATTATTATACCAAGGGTCATTATTGGTTAAGGATTCCAGGTGCTACTGTAACATTAACAAGATTGAGGTCCTGTTGTGCTAGATGCTGTACGTACATATTGTGAGAAACTGTCTCTGCCCTGAAAAGCTTACATTCTAAAGGACAAGACTGATAAATGGGGAGGGAGAAGAGAAGCACAAAGAGGTAAAGCAACTTCCTCAAGGTCACACACCAGTGGTAGAGGTAGGAGTAAAACCGACGTCTCCTGACTTCCAGTCCAGTACCTTACCCCTAGAGCACATTTGTAATTGTACGAAAACCACTCTAATTGTATGTCAAAACTATGAATTAGAGAGAGGCAACTTGTGATGGAATCTTGAATTGGATTATTCACCTGAACTTGACTAGATGATGAAGCTTTAGTCCCATCATATTCTGTTGTCATTTTTTTGTCACCTTCCACTTTTCAAAACCCATGTATCACTTTAAGAAGTTAATCTTAATTCATATCAGCAAAGAAGATGTTACAATGTCCAATGTTGGGTAGAGCAAATCTAAAATTGTTTTCTTAGGTTGGTATGCTTTTGTGTGAGCTGCATTTTGTGAGGGAGGAAAATGGGGCTTTTTTATTTTTATTTTTTTAAAGAAAGTATACCTTTATATACTCTTTATATCCGATGAAGTGAGCTGTAGCTCACAAAAGCTCATGCTCAAATAAATTGGTTAGTCTGTAAGGTGCCACAAGTCCTCCTTTTCTTTTTGCGGATACAGACTGACACGGCTGTTACTCTGAAACCTTTATATACTCTGAAAAACCTATTACTTTAATAAAACATTTATTGTTTATGTGGTAACTTGTTGTTCTTAGACTTAATACTAGACTTTAAATAATGCTACTTTCAAGGGAGAAGTGCCCTCTAATTGATATATGGGCTATGCAACTTTTAAAGATCAGAATAGATGGATCACCCCTGACATCCAGCTGTGCATCTCAGATGTTTCTGAAACAAATTTATAATGATGAGAGGAGTGCTTGAGCTGACATGTTTGTTAGGACTTGTTACTTGCATATCAATGAGACCCAGCTGAGACTCAGAAGAGCATTAAAGTGACTGCGGGTGAGTCTGGAACACAGTGCTGTGCTGGCTGCCTTGCGGTGTGGTAACTCTGGCTTGTCATAGATGAGTTGCCGATGAAGCTTGTAGTTTATCGACTATCTTTAAATGGCCTTGGCCATTAAAGCTCAGCCAGTAGTCCCAATGTTTTTCTTATCAAGTGCATTCACTTTTTTCATGGAAAGTATTTTAAAAAGCAGATTTTAAGATAGTTACTGATGTCAGTGTTATAGGTGGTAACTTTCAATGTTAGTCACAAATTGATAGGGAGCTACATCAGTTTGTGACCTTCACAAAAAAATAGCAGATTTTTCTACCAAGGCTTTGAAAAGAACAAAACCTTTTAAAAGTCCCCAAAAGGTAGAGTTTTATGTAATGTTGTCTCTTAAAATAAAAGGAGAAGTTGCTATTAATTATGTCTCTTGTATTACCGTGTGGGAGTTTTAATTGCAAGAATTTGTTAAATATTTCCAACAAGTTCTAATAATGAGCTACCCAAGTTTGCCTTTTGCAGTAGACTCCAGAATCATCAGATTCTTTTTTCTCCTGAACAGAAAAAATGAAGATTTTCCAAACAAAATAATTTTAAGGGAAATTTATTATTTGTATTGTGTTAATACCTAAGACTCACATTGTACTTGGCGCTGTACAAACACTTTACATTGTACAAACACAGGAGCTTCCAAATCTATGTGTATGACAAGAGGCAACCAATGGATACAGACAGGCAGATGGGGAACCACAGGGAAACAATTAGACAGTTTTGGTAAGCGTAATAGGCAGGGGTCACAACACACCATCTTTCTAAATCTTTGCCAAGGTTTTTTGTAGATATTGCAGGAAAGAAGAGCTTTAATATTGATGTGACGGATGATGATGAGGTAGAGCTATGTGGTAACAAGTGGGTGATGAAGACTGGCATCCTTGGTTGAGTGGAGGTAAGAGCCAGCATCTTGTTAGTGAATGAGTGATGATAGGTAGGGTGAGAATAGGCTGTGAAGGGCCGTGAAAGAGAAAGCAAGTAGTTTGTCTGACAGGATGGAGAAAGGGGAGCCAGGGGAGTGATACAAAGAGGGGGCTGATGTACTCAAAGCAACAAGCTTGGAAAGTGACCTTTGCAGCAGTATTTTGAATGAATATATGCAGGGCAAGACATCATTTGTCAAGGCCAGAGAAGGGATTTTGCAGCAATCAAGACACAAGATGATTACAGACTGGACGAGAGGTTTCGCTGTGAGGATACATAAGAAAGGTTCTATTCTAGAGATGTTATGCAGGAAAAAATCAGCAAGATTTAGACACAGCCTGGGTGTGGGACCTAGAAAGAATTCTGAGTCAGATAACACTCAGGTGATAGGCTTGTGTGACAGGAAGGGTGATGTTGTGTACAGCAAGGAGCAGGAAGGGCGGGGAGAGATTAGGAGCTCTGTTTTAGCTATGATGATCTTAAACTGATAGCTGGGTACCCTTGAGAAGATGTCAGAGCGACAGACAAAGATTTGCACAGGAGACAGCTAGAATAGAGAGGTAGGACAGCTAGGAGAGAGTGATGGAATTACAGATGACAAAGGATGATGTGATCCGAGTGTCATCAGCACAGAAATGATAGTGGAATTAGTTTCTAGATGAGATTACCTAGAGACAGGGTATAGAGGGAGAAGAGAGAACCAAGGGCAGAGCCTATGGAACTAGGGTGACCAGATAGCAACTGTGAAAAAGCGGGATGGGGGTGGGGGGTAATAGGCACCTATATAAAAGTCCCCAAAAAGGGACTGTCCCTTTAAAAATGGGACATCTGGTCACCCTATGTGGAACCCCCACAGAAAGCTGGATAGCGAGCGAGACGGATTATTTAAACAACAAGCTGGAGGAACAATTAGAGAGGGAGAAGTACAACCAGGAGATAATGGAATCACAGAAGTCAAAGAATGACAAGATATCAAGAACAAGAGCCTGGCTGAGGTGGTCCAGGTGGTAGAGGAAGATGGATTACTGGTTCTGAACTATGGCTAAGAAAAGGCAATAGCAACTTGTTTCAGTGGACTGCAAGGGGGTAGAAGTTGGATTGGAGAGGCTCTAGGATGGAACTGGAGGACAGGAACTCCAGGCAGCAACTGCAGACAGTGATTGTGAGGTGAGTCAGAGAGCGGGCCAGAAGTCAGTTAGACAAGACTGATGGGGAGGAGTTGGGTAGAGGGCAGCAGTAGGGAAGTGGGGAGGAGTGTAGGGTTGGACACGGTGCTGTTGAAAAGAGGAAGAAGAATGGAAAGAGGGAGGAGAAAGGGGCTGAAAATGGGTAGGAATAGGAGAGGAGGACCATGGTCTGATCCAGGGTGGGGGGTGTGCGAAAAGGTGGAGACCCCTAATAACAGAGAGCAGTTGTAGAGGCAATGTCAGATGAAGAGACCCAGGTCTCTTTGAGAGCCAGGACCTGGAGGGAGCAAGATATCAAGAGACTGTGGATCTTTTGATAGAACGAGCATTCCAGAGACAGCAGGAGAAGGGTAGGTGGGAAGGAAAGGGATAGCATGAGGTTAGAAATGGTGGCACCACAGGGACGGAGATGTTGGTGAAAATCAGTAAGGAAGGTGGATGGGCCAGGGTGTCTGTGCGTGGAGGTGGGAGGAGGGCCAGATGGGGAATATGCCACCGGAGGTGAGAAGAGGATGTGGATGTAGGACCTGGATATGTGCTGGTGGGAAGAGGGTGAGGATTGCGATGAAGAGGGGAAGAGGAGTAGGTTGAACTGATGGGAACTGTGGATGGGTGACAAAGAAAGGGAAATGGAGCCAATAGAGGGGGGAGAGTGAGGGCAGAAACTACAGTGCAGAAAAGGGTGTGGGGAGAAAGACATGATTACAAACCAATTTATCACTGGATCAATACATGGGACTCAGTAAAATCAATAGCAATGAGTCCATAAGCAATCATTCAAATGAGATATTATGTGAGTCAATTACTGAACTCCATAATGAAGGCTGAGATTATTTTACAACTGATTTAAAAAATAGATGCTCTGTTCTGAAATGGACAGCACTGAATAAATTGAATTATTTAGAAACATTATCATTATCTCAGATGCACAGGTGTGTGTATTTTTTTAGTTAGAAAACTGATTGAAAAAGCTTTCAAAAACTTGGCCTCATCAGCAAAGTAATTCAAGTTCCCTGTAATCATGTTAAATACAAGACTAATTATTTTCCTGCAGTTAAATATTATATTAAATATAATTCAATTCTGATCGCTTACCATGCTGCTGCTGCGTGAATATTTAAAAGTTAGTAACTTTCTCAACAGTCTGTATATGTTATAGCAGCTGTTGTTTATCACCATGCATTCCACTGGGTGAGAGGAGGCTATATTGTTGTTTAAGGGTTAATTTTCACCTTACACATGAAATGACTTTATTTTACATTTAAATTGTTATTTTTCTTACCCCCTTTGCATGAACTACACTGGTAATAATTAATTAAATTCTACAGCAAAATTAATCAGCACTTGTGAAGTTTGGTGAGTAAGTCTGATAAGCATCACATGAAGAAGAGTGCTTGAAAGCATCAGATTAAGTCAATAGAACATTCAAAATATTTCCAAGTGCAGAAGCAGGAGCCAGGTGCTGAAAGACCATATTTGTGTGTGTGTGTGTATCAATATATAATTGTGAACGCGCATGTGCGTGCACTAGCAAGCTTATATCTCTCTCATTTGTGTAATCTGAATGAGAGAGGTTTAGTATATATTTGTGAGGAAAGTCCCAGTTTGGGAATGATTAAAATATCTGAAAGAGAAACAGAGATGAGTGGGGAAGCAAGGTTAATTGATGCCACAGCTCAGTCAATCACTTAAGCATATGATTAACTTTAAGCACCTGCATTAAGTCAATAGGACTTAAGTATGTGCGAGAGCCTGATCTCTTGCATGTGTTTGTGTGCCCAAAGCCTGCATTGACTTTCATTTATTATTTTATTACAAGAGTATCTAAAGGCCACAACCAACATTGGAGCTCCATTGTATGTACAAATTGTAAAACAGTCTCTGCCTTGAATAATTTACAATCTAAATAGACAAGATAGAGAAAAGAAGCATTACCACCCCCTCTGTGCAGATATGGAAATGAGGCACAGAGAGATAATGACTTGTCCAATTCATGCGGGAAGTCTGTGGGCTTCAGAGTGATGAATTGAACCCAGACTTCATAGCTAGAGCCTTAACCACAAAACCATCCTTCCCCTCTAGAAGGATACCACTGAGTGAAACCACTGAATTTTTGTGGTTTGGGTTTTTTCCACTCATCCAGTTTAAGCTGTTTGGTCTATATATATGGCAGCCATGATTATAGTAACTGAGTGCCATTCAACAAGGACCTGATCCAATAACCAGTGAAGTCAATGAAATGACATTCTGGACACCAGCTCTCATAATGATCTCCCACTGGCGATGGCACACTTTCCTTATCTGATTTTACATTTTAACTTATTCTGTTTTATGTTTTGAGATCTTTGTCAGTCTTAATGTATGCATTTCCCTGGACCGGAAAAATTTTCTCTTGACTTGCTGACATAAAATGCTTAAGATACAAGTGAAGAGGTAAGAAATTGAAATGACAATCTAATTTTATTATTCATTGAAATGAAATGTTTCTTTGGGCAAACCATTTGTAGACATATTTCAATTATTGGGTCTCTCTCTCTCTCTCTCTGTCTCCTCCCCAGCCCTACTGGCTTCCCTCTACTATTTGGGGGTAAGCCTATTACATTTTCTTTCTTTAACCGTCACCTTGTCATGTACAGAAACAAGTACCCATTTTTTTTCTATGGACCAAGAAACTAAATATATTGTGTTTTAAATCTTAATTATTGTTGGGGGTTTTGTGTGTGTGGTTGATTTCAAAGCAATAGAAAGGTAATCAGTGGTAATTGTTACTATGCTTAAAATACTGACCATTTTCCAGGTTTATTGGAACTTGTTATTCCAGGTTTATTGGAACTGCTTTTAGGGAGGTGACTAAGAGAATGGGGGCTAGCACTGGGATAAAGAGGGCTTCCTGCATTTGGGAGATGGGGCCATTCAGCACTCTTGCCTGGATAGTGTCTCATCCCTTCCCTCTCCTGAAAACTGTCTCTGGCATCCAAATACACACATCACATGCAATACCAAGCTAACAGTAAAACAATTTTATTTTCCTAGGACTTTGATTTAGCTTCTTAGTCTTAAATTTATAGTTTATCGACGAAGAAAAAGAAAAAATGGGAGTGGGAGAATTAATCTTGATTTCTAGGAAGATTTGTCTCAGCTACACTTAATCTAGTTATAATATATAGATATTATGTTCCAATTTAGTGTTTAATATTCTATGTAGACAAAGAACTGGAAAATAGATTCATTTTCTCTTCCTCAAAGAGCGACCTTTGTTGTATGATTAGAAATTTTTTTCTAGTCTGAATGGGACCAGAGATATATGTACAGTATTTCCAAACAATTTCATCATGCATATGAGCCTGTGATATGAAGCTAAGGATAACAGAACAGTGAAATCAATTTTAAAATAACTATACATGCTCTTTTTAAAAATCATTTCACTGGCAGTCTGGTTCATGTGGGCTGTGAATCCCTGAGACGATAGGTTCTATTTCCAGCATTGTTCAAAAATGCACAAATGAAATCTCTTGACTCTTGAATTGTGATTGGAGTATAACCTCTTTGTACTGGGGTCTGAGAAAAATAAATATTGAGTTTTGATTGGTTATATTTTTAACTGGCATATTTCCCCTGGAGTGATTGCATCTCAGAAGACATTTGACCAATTTGAAGTAGTGTGCCTTCCCGCATTATAAAATGATGCATGCTAACTTGATGAGGGACACTAGGGGATGGCCTGATCTGTGAATATATTCATGCTTGCTTTATGTACTTATGGTGATGTCTTCTCTAGGTATCATTTGAATATAGGGTCGTCATTACTATCCTTGCCACTTTGTCTGCTCGCCACCCACATGAATGAAAGATGGGTGGGAGAGAGTACTAGGCACGAAGTCCCTGCTTATGCTTCTGAACCAGCAGCAGAGATTGAGGGAGGTCCTTTTATATACCTGTGTGACCATGATACAACCTTTATTTAGGAGTCCTGTAGAGTGCTTGATTAACAGCCGTCATCAATTAGATTTGAGAGTGGCTACCAAGCTCTCTAAATATGCAATATGAGGTTCTTTTGGGACAAGAGATTTTAGAGTTGATCAGATTTTATTTTAAAAAGGAATTAAATTCATGAAAATGACATTTCTATTCTACAGAAGCCATTGGAACATAAACTAAAAATAACAATGCATTTTATTTATTTCTGGGGGAGAGCATTACATAAAGCAAACAAAATAAGCCTTAAATCTGCACTGGATGCCATGGGTTCTAGCGGGGCAAGAGAGTGTGACATGGTGTCTGAATAACTGATTTCAAAGCTATGTAGCTTCCATAGTGGAAACTCATTTTCTTGCATATTTAAAAAAAAAATCTTAAATGGATTTGACATGTGAGCCTTGCACCACCCAAAAGAACTATCACAACAAACGTCAATAAAACACTGGAATGCATTCCTAAAAGGCTGCCATGGAAGTACAGAAAGCATGATATATTTTCATTTGGCCAGCCTGTCTCATATGTTGGTTATTTGATTTACCTGGTTAGAGTGATAGCTGGATCCAAAATAGGAAAACCATTGAGGTTCAACTAATAACTGTCATTTCACTGACTTTCAAAACAACATTATGTAAATACACAGTAATGAGTTCTCACCAGGAGAGAGAATTCAATAAGGGCTTTTTTTCTTGATCATATGCATTGTCTAAATTTGAATTCTAATTTTGCTGTTAGCTTGACACTTTCGGTAAACAAGTATTGGGACATAATGAGCAAGACCATCTTGAGTGGGTACAGTATGAAGTGTATAATATCAGAGGGAACAGCATAGGAATATCAATGATTCCAATGGATGGTGACATTTTTAGAATGCAACTCTGGTATCTTATGCAAAGAGTCTTTCTAGGTGGAATGATCAGGCTAGTTGTTGGTCAATAGTGTCTAATGATCAGGGGTATTTACAGTGTAATCTGTGAAATGTGTTGTCAGGCTTTCTGTTCATAGTCTGTCACCTCCAGGACTTATGTGTACTACTTTGTTCTGCTTAATCAAGTGAATCTCACTTTTGATAATACTTTGAAGTGCGGTTCCACTCTGTAAACTGATTCATTAGAAATGCTGTCATTGGATCCCAGATTTATTGTTTCTCAGTTACTACATATAAAGTGTGCTCAATGTTTAACAAGTATTTTTTTCTAAATACCAAGCTTGAAAATTCAAGGTTCTTTCCTTTTGGGCATCGTCATCAGTACAAAAGGTTCTACAGGCTAAATTATCTCCAGTGGGGTTATACAGCTGTATCTGATTGGAACTTAGTAAACAATTCTGTTTTTGTTGCCCAAGAAGGAATAAAATTCAGCCTTAGTTGGCTCTGAAGAGGTAACATGAGTAACAAGCAATACAAACTTATTTTTCATGATAAAAGTCAGAAGATAGGACTCTGAATACATATAGGGAGGAAATCTATTGAGTAAGAAGTTGTCATGTGTGGCCACTCACCAGGCTGCTGTCCTAGACACAAACGTTTGATACCATGTGCTTAGCTAGCTGGGTCTGGGCAGAGTCTCCAGTACTTCTAGGCACGCTCTTGAAGTTCAGATCCTCTAACTAGCATCTCTTCATGAGATATGGGACTCTGCAGTCCAACTGGTTAGGCCCTGAAACTAGTTCTGGCCTCCCCAATAGCAACTGCATGCTCCCCAGAGTTCCACCAAAGCTTTGGACCCTCTAGATTCTTGTTTCATCCTTCAGAGACTGTGACAGTTACTTCAAGGGACACCCATACTTTGCAAAGGACTTTCTAAACCAATAACATTTTACTCAGACAAAACACAAGGACTATATAGAGCTGTGGAAAAACAACAAACACCAGCATGCAAAACCCTCCATCCAGAATGCTCGCTACTCTGAGAGCTCTTCAGATTTTAGTCAAACTTTTCAGTCTCAGGGCCCTTTTTTCCTCGTCTTGTTTTCTGGTTCTCATCTCTTCTGAAAAGGCTAGTAAGAGAACCTCCCATTTACAAAGTTCCAGCCCCTTCTGTCAGCTGACCTCAAATGCCCTGTCAGGTGATTCATTGCTTGGTTAACACCCACCTAGAGTGCAGAGTAGGAAAACTGATTCCCGTGGGCTGCAGCTACCTCATTGTCCTAGGTGCTTTCATTTGAATGGTAGACCATCCAGGTTAATGACTCTTGTTTGCTCTCCATTGTTAGCACACTACTAGTGGACTCAGTCTCTGGATATCATAGTATAATATAGATGTTGAAAGGCAAAAGTGAAGTCGCAGTCCAAATTACAATCAAAATGGCATTCAGAAAACAAAATGGAGCTTGCAGACTGATATAGATTTATTCCGATTTACACTAATCTGTCACAGTTGCTTTTCAGAATAGTATCACACTTAAAGGAAATAGATGCAAACATACTACATTTGCTCATCATTAGGAAATGAATAGCATATTTAATATGTTGCTATAAACAGTCCATGATTACCAACAGAATTGAAATGAGTTGTTCATCATTTAATTCTGGGTGTAAAAGAGGCATAACTGGTTGACTCTCCACTCTGTCAGGTTTATTGGGTCTAATCCTGAGGTCCTTACTCAAGCATACACCTTTTGACTTCAGGAGGAATTTGCCAATGTAAAGCCTGTGTAGATACTAGAGCTGAGCCAAAATTCAGATTAACAACTCAGACTACCAGACCAAATCTGGCAATTTCGGGTTTGGACAAGCATTCATCAAGGAAGAAAAGCATTAATTTACCCATGTAGCTAATATTAGTGTAGCCCTGAAAAAAAGAGTTTTAGAATATCTGAAGTTTGAATAGATGGAAAAACACAGGCAACATGACAAACTTTTAGATTGTCCTAAATGAAATTATCCCCTCTTGCTCTCCTCTAGCAAAAACTAAGGTCATTAGCATGTGACCAATGGAGAATGAGTGACCAAATCATGCCACCAAGCAGTCAGAAATATTTCATATTATTGATGTCCAGATTCTATTACTCTTACTGACATTAATATTCACACTGACTGAAGTGGGAGCAATCACAGAGTAAGGTACTGCTCAATGGTTCTGATCCAAATCCCACTGATTTAATGGGATTTGAATCAGTCTCCATTGATGGGTATCAGAATCTGACCCTTTAACAAAGCACAATAGAATCGAGCTGCGCAAGTCAAAAGGTATATTTTGAACAACGTTGTATGGACGCTATAACTCTCAACTTCAGTACTACAGGAGATATACATGGTGTTGGGGGGAAAAACAGAATTGCACCTTCAGGAAAAAAAAAAGAATAGAGGGCAATTTTTCAAGTACACCAACTATGCTTGAGACTGAGAAAAAGAGGTAGGTGGGAATGCACTGAACTCCATGAAACCACTTCTATGTCTTGGCCATTCCAGAGATACTGTAATGTATAATTAACTTCAATGTATATTATTGAACCAGGCTTGCTTGACAATTTTTTTTTCATGCTCTAAACTTTGTTCCTGGTGCCATTTCCCCCTACCAAACATTTCTGAAAAATACAATTTGTTGTCTGATATATCCAGGTCATAAAACAGGCTATTAAAACAGACCATTAGCTTTGGGGGTAATTACAGTTTGGTGACCTTGCTAGGGCACCAAGAATTTATTGCTTGTGTTCAGAGAGTCAACAACATTTGAGTGTTTAACAGAGAGGATTTCCATTTACATGCAGGAAGAGAGATATTTTCCCCCTTGTAGAGTAGCAATGAAACTTTTTATTTTGAAATCTGTAATCAGTTTCTTTTCATTAGTTTAGTTTATTTCCTTAACTCTCATAATAGTAAAACCTCCTTCTTTAATTTTAAATTCTGTGCATATTTGTGAATATTTATAGAAAATGGCAATAACAGTGTGTGCTACACCTGATAATAAATGCACCTGCGGAGCAGAATTTCGTGACTTGAGTGCTGCCGGTACAACTGCTCTTTGTTAAATATATGTTAGAGACTTAAGTGTTTGAGAAAACTTGCTAAAAATGGCAGCCCTGAAAACTATCACTGAGCATCTAAAAGGACTGACGCTCTAGGTCAGATCCATTCAGACATTCAATTCTTAGCTTTTCCTTCTGAATTTGCTAACAAAAAAGTCAATGAGGGAAAGTGATTTTTAATGTCTAATGTTGGTATTTGTCCTCTAACTCATTGTACACCAGCCTCTGAGGAATTATCTGATGGTAACAACTTTTGGATACTATCATCATTGGCTAGAACTATTAAATTACAGGTGTCGGTGAAGAATTCTTATTGATGTAAATGATGCCAGATCATTGTTTATAATTCTTTAGCAATCTCTTGAGTGATCAAGTATCTAGATTGGGCTCTTTTGTTTGCGGTATTTTCCTATTAAAATACTAGAAATTACAAATGCACTAGAGGCCTTGATTATCCTAAAAAAAGAAAAGAAGAGGTTTTAATTCTTACATAGTGGGGGAAAATGCAGCCTACTCAAGAACAATAGGGGCTGCCTGGACTTGGAAATATCTAATACAGAGTTGGGAGAAGTAAAATTTGAATAGCATACAACAGTTTTTAACTTATTGCACAAAACATGACTGACAGCCCTGGCAGTCTGGACTATTGGTACAACCAGTATTTGGTAAAGATGTCAATGCAAGGTGAGGTCCCTGGCCTCATCTATGGGGAGGGAGCAGAGGTGAAAGTAAGCCAGTACACTCTGGTATGGCGTACCGGCAAGCAGCAGAGGCGAGTTGTATGGGCTTGTGGCTCCGGCAATACTGAGGGCCGGGGGCCGGCTCCACCAATGTTCGGGGCTGGGTCTCCACCCTGGTCCCTCCTGCTGCCCCCCCATGCCTCCCCCAAGTGTCCTCTGGCCCCCTGCTTGCTGCCCCTGTGCGCCTCCCTGGTTCCCAGAGCAGAGCGTCCCTGTCTCTCCCCTGCAGCTCCATGCTGCCTCCCTGCATCAACTGCTACCGCAGGGACATATTGCCCCCCATGCACTAGTGGCAGGGCAGGCTGCCCTTGCCCTGCCCTTCCCCCTCAGACCCTTTCATTTTTCGGCGGGACCCTCCACCAGCACAGCCGTCCCACCCCCAGCCCACAGTCACCGCTCCTGCCCCACGCTGGGCAAGGGGCAGCCCCATCCCCGCCCTCAGTGAGGCTACAGTGAGGGGCAGCAGCAGGGGATGAGGGGCACATGTGATGGCAGCACTCCCCCCCCCACGGCACCCACCACAGGGGAGGCGAGGGAGATTCCTGGACTTGAGAGGGGCCCTAGGAGCACAGGCAGTGACAGTGGTGGGGGTGAGTGTGCTGCGCAGGGGAAGAGGGGGGGGCCCTACCCCAGAGCTCGCTGCTGTTGGCGGGGAGAGGGCTGGGGGGAGTCCTCCTCTCTGGCTCCAGTCCCGGGGCAGCCTGCCTGCACCCCAAACTCATCCCTAGCCCTGCCCCACCCCAGAGCCCATACCTCCAGCCAGAGCCCTCATCCCCCAACACCCCAACCCTCTGCCCTAGCCCTGAGCCTCTCCAACATCCCAAACCCCTCATCTCCAGCCCCAGCCAGAGCCCTCATTCCCCCCGAACCCTCTGCCTCAGACTTGAGCCCCCTCCCACACCCCAAACCCATCCCCAGCCTCACCCCACAGATCTCACCCCTGCACTCCTCCCATCCCCAAACTCCCTCCCAGGGCCTGCACCCTGGGCCTCCTCCCCCACCCAAACTCCCTCCCAGGGTTGAGTTTGGGCAGGGACAGGTTCTGGGCACCACCAACATTTCTACAAACCTGCCACCCCTGCCGGCAAGAGCTGGTGCGCTGTACCGGGATGGACCGGCTTCCCCACGTGGCAATGTAAGGGGCCTGGGGCACCCAGCAGCGGCTGGAGCCCTGGGCCCTTTAAATTGCAGCCAGAGCCCCACTTCTGGAGCCCTGGGGTAGCGGCGGCGGCGCTCGAGTGGCCATTTAAAGGGCCCAGGGCTTCTGCTGCCGCTACCGCCCTGGGCCCTTTAAATTGTTGCTGCAGCCCCGCTGCCGCTACCCCAGGGACGATTTAAAGGGCCTGGGGCCGTAGAGGCAGCGGGAGCCCTGGGCCCTTTAAATAGCCCCCGGAGCCTGCCAGAGTCCTGGGATAGTAGCGGCGGGGCTCCAGCGGCTATTTAAAGGGTCCGAGGCTCCCGCTGCCTCTACCACCCCAGGCCCTTTAAATAGCCACCGGAAACCCGCCGCTGCTACGCCAGGGCTGCAGCAGCAGGGCTCCAGGGACAGTTTAAAGGGCCCTGGAGGGTAGTGGCAGCTGGAGTCCCAGGCCCTGCTGCTGGACCCCCCAGGGCTCCGCTGGCAATTTAAAGGGCCCGGGGCTTCGCTGCAGTAGCGGCAGCTAGAGCCCCGGCCCTTTAAATCGCCCCTGAGCCCCAGGTCTCCCAGCCACCTCTGCAGCTGGGAGCTCGGGGTGATTTAAAGGGCCCAGGGCTCCCAGCTGCTGCTACCACAGCCCTAGCCCCAGGACCTTAAATCCTGATTTAAAGGGTCTGGGGATTTAAAGGCCTCTCCTCTTCCGGTAGAGGCCCCGCCCCCTCCTCAGGACTTCGGAGTACAGGCAAGTCCTTTAAGTTACTTTCACCCCTGGGAGGGAGCACGCTCAAGAACATCTCTAGTTTGATATTTATCTATCCCTGTCAATGGTTTTTAATGCAATAGTTCTTTCATCTCTGGATGTGCACTCTCTTTTTAGAGCAGTGCTTCTCAAGCTATCTGATGTGGGGGACCGGAAATTTTTTTCCCAGTGTGCGCGCAGAGCGGCAGCCGATGGCTGGCGGACCGGCACCGGTCTGCGGACCACCACTTTGAGTAGCACTGTTTTAGAGGATACTGTATTACTAATTTAGGAAGACACTTGCAATTTTCAGAGATCAATTTCATTGTCATAAAAATTTGCACACACTTATACTTAACAATACTGAGCTGTCATACCAATCAATATGATATGCCTGGAAATGGCAAATTAACTCATTAAGGGCTGTGATATTACATAGTGTCCCAATGAATCCATAAGACTATTTTTTAACCATATTGCTCCAACATCATCCAGCACTGGCATATTATCAGTATCATACCACTTCAGTATAATGCCAGATTTGCATGCTGAAGATGTGTTTTCCCCTCCTCCTGCATAGAGATCAGCATGCGACAATCTCCCATTATTACTGACTGAATTTATGCACAAGAATTCCTATTCACTGAAAGGAGAATGGAAGTCTAAAAGTGCAAATAGACTACAAAGATAGCTTTAGTGTCTGAACATGGCTTAGATAGCTTACCCAAACTGACTAGGAAGAGAAATAAAGCTTTCCAGATGGCCACTGCTGTTAAGTAGAACAAAAGACCACTGGAAGCTGTAGATTTGTACAGAAAATCTGACCCAGCATGTACTACCTATTCATAACTTATTTTTAGGACTTGATCCTGCTCTTTGGTATGAGAGCACGCTTCCCCAGATTCTGTACCTTGGGAAATCAGCTATTGCATTCCCTCATATTTGCATAGTGAGCATTACTGTAAGGACTAGGGCTTTGTGCCCTGATGCAGTGTCTTGGAGCAGATCTTATTGTTAACACCGTCATCTTAGAAATGTTTTCTACAAATCCATTAAAAAAATTATATTTGGGAAGATATTTTTAATTATGTGCACTACCAAACCATAAAAATAGGCACTGTGAATTGCTTGTTTGTTTCTCTGCTACATCTCATCCAGCTCTAGATAGGTACTGCATTTCCCAATATAAATTTCTGATCTAATTAAACAGCCATAAGGGCACAAGGCATTTTCTGGGAAGTGAGGGAAGTGAAAACAATCTTGGAGGACCTGATGGCCACAGGCTATACCTCAGGCCATTAATCTTAACCAGTCATCAATCCCTAGAATATGTTGTGTTTCAAGGTGGCTGCTATTACAAGTTGAAGATGAAGACAAACAAAGAAACCAAACCATTAGCATATTGGTGTATGGATTTTTTTTTTAATTGGGAGCTGTAGTTTCAATAGGTATGTACAGGACATTTCTAGAGAATTAATTCCCTATACCTCAGCTGGTTACACTGATTGAATTAATTTCAGAGCATTCCATTCATCTTAAAATAGGAACTAATTACAGGAGTATGGTCAGTATGCATCTTGGATATCTTGCAGAGCTAGCCTCTTGGGACGCTGGATGAACGGTAACCAAAGTTGAATATACAGTGATAATTACATTACACCCAATGTACATTATACCCAATGATAACAATGCTCTTAGTCCATTTTGTTGTTTAACTTCTACACTCCCAGAGATCTATTGATTATAGCAGAGTGCTTCTATATTTGTCTTTAAAAATAACTACCTTAAAAAACAGAGCCAGTTAGGATGGTTATAGAATGCTATTTCTTTACCCCAGCTCAATGAGATAGCTAGCATAAAGTATCTCAGTGGACAAGGTAGTGTTGGCTGGGGAAAAAATGGATGTATTAAGACTCCTCAAAACTGCCAATACTTAAAATTTTAAAGTTATTTAGGCTCTGTTGCACAATTTCTGTTTTTGAAAATAAAGTACTCCAACAATTAATTTTATTAGTTTGTATTGCTGTAGTGCCAAAGTCTTCAGCCATATTCAGTGCCCTGCTGCATGAAGTTGCTGTACAAGCACAAAAGAAGATGCAGTCCCTGTTACAAATAGCTAACAATCTAATTTAAGACCTCATCAATTTAGTCTCTCAAACTGTACAAGGAAAGCAGGGAAGAAGGGGGGTAACAGCGAGAAGAAAACCTGGTTCCATAGGCTCGCTACATCCACAGTTTAGTTGTAACATTAAGATTAAGAAGGCTAAAGTCAGGAAACCTGTCAGCCAAAGTTCTTGTAGTGGTGTTATCCTGGCACTTTTTTCTGCTCTTGCTTTTCTTAGAGAGATGAGGTCATGAGATATCTTTTATTGGACCAACTCTGTTGGTGAGAGAGACAAGCTTTTGAGCTTACATAGAGCTCTTCTTTGAGCCGTCTTCTGACCTGAAGGAGAGCTCTGTGTAAGCTCGAAAGCTTGTCTCGCTCACCAACAGAAGCTGGTCCAATAAAAGACACTACCTCACCCACTTTGTCTCTCTCTCATATCCTGGGACCAACATGGCTGTAACACTGCCCACTTGCTTTTCTTGTTATATAAGAACTGCAAATGTTTATACTACTAAAAGCATGCAATAAGATATACAGGATGTGCTGTTGAGTCAATGTTTTTGCAGTATCCTTGAACTTTCCTGAACTCTGCTTTCTTTGCGTCTCTCTTCATATTTCATTAATGATGGTTTTATACATTTGATTAAAGGAGAATGAAGAAATGGAGCTCTGGAGATAGCTACTGTTTGCTGTGGTTTCTCTGGTGTCTGTATAGCACTCCTTGTGTACAGCTCTTCTCATACTTAGTGCAAAGAAATGTTCACTCTGTTGTGTGGACTGGGAATTTTCTTCTGAGTAAAACTTTTCCTGCACTCAGTGCATCCCTTTTGAATAGCATCCCTGCTCCTTCAGCTGTAAAGATTTCCTCATAGTCAGGGCATGTACATGGTCTCTCTACAGTGTGATTTCTGGTGTGTTTGGAAATCTCCTATAATAGTAAAACTTTCTCCACATTCAGTGTGTGTGGATGGTTTATCTCCTGTGTGGATTCTATGGTTTTCTTGGAGATACTCCTTTTCCACCAAGCTCTTCCCTCATCCAGTGCATGTAAATAATCTTCTGGTGTTTGGGAATATTTTGAGAATCCCTCAGAAAATAGTTTTTTTTTCCTTCATATACATTGCAGATCTACTGTGTGTGTTCTCTGATATCTATTAATCTCTACTATCCTAGTCAATCTTTTTTCCTCACACTCCTTGAATCTAAATCCAAGGCTACTGTGTGCTATAAGTAGATAGATTTTAGGTGTGATCTAGGGACATGAGAAGTAATAATACTATTATTCCTTGTACTTTTATGGCATTTTTCATAGTAAGATCTCAAAGCACTTTACAAAGATGACTATGCTTTATAATGTACAGATTGGGTTGCTGAGGCACAAAGAGATAAAATTACTTCCCCAGTGTGAGAAGCAGTAAAATACAGGTCACTTCACAAAAAGCCCCAAGTTTTATTCCCTGTAACTGGGCAGTCCCTTACCTAGCTCCAGATTTGTCCAGTGGCCTGAAGGTAAGACTAGCAATTAACTGCCTGTACCATTCTTCCAGAAGTGAGAGAATACCGCCTCGCATGTGAAGTAGGGATTTTCTGGAAGGGTCAAAAGCATGTGAGGATATATGTACAGACACTTCCAATCAGTGGGAGAAAGCTAAGCATGAGGAGGCTGGAGAAGGATCTGAGCAGAAGTTGTACAGGGAAGCTGAGGGAGAGATTGAATGATGTTAGGGGTAATACTGGTTTCTGTATTCTCACAAAATTCTGTGTTCAGTAATAAAATGAAGGCAATTCTTTCTGTGGTCATTTACCATTGTCACATGGAAATAATTACCTGGCATTGTGGGGTTTGTTTGGGGTTTTTTAAGCTAATTTCCTGATACTGTGGCTTCTCTTCAGGAAATTTTACTGTGTGAGAATGGTGTTCCAGCATGCTGGTAAGTTAAAGTATTTGTGTAATAGAGAGTTGGCATTGTACTACTCACACAATTTTAATTTCATGTAATGAATGGCATTTTTCTTATGGAAGAAGTACTCAGTTTTCTTCAGGCACCAAAACCTGGTCCCATCACAGTCAGTGGGAGTTTTGCCATTGACTTTACTGGGTCCAGTGTTTGGGCCTGTAAATTTTAGTAATTATTCATCCACAAAACAACAGCAAAACTGTTCTCAAAATACGCATTCCCCAAGTGACAATTTTCCCTTTTTACTGTGTTTCTAAATAATATAAAATCTTGTCATTTTCAGTTCTGAATGTAGCTGGGACAGTGTCAGTAAGTAAATACCATCAACAATCTGTTCAAAACTGATTCAGAAAAATCTGCGAACTTGCAATTAGAAATAGACAGGAGACAGAAGTACCCATCCAATCCACATGACACACTAAGGATACCCCAGCTTTATATCTCCAGTGGGTTCCTGAGTTTTCAGAGCAACAGTGTTACTTCCTGACATACCACCCAGAAAGACAATGGATTAGATCCTGAGCACACAAGAACCTCTTGGCACTGCAGTGCAGAGACAACTTGAATATGGCTGTCCTACAGTATAATTTTAAGTATGTGAGAAGTCCCATCGAAATCAACAAAACTACTGAGACAGTCTGTACCCTTCTGTTCACCCCCTTTTCAAGACTATGATAAATTTTGTACAAAGTATGCCTTGTGAGGTATCATTCGAAAACGGATAATTTGATGATCATCGTTGTCCTGGTAAAATATGTGTAGCAACATTGTATGTAAAGTTATAAAATTCTACTGTATGACATTACTGAGATGTATTCCAAATTTAGAAAAGCAGCATAAACCAGTTCCTCAGACAAAAGGCACTCTGATGATTCAGTCAATGAAATCAAATGGATGATCACCTGGTTAAGTGGCCATTCTTTGATAGGAAAAAGGGTGTACATTTCTTGCTCACACCTTGGCAAAAGAACAGCTGGAGGTTCCCCTCTCCACAGACTGTCTCCTGAACCCCAGCTAGAGATGATAAAGAAGAGGAAAAAGTATAAGAATGGGGAATAGAGGCCCCAAGTTATTCCTCCTTTCTCTCTCTCTCTCCCCACAGCATCCACAACACCTGAAGAATAAAGGAAACAGGTTTGGACTAGAGAGGGATCCTGGCTGAAAGATTCTGCCCCTAAAACTGCTAAAATGTGTGGTGAGAGAAATATTTGCTTTGAATTCACCTAGCTTGTTAAGTTAATTTGTCATGTTTTACCTTCATTTTCTTGTAACCAACTCTGACTTTTAAGCCTCATGACTTGTAATCACTTAAAATCTATCTTTCTGTAGTTTTATTGTTTTCTCTAAACCAGTGTGCTTGGATTGAAGTGTTTTGGGGAAACTCCATTTGGGATAACAGGATTTGTGCATATCATTTTCTATCAATAACATCACACTTTATATGAGTTTGTATGGTCCAGGACGAGCTGGGCAGTACAAGACGCACATTTCTGGGGGTAAGTCTGAGACTGGGAATTAGCCTATGCTGCAGTATAATTCCAGGGTGGCTGGCTGTACCACTCTTTGCAGTATAATGGGGAGTAATTTACATGCAAGGGGATAAGCTAAATGAGGAAACATAGCTGTTGAGATGAGATTTGGAGTTAGATGGAGAGGTAGAGGGAGGCTGTTCCAGATGGCAAGAGCTCCAGAAGAGAATGTTGTCTGGGTCAGATTCTGATCTGATTACTCTGAAGGCCCAAATCTCAAAAAATTTTATTGAAGTCAGTGGAGTTACTTTGGTATAACTGAAATAAGAGTCTGATCCTATGTGTTAAGAACCCTCCTGGAACACTCCCTGGGAGGAAATCTAGATGTTCTATGGGGTTCCATAGTGGGAATCTAAGTCTCCTTACTCCAAACTATAAGATGTAATAGTTCTTCAGAAATGTCATTTGCTCTTAAATTCTATAGGCATTTAGAAATACTTTCTATACACCCTTACTGGTTTCAACCCTATTATATTCTGAATGTAAAAATCACACCAATGGGCTGAAAGCCCACAAAACCCTCTACATCAGTTAAGCCTGAGTGCTGTGGTCCCAGTAACTGTACCTTTGGACTACCTCAACACTAGGAGCTAGTGATTCTCCTACTTATGTACATATATTCATGCTAGCTCTCATCCAGCTAGCATGAGTATAAGTAGAAGTGTAGCCATGGTAGCAGCAGTAGACTCATGGTTGAGCTGTGCTGACTACAAACCTGCGTGAAACCAGTGGGTATATACCCAGCATGGTTCAGCAGTGCCTCTGACACATGACCCATGCTACCATAGCTACACTATTATTTGTGTTAATGCTAGTTCAGTGAGAGCTAGCACGAGTATGAGTACAGGAGCATGGGAATCACACCCCTAGCTTGTAGTGTAGCCTTAGAGGTTTAGCTTCCAAGACAGGAAGTCTGCAGGAGGGGAAGCTACAGAAATCCATGCTCTGCTGTGCAGAGACAGCTGGGGAACTGCATCACCAAATGAGGATCTTCTCCAAGCACCTTGGGCCCTGAATGAGTATTGAATACAACAAGGTGCCAGGAGTAAATAGAAAATAATCTGAGTGGAAGAATGGAGCAGCTAAAAGCTCTACCAGACTTGAAAATATGGAAGACAACTGGAAGTGATTCAAATTGTTAATGATATCAAGAGTACTAAGGTTTACACAGATGTTTTGATCTGGGGAAGAACAATAGAAGAGCATGACCAGAGACTCCAAGCAGCTTTAGAAAGCACCAGAGCTGCTGGGCTAATTAGCTAAACAAAAGTATAAATTCTATGGAACTGAAATAACACTCCTGGGGGAAAAGTTAACACAACAAAGTATACAGGTAGATCACAGCAAGGTTGAAGCCGTCAACAACATGCCTGCTCCAACAAGGAAGGGGTATGAAGATTCCTTGGAATGGTGAACTTTGTAAGGAAAACAATGCTTAATCCATCTACTCCAAGCAGCAACCTGAGAGCACCGCTGTGCCACATTGTCCAATGGACCTAGAAAAGGGGTTAATTAAAGAGGCCCCAGTCCTGAGATATTATGCTTCAAAGGAGGGTTGTGTCACAGTCCTCTTACAATCATATGATCCAACCTGGAGACAAGGGGCTTCTGTGTCATGGGCAGTAATAAAAACAGAATATCAGTATGTTCAAATAGAGAAGGAGGCTTTGGCCTTAGTCCAGGGGTGAAAAAACATTTCATCTCTTCATTTATGGGAGGCCTGTGATCAGCGTTCCCTCTAATTTTTGACAGGCCGTGTGCTCAAAAAATTTATTCTGTGCCAATTTTTGTGCTCGCAGTGTTTCGCCGTGTGTGCGGGCTTTAGGATCTGTGTGCACGCACACAGCTTAGAGGGAACAATGCCTGTGATAGCTGAAACTGACCACAAACTACTTATTGCCTTTGCCAAAAGGAGCCTGGCAAATAGCCCCAAGAATACAAAGATTATTTTTTCGCTTACAAATGTATGATTTGTAAATTTAATCCAAATGTGGGAGGGACTTGGTGGTTGCAGACACGCATTCTACAGCATTTGACAGAAGTGCGGTGGAGCACAGTCCAGAGCTAGATGTACACATCAGTTTGATAAAACAAAACCTGTCAGGTCTCAGATGAATGTAGACTGTGATTGGCAGACCAACAGCTCAGGATGAAACCCTGCAGCATGTTCCCAACCCCTATCACCAATTCAGGGGGGAAGCTCTCAGGTTCAAATGGAATTGTGTTTAAAGGCGCCAGGGTAGTGATCCCTAAAATACTCCAGGAAAAAATATATTAAAAGGATACATTAAGGTCATTTAGGAACTGAAATATCAAAGAAAAGGACTGGAGAGGTTTTATACTGGCTTCAAATGAGCAGCAACACTGAGGAAGTTGTTAAGGCTTGTCACATTCACCAAAAATACAGGCAAAATCAAGCAAAAGAGCCTATGCTGGTGGAACAGGAAAAATTGGCCTCCTGGAGCAAAACAGGAATAGATTTGTTTATGTTGACTGGACAAAACTATATACTCATTGAAGACTATTATTCTTCCTTCCCTTAGAGATCCTTACTAGAAGCTATCACAGCTGAACAAGTGATTGTGCATGTCAGATCTGCTTTTGCTAGACATGGTATACCCGACATAGTAATCTGACAATTGGCTATAGTTTAGTGGGCACAAGTTTAAGAAGTTTGCAATGAAGCACAGGTTTAGATATGTAACCATTAATCACCATTATCTGCAATCCAATGGGTTGTTGGAAAATGGTGTTAAAATATAAGGGGACTATTGGAAAAAGGCTGTGAAGTCAGTCTTGATCCATACTAAGCACTGTTAAATTACAGTATGGCACCAATGAAATGTCACCTGCAGACATTTTATTTAATTGAAAATAGAGGACAAGAATGTCTGTAATGAGAGAAGCTGATGTAAGTGTCCACCGGAAATTTGCAGATGTATAAAGAGACAGATAAAGCTAAACAAAAAAAAACAATCTGATTTGGGTTCCTGGGAGCTGCCACCATTCAGTGAACATGAGACAGTGCATATCTAATGGTAATCAGTGATTGCAAACAGCAGTGGTGTCATATAGGGTTGTCCTGTGTGCAGTCTGTTACTCCAGACAGGCTTACACCCAGAAGGAATTAGCAATGCCTCCAGCTTCCAGAAGGGAGGGAGATAAGGGGCATTGAGTTTGCTGTTTTGCCAGAGAAGGTCTCGGGCAACAACCACAAGGGGACAAGACAACCAAGCCCCAAGATATAAGACTGTTAGAACAAATGGGCTTGCCACCTCTTGATAATGATAGTACCGCTATTTCAAGGGAAACGGAGAAGTCCACGGGATAGTACAAGACACCCTCAGAGGTTAATTGAATACTGTTATTAAATTTAATTAGTAGATTGGTTATTAGCATTTGAATTGTGTGTTATATCAATGTTGCTTATTAAGTGTTGGTGGTGGTAAGTTGTGGCTGGGGCAGGAAGATGTTGTATTGGGAACTGTACCTTTAAGAGGTTTAGCTTGCCAGACAGGGAAGTTTGTGGGAAGGGCCCTGCCAAAGCCCATGTTTGGTTATGCAGGGGCAGATGGGAAACTGTGTCACTGAATAAAGAGGATCTCTTTCAAGCTATTTGAGCCCAGAGTGATTCCTGAACACTACAATGGCCATGTAGAGTTCTGCTGGTCCAAAGGCCACACAGGAGTGCTTCCACGCCCCCAAGTGCTGTGGAAAAGGTCTCTAAACCAGCTCTACATCCAATAAGAAAATGATTATGGATGATTCCATGTACCCTCTGAATATTGTCTGACATTTGTCTATCCTTAATGAATCCAGTTTAATCTGGATTTATGTAAGATGAGAGCATGAACTGCTCTTGGCAAGCGAGTATTTTTGCTAAAATCTTTGTCGTGATTCAACAGTTGTGTGGTCCTAGAAGAAGCGCATAAAGGGACATGTTAGAAGTAGGCCAGGAAAAAGACCCTGGATTGAAATGTATACAAATCCAGTGGTCTCAGGAAACCTGTGAGAGCAGTGCATAGTGGCTAAGGAGCAATGGCCTTTATTCTAGCCCAAAGGCAGCAGCTCTGCACACTGGCCCTTGATTGTTGCGGGCAGGGTGGATTTCCCCTCCCCTTTTGCTGCATATGTCACCTGAACAGAACAGAACCTGAATATTGGGACTGTACGGGGATGGAGTGAATTTCACCCAAAAGGAACTTCTCTGCAAGAACTAAGGCCATTTCTACATGCTAAGCGTTTCAAATACACTTTCCAAACAAGAACGTATATAATGTTTTGAAATTCAATGCAACGTGTTTTCTAAGGCAAACATTTATAAGCAGTGGTGAAAAGTGTGTATTGTACTGTGTCAAGCAAGTACAGATTGTCACTTCCAGTTGCCAAAGGCAAACACAACATGGTGGTCAATGTTGCAGAGGTCAGGAAGATGAGTGTCACCATTGTACTTTTCTAAAAGGCTGTAGGTTTTCTTAAAAACAAACAACCTCCCTCCCCATAAACATCATCAGTACGCACTATTATGTGTGCAGAGCAAAACTAGATTGAATCGTTCTATGAGAAGAAATCCTGAAGCATTAAAGGCGTGAAATTCTATTTTATTCAGATCACAAAAGCTTTGTGGTTAGACTGTGAAACTGTGAGATGAGGGAAGCATGAAAGCTGAAGGAATATACATCTCCAGCACTTAAATTTTGCATAGTTCAACATATTAAAAATATATTTACCCACCCACTCAATGAAATACTTATAAAGAACAAAGCTCCCTTAGCTATAGACAATCTGATTTTCTGAGAACTTTTCTACTACAAAATTATCCCTGCAATCAGGCAGGAGGGAAACTATATAGAGTTTATGGCTTTGTTTACAGGGTAGAAATAAGTATGCAGTTACTCTGTTTGTATACTAATTATGTGGAAATACATGTTTATCTCATATAGGCTACATAGTAATTTTGCATTACCATAAAATTAAGAAATGGTAATGAGTATTAACATGACTATTTATGTCCTCTTTAAAGTATTATTTAATTTATGGGTATTTACTTTACTATTCCACTGGCAATTTTTTCAACTCTGCTGGTTAATTTTTTGCACACAGAGTAGCCAACTGGGAAACTCAAGTTCAAGAGAGACAGGAGGATTCTGAGCACTTGCCAAACAGTTATTTGTGTTGGATACAAACAGTGTCTGGGAATTCAGGTGACACAAGCCTAATGTGCATACCGAACTCTGTGTTGGCTAGTCTACAGAGCAGTTTTAGTTGATGATTGTCCTGACCTTCTGAGCTGAGTGATTCAGCTGCAGATCTGGAGGATGTTAGTACAGCCTCGATTGGAAGACAGTGGATTACTTTGTGTCTTGATTAAGTTTCAAGAACATTTCTATAGAGAGGGTTGAATAGTGCAAAATAATAGTGTGGATATTTATTTAGAAATTTTTTTCAAGTTCGTTTCAGCCGTGTCCAGATCGCTTTTGCTTTTGGTGAACATTTGAATGACAAAGTGGCTTGTATATTTGCAGAAAATTAATTTCAAAGCTGTTTCTATTCACAAAAATTGAATGTTATATTTGCATGTGTGAGTATTTTCCCCATAGCCTCCTTAATTCCTCTCTTAACTCCCATGACTCTTACACTTTCCACTTCTGATATATTTAAAGAATGATTGCTCTTCAAATTCCCTTTTAGCCCTACTAATTTCCATTTTACGTTTTGCCTGCCATAATTTATGTTCCTTAGTGTTGACTCGCGGGGTTGGGTTACCATGTTCTGCCTTTGGTTTAGGCATGAGCTTTGAGGCTCAGACAATTTGGGTTCCACTTCAGCTATGCCACAGATTTCCTTTGTGACCTTCAGTAGGTCAATTAATCTCTCCATGCCTCAACTGCCCATCTTGTAAAATGGAGGTCATACCATAGTTTTTGTCCCACCCTTTGTTTGCATTATCTCTTACCATGTGTAGATACAGCATCAAACACACACTGTGTTCTCAATCTTGGCTGGGGCTCCTAGCCATTATTATACTGTAAACATTAACAATACTTGCAAATAACCATTATAACCTTGCTATGCAATATTGCCATACCGTTTCTTCTTACATTTCTGTGTCCGTATTTGTTTAAGGGGATACATAGCTTCCAAAGCTCAATTTATAGTGTGCTTAAATAGCTTCTATGCTGAGTCAATACATTTTAATTTCCTCACTTTCTATTTTTGGGTCTGTTTGACTAACTTCCGCATTATTTTATAAATCCCTTTTCTGAAGCTGCATGTTGCAGTGTTAGGTTTTTTGTATGATCCCTTCCCCAAAGATAGTGAATTTAATTGAACCGTGGTCACTGATGTGGCTCAGCTAGAGTTTCTTCTTGAATCTGTGTACTCAAGATTATGTCAAGAATAGCCTCTGTTCTTGTGTGCTCTGAAACTAAGTGGTCTAGGAAGCAATTTGTTAATGTGCAAAGAAATTGTTTCTTGAATCATTGTCCCAGTATTACGTTTTCCCAGTTTATGTGCTGGCAGTTGAAGTCACAAATTATTACTGTTGCCTATTTGATCTCCCTCACCATTGTGCAGTCAATAGCTCTTTCCTGATCAGGAAGTCAGTAGAATGAGACTAAGTATAGTCTTTAAGGTGTCACAAGTCCTCCTGTTCTTTTTGCGGGTACAGACTAACATGGCTGCTACTCTGAAACCTATATTTGTATTATGACTTTGGGATTTGTATGGTCCTGAGTGGCCCTTGTTTGATAATGGGAACCACAGTACTAGACCTATATTTAAGGATTACAACTGCTTGTCTCTCCTTTAGATTCTTTAATTATTTGCATTGTTGAACTACATAATGAAAATCAGAATAATAATGAGTTTTCTCTCTGTGAACACCGCTTTTCATTAAGCTTTATTGAAGTTTAATCCAATTTATGGTCTTTCACATCCAGGTCCTAATGCTGACATTTTTCACTTTTGCTTTTCGTACTGTGCTCGAAACATCCAGAAAATACAAGAAGCTGGAGTTAGATGAGCAGAGGAGGAAGCAGAACAATCAAACTTCTGCTACAAGTTTCTTTGCGTTTCCGTACTGCTTTGGTGTGTTGAGTAACATTAGAACGATTATAACATTCCTTTATCTAGAGTCACTTTTGACAATGTGCAATCTGTAAATTATAAAGAAACCACAACAGAATCATAAAACTAGGGGCAGCAACTAGTCCATCCTCCTGTCCATGGTGGATTTCTCCCATCGGTCTAGAAACTGGGGTAGTAAAACAGCCATCTACTATTAGCAGCAGCAGCAGCAGCAGTAGTAAAGCACTTTGAGATCTACAAATGGAAAAACACTGTGTGCCTAACTGTCATTATTGTTATAACATCACCATTCAGTTCTTTGTCTAGTTTCAATTTAAAGCGCTCTAATGATGGAGTGGCCACTACTTTCCTTAGCAAAGAATATTCCATGGTCAAATATGTTTCACTACTAGGAATTTTTTCCTGATATTCAGCCCAAGTGTACCTTTGGACAATGTCATTCCCTTACTCCTAATTAGTACCTCCTTGTAATGCCTTGAAGCTATTCTTCAGGCTCTTCCTGTGTGCTTCATAGTCTTTTTATCTACATATTCAGCTTTTTAAATCTTATCCCCAGAAACCAATTCTTCCAGCCCCCTTGATCATTTTGGTTTTGTTCTCTGATATTTTCCCTGCAATTTGCCAACATCTTTCTGGTATTCAGGTGTCCAGCACTGAATGACATTTCTAAACACACTCTCATAAGAGTTGTAGAGGGAGAGAAGGACTATGTTCTCCTTGCCCAGTAATATGAAGCCTCTGCGAATTAGCCTCAGATTGCGTTGACTCGTTTGACACCAGAGTGCATTGCAAGCTCTTCTCCTGAAGCATCACTACTGCAAAAAGGCAAATGAAATGGCCTTGAAAGACCATGAAACATTTTAACAGGGAGTCAGCAGATCTTGTAATTTTCCATTACTAGCCTCAGACTGTTAGCCATCTCCCAACCTGTTATGGCCTTTCCCCAGCTATTATTAAGGCACTCCTTAAAGAGAGGGAAAACCTTTTAAAAATCAGTGGAAAAGAAATGTGGCTATTTCCGTGAGTATAATCCCACTGAGTCACTGGCTCTGGCACCAATGCTGAACTTCTGGTATGCATTTGTTTAATGTTCAGTATAGCAGTTCCTAAAAATGTCATTGTATACCTGTGGTTCACTGCAGTGTTCTTTGGGCACTGCTGGAAATGGCATTTGAACACTACCTGGAGTGTTAGCAGGCAGGTAGATAAAGCAGATACCCACAAAAAGGCACAGGGAGCGGGTATAATTTAAACTTCTTTAAACTCGAATTGGTAGGCATGACGTCGAATTCTTTTAACCTGTGCCATAAAAGAGAACAATCATGTAATTGATGGGATTATGGTTTGTGTGTTTGATATGTGAACAGGTTTTGGTTTGTATTTAAATACAAAATTATATTCCTTTCATGTATATTTCGGTTAAAATACACACCTTTTTGCCCCTGGGTATTTAGACTGTGTCGTTGCTGGCATTTTCTATATGTCTGTGCCAATATTTGAACAGAACAATGAACTATTAGTAGAGCTACTCTGTACATAATGATGAAAGGTGGGGGATTGATTGCACGTTGCTATGACAGTAAAGCAATCACTTTGAGAATGGTGCTCGCTCGCTCTCGAATATTATGGTAACAATGATGCATGTTAGCTTTTTGTGGAACAGCTTCAAATAGAAGCTTAACAGGAAAGAACTTGGAAAAATGTTATCAAAAGTGGAGAATTATTTTCTTTTTTTTCCCCTCAAGAATTATCTTTTCAATCCATCCACACCATTATTCTGGAATATAGTAACTCAGAATCCTTCTTTCTTTTCCAGTTCAGTAAGTACTTGGACCTTTAATTTTTCCCTTTACAAAAAAAGGATTATTTTTGCAACTTTCACAAACCAAAAATGACAAAATGTATTATCTTTCAAGATAATACTTCACAAGCTCTTAGTGACAAGGTGAGATTTTTTTTTCTTCCAGATGTGTCCACTATACCCTAAAAAACACATGATTCAAAATCCCTATTTTAATCCCAAGGAATAAATCTGCTTTCCTATTCATGTTTGTTGCTAGGGGGCTATTCAAAGGGTACATTACCGTTATGGAATCTGTTAGTTTACACGATCTAAGTCCTACTGTAATCTTTCTGGCCATCAGCATGACCTCTTAATCCTTTGTGTTTTATATACCAGACTTTGATGTTGAAAATGTCATAAATATTGCTTAATTTACTGCTGAGATCCAATTTTACCTCCTTACAGCATGGATGAAGTGGAACAAATACAGTGGTATTATTTTATGTACCTTAGCACAATCCTGAAAAATTTTACTTGCTTGATTAACTACAAGAGTTTTTTGGGGGGTTGGGAGAGAATGGGCAAGTAAAATATGACATAATTTAGTTTTTCATTGTCATCATTGTGGTAATAAAAGTGTGTGAGCAGATTTTGAGCCTGGCTTGGTGCATTTAAAAATGATTTTGTAAGGCTTCCTTAGAATGTTCCACACTGTATCTTAGAGGACACACATGGGTTGCACTGAACAAATTATATGGGCAAACAGGTTTGGATAAAATAAGAATCAAAGTGAACCATCACCTAAACTTGAGCTGAAACTGAACTGACTGATTTTTAGAACTTCAAAAACATTTTAGTTAACTTTTATTTCCATTATTTTTCATTTTGCTATAAATTTCTGTTTCCAGGTATCAGCTGTGACTGGAAATAGCCGGGCCAACATAATGTGAGAGGCTGTTCTTGTGATATTTCCACTTCAGTCAGAAGAAGGAAGACCTAAAAATCTAGTAAGACGACCTATTCTTATTCCAGGAAAGCTTTGTAAGAAATAAAGAAGTATGAATAAGCAACCAAAAATCTGAGGTATTTATATGAATGAAACCTTCAGTTCTTCATCACTAATTACCTGACAAACAACATTAAGCTGTCAGACACTTTTTTTGTTTCTTACTGTATGATTTCAGGATCAAGAAACTCACTCCATAACACTCATGTCGTGCTTTGAGCTCTAAACACTATTGTGAGCAAAATAAGGTGCAACGGTCCAAATTTGCAAGGATTTAGGCACCTAAAGATGCAGATAGGCATCTAATGGGATTTACAAAAGCATCTAAGCCTAACTCACATTGAAAGTCAGAAGTTAAGCACCTAACTCACTTAGGTGCTTTTGAAAATCCTACTAGGCTCCTATCTGTATCTTTAGGCACCTAAAATCCCTTTGAAAATCTGGCCCACAATGTATAGGTCTAACTTCACTCCACACTGAAATTCAGCCACCTTTGGGGTAGACACTGCAACTCCTTAACAGCACACAGCAACAGTATGAAATATTTAGGATACGACAGTAAGAAGAATATTATTTACATCTGAAATTACAGAGGACATATAGGAAGGCAGATTAGAATTTGGTGAGGATGTGTTAAATACTGCTAATCTCTGTTATGAATAGTTCCGTGAGATTTTTAATTGCAGCTGAGCAGGCCCCTGGCTTTACCTCTCATGTGAAAGACAGCACCTCCAGTAACACAGTATCCTCTAACACTGTGCTGGTGCACTGACTCCGCACTGAGGCAAGAGAAGAATGCCTTCTTCTCTGACTCATTAACACCATTTCCTGCAGCAACTAAGTGTTTCTTGGAGATCTCCATGCTTTAGATAATGAGAGCTGATGAAATAATAGTGCTAGGTTTTGTGCATGCAAAACTCTCAATTAAATGAATTGACACTTGCCTGTCGTCTTGACTGGGGGTAAATTACTGCACTGCAATATTACTAATAATGAAAGGGAGATTATTGGATCTTCACAGGCTTTTTATTCCTCATTCTTCCATTGTAAGCTGGACAAGAATATCCTGTTGTGGATAAAAGGACAGAGAAGCTAGCCTGAAAAAAAGAAAATGTGTGAGGGTGGATGTAAGAGAATTTTCCAAACAGGGTGCTTATGTCAGTTGTGTGTCTGACTACGGTGTGGAAAACCAGTGGTAGTTGAATATTGCCTTCTTTGCCTTCTGGCTTATAACCAACATAGGATCCTGTCTAACGTGCCTTATGTCCTCTGACGGAGGATTGTACCCTGCACGGGCAGAGGGAAGGCCTCAATGACCTAGAACAGGAGTTCTCAACCTTTTTTCCTTCTGCGCCCCCGCCCCCCCCAACATGCTATTAAAAACTCCATGGCCCACAACTACCATTCTTCTGCATATAAGAGCTAGGGCCAGCATTCAGGGAAGCCAGCGGGGCAGTTGCCCAGGGCCCCATGACACAGGGGATGCTATGAAGCTCAATTGCTCTGGCTTCAGCTTCAGCCCCGGGTGGTGGGCCTTGGGTCACTGGGCTTCAGCCCCATGTGGTGGGGCTTTGGCTTTCTGCCTTTGGTCCCAACAAGTCTAATGCCAGCCCTGCTTGGCGGACCCCCCGGAACCTGCTCGCGGCACCCCAGGGGGCCCCGGACCCCTGGTTGAGAACCACCGACTTAGAACATCTGTTACTTTTTGAGATTCTGTGAAGTAGACTTTGAAATTACCACCGAAGTTAACTGAGGTAAATGGAGAAGAGTTGCTGCTTGTGTGGCTGGAGACAGTTTTCCTGCAAAGCCGGATAAGTGCAAAAGTACAGTTTATGAACTGAATGATATACACAGAGGGCTGTTACATCAATGGAGAGGGCTGGAAAGTAGCAGCACCATCTACTGACTAAATCACGTTATTACCAAACTAACTCTCAAACATAACCAGAGTCACATTTTGTAATCCTTCATGTTCTAACCATGTGACTGTAATGACAAGACCTCCCTGGTTTATTAGCCCACTAATTAAAGATTTCATTGGGGTTTCTTATTGTTGGGAAAAAAAAAGGGGGGGGGGGGCAAAAAAAAAAAAGCAGCTGCCTCACCTTTTGGACTCCAGGCAGATTTATAGCCTGACCTTGTCCATTCCCTATCAGCCCAGCTGACCATGAGGACTTTTAAACAACTGATCGTGCATGTTAATCCCAGCCTCAGGGTCAGCCCTTTTGCTCTGAGTCTTTATTTGGGGTATGGAATGATGGGGAAATAGAGTGGTTTTCTTACAAGAAGTAGGGTAGGAGTGCTGGGGAAACATCATTTGGTAGAGAGGGTGATTCTGCATGCACATTTAAAAGTTTGTGGTCCAAATCACATAGTCCTTCCTTAGGTAAAACTGTCTTTTCTTTTAATGGAAGTCTTGCCTCAGAAAGAGTCTGAAGAATTTGGCCCTAAATTTTTGGTGGAATTATCCTTTCTAAACCTGGGCTGGTCAGTCTATCAAGCTCAATTTTTGAGATTATCGTGGGTTCCTAGTTTGGGGTAAGTCAGAACCACTCTGTTAGGGGGCTTATTCCTTCACCCACCTACTTCCCTGGTCCTTCTCGCATGAACAGAGAGCAACAATACCCGAAGTCCAAAGGTGCAAACAATTCAGTGTTTACTGGGGTGAACTTCCAGCAAGCATGATTCCAGTTTCCTTCCTTAGTGTCCCCCTTCCCAGCTCTGACACCACAGAGCCTTACATCTGTGTCCCTGTTCCCATTCCTGCCCTTAGCCAAACATGATTCCAATTTCCCCACTCCCATTCCCTGTTCCCATTTCCCCCTTCACACACACACACACACCCACTCACTTCCTCATTGACTGCAGACTATATAGTAAAACTTGAGTTCTGCTTAGCTATACCTTAACCAATCATTTTCCTGAAATTTAACTAACCAATCCTAACATATTGTAACATGATTATGTAACCAATAATATCCCACCACCTTAATTAGTTTACACCCAGCAAAATTAATTATACAGCAGACAGAAATAATCACAGAACCAGACAGAGATTATACAGACAAACAATAGCAAAGTGAGAACTATAATGACAAAACAATACAGAAGTGAGGATTTCACATCCCAGCTATTGATAAGTGAGTTCTTGCCAGACAGGATGCTATTAAACTAAGTTTCCTTTTACATCTTCTAGGCTCTTCCCTTTCTCTGGAGGTGATAGTGCCTATCAGGACAGGACTGTATTCCTAACAGCCCAATAGCACCTTCTTTTAATGTGACTAGTTTGGAATGTGAGGATGTGACCGGTCGCTTCCTAGCTTATGGCTGCCTCTGTTGCTTAGCCAAAGGCCTTAGCCTAAGAACAGGGCCTCAGACTGTCACAGTAAGAGAAGGACCTTACACCGTCAGACAGTGATTTTGATTCTTTCTTTTATACCTCTAGAACTAGCCAAGCGATAAGAATACACCTCAATTCTTAGAGTATGGGCCTTTACAGACAGGCCTGAATATCTATATCCTAACACACTCAAAAGAATCTTTCTTTCTTTCAAAATTTTAGTGCACAACCTTCAGTTTTCAGAATTTTATATACACGGGGGCAGATTCTCAGCTGGTGTAAATTGATGTAACTCCATTGAGCTGTGGATTTGTGTCAGCTGAGGATCGAACCCATTGGGTATTAATTTGAAAAAGGAAAAATAAATATGTTGAGAAACCAGGTCTAACCTATATCTGTTTGATCAGATTATTGGTGTAGATCTGATGACTGGACAGAGAGGAAATATGACAACAGATACACATCAGAAACATACTCAGCTATCTTAGCTGCGTTCTGTGCTAGAAAACAAAAATATGCCAATCTTCTCGCCAAAATTGTCTCTTTATTTAACCTGCTGTACTCTAATGTATTTCAAAGGTGGTGCCAATTGCTTAAAAGCTGCTGTTTTCATGCCTCATTAATATTTCCTAACCCAGTTCCTGAATTCCCACTGACAATCCTGTTAAAGCAGTCTTACTGACTGCTTAGTAAATTCATCCCGGGCCTGAATGGCCAATGTAGAATTTCTGAATTTCATTACTGGCTGGGGAACAACCTTAATTATCTCTGAAGAAACCTTAATGACTAGGATTACCTTGAGGGGGGAAAAAAGAGAGAGTGTTTTCTGTCCAGAAATCACTTAGACGCTACTAGCACTCATTGCTCATAACGTTCCCACTGTGACAGCAGCCAACAAATACAGCTATGCCAGATCAAGAATACCTGCTATGCCCTTCTACAAAGAGATGCAACACAGATTACATGTGTTTCGTCTGCACATTTAGTAAGGGCCAGATTCTGATACCCTCACTCAAACGATGTAATATCTTACTCAGCAGAAAGTCCCTTTTTTCTTCAATGACTCTACTCGCAGAGTGAAGTTCTACTCCGCTTCAGTAAAGGTATCCGAAGGTAGCTCTAATGCTGGACGAAACTCTTGGGATTTGAAGCCCTTCGTGGTGTTCGTTTTGTGTGTGGTCACAGCACTTGAGTTTTTTTGCTTTTCGTTTCAGAAAAGAGATGGGCCTGAAACAAAACCCTGCCTCAGAACCCCACTGGCTTTTGTAGACCTTTGTGATCTAGAGCTGAACTTTGTCTCTCTTGTCAGTTATTGGCAAACCCCAAACCCATAAGTAGAACTCAGCTGAAACCATCACATTTGTTTAGTTTCCAGGTTCCACACACTTTGCGCTCAAATCCCTCTTACATCCCCTGAAACTGGATGAAGCGAAACTGTTGCTTGGTTTTGTCTTTGGTTGTTTTTGATATGATTGCGCAAAGCTGCCATTATCACTTCTTGAGTGGAATACTTTTGTTACCCTGGTTGTTGAGAGACAAAATCTGCTAAACTAATAGAAAAATTATGTTAAAGAACGAACTAAAAGCAGATTAGGAGGTTTGACCTGGTAGGCTGCCTGCATAACTAAATAAAGGAGAAAACAGATACATAGATTAAATGTAGTTTAATATTTGCCTCTTTGTTACCCATCCAATAAGTACATTTATGTATGTATTTACCATTAAGGGTGTTTTTCTACATACTTATTCTGACCTATAGTGGATAAGTTAGGATGAGCTCAGGGTGAGCCCTTTTGTAAGACTCATCAGGTGCTCAAATAGTATTGTGATGAAGGCCATATAAGTACTTGTATAGTGTGAGGAAATCAACTTTCCTTCAGGAACAATTGCTGCAGAATGGCTAACATAACTATATTTCTGCTGAGAATAACTCTGCTCAAGAAAGTGGTGTAGGCAACACAGTGAGAGACGTTGGTCTTCTCAGGTGACCATATTGCAACTATTAAATTGGGTACATGGTACTTGTAAACTACCATGATAGGATCATGAGAAATGCACACATTAGAGAGGTAACTAGCATTAGTTAGAAAGAGGTAATCCTCACATTCTGTTCCTCTCTGGTTTGCATGACACCTGAATTAGCAGATTCTTGAGCAAATATTCCCAATAGCTGGAAGCCATTCTTTCCATAGGAAAGCTGCTAGACCCAAGAAATAATATTGCTCATGTTATTGCATGAATGGTTAGACATAATGTCAATACAACAATAAAGATATTTTGTGGCATCACAGAAGTTTGTCCCTCACACTAATTGTGAGTGAACATGTTGTAGATATATATATAATATGGAGCCTTTGACAGCAGAGGCAGTTTATCATTTTACAATGCACTAACTTCCTTGCTGTCAGAAATGAATTAGATCAGCCCGTAGAAGATTCCAAAACTCTTTATGTTTATCAAATGTGCCATGTGCTGGCAAATAAGTAAATATTTCACTACAATCCCATTATATCACTGTCCATTTTTTTTTGTATTCCTGTCCTAACAATGGGCCAAATTCTGTAGTCCTTAGTCTGGTAGGAGACTTACCAAAAAGGCTAAAAAATTTGGCCCCAAGATACTTGTCTCCTTTAAAACTAATTTCTTTCTGCCTGATTAATTCAGTGGTGTTGCAATCCAGTGTCTGACAAAGCTTGACTCACATCCGTATGTGCCAGTATGCCATAACAATGTTTTGCTCCATGGTGCTGATGCAGGGAGTACATCTCAGAACTAACTCTGGGAGTTCTCCTACCCCCAACCAAGTCTCCTCTCTTGAACAATACCAGCTGTTTTATTTTTCCAGCTCAAGCCCTGTGCTCTATGGGCCTGAGCCTACTTCTCTTGAAATCAGTGGGAGAATAGGCCCCCCCTTATATTATAACATTTGGACAGTGGAATCACTTTAAAAGGAAGCAGCATGTGTTTTTCCCAAATATCTTGAGATAATTTGCCTTAATGGGGAAACAAATAAAGATGATGGGGGATTTGACATTTGTTTGTTGACAAACAAAAACAAATGAAGATGATGGGGGATTTGACAAAACATGACATACTGGGACAAATCCTCGTTCCTGAAAAGGTGACTTGTTGTTGTTTTTCATAAACAAAAGACATTGGCACTGTACAGCACGGGTCAGTAATTATCATGGTACTATATCTGTTTGAAATATACAGGAATACTGCAGCTACTCTTATTGCTTTTTTTCTTTTTTTTTTTTTCTGAGATACTTGGCTAATATTTAAATCTTCAGAACCAAGGGCCTAGTTTCTATTCAGTGCACCTATGTATAAAGCACTTGTCACTTACAATAGTGTACTGTGAACAAAAATTGGAAATCGATACATTGCAGCATTACACAACATTACAGCTTATATTATTTTATTGGTCTGAGTCTTATTTTCACTCAGTCTGTTTTCCATCCAGGCTTTTTATTTTTTAAACAGTTCCCCGTATTTATTTTTCAAGAGCATTTTCTTGTAACAATCAGTTCTGGGTTAAATTATCATCAATACATTTCTAAGAAATAATGTCAGGTGTTTGTAGTTGACAAAGAGCAAACATTTACATGATTCTCCATGTAAAGCAAAGCGTTTCAAAGATGTAAAATTTGTCAGCTGAAAGCCACAACAGTATTGCAGCCTTTCTTGAGGCTGACGCCATCCAGATTCTTTTCACATAACAGTGATGCTTGAGGGAGAACGATGGTAATGGCTAAAGAACAAATTGACTCCCATTGGAGTCATTGGGAAAATGCTCATTGATTCCAAAAGGAGCAGAACTGGGGCTCTGGAATCTTAATCTAAAACTTGAGCTACACCCAGAAGTTTGGATAGCCTGTTCTCAATTATTTCTTTCTGAATCTCCTAGTTCTGGTTGAGAGCTGAAATGCTAAGATGCTGTGCTGTGAAAGAAGCTGATATTGCAGGTGTTCTGGCCCTGAAATTGTCCAGCTTATTCTTCAGATAACCAGTTCAGATGAGCATCCAAACTTCTGGGTGCTTTTCTCCTTGCTGTATGTCATTCCGTCTCTTAGTTCTCTCCATGTTATCTGACTGAGTTACGGCTTGATTCTTCAGTACTTGCTTATATGCATAATTCTAGTGCGCCAAATGTCACTCTTTACTGCTATGTCCCTGAGAGCACAGAAACCTTACACACAGTAGAACCACTACCATTTCATGGCACAGCTTGCTGGGCAGTGAGAAGCCATTGCAAGGGGACTCTCCAGTGGCTCATTGTTTGGCAGCCAAGGTCAGATTAAGGCAAAGACGCCATGGGTAAAATCGTGGGGCTCCATTTAAGTTAATGGGAATTTTGCCATTGACTTTAGGGGAGTCTGGATTTCATCCTATCAGCCCATGGCTAAGGCCATAGGTGCTGCAGTCACTTGATGAGAGCAAAAATCTGTCTTTATTTTAAAGAAAGGAAGCAAAGCATGGAAACGTTACCTAAGTATATGCAGGGATGTGTATGGGACTCTGCAGGACAGCCTGAGAAAATGACTGCACCGCACCTTTAAGCAGGGGAGTGGGGCCATTGTCTGGCGGAGCAGCAGCCACCTTCCCTCCCCTTGAGATGGTAAAATACCAAGGTTTGGTGAGGACCTGCTGTGGGTGTTGTACTAGCTGCTCCTTTCTAGAGGGGCTGGGAAGGAATTTTTCCCTCACCACCAGATTGGCCGAGGTGGAGTGGGTTGGTTTTTTTTTTGTCTTCCCCACAGCAGGTTTGGGGGGGGCTTTGTTATGGTGAGTAGGAAAGGGAGTTAGGCTATGATGGCACAACTCATTATATAACTGTGGGGGCGGATGTCCAGCACAGGTACTCCATAGGGAAGGGATACAGTGCCCAGAAAAATGGCTAGGTAAAGGTCTGAAAAAGGAGATGCTGGTTAAAGGAGTGGAACGTGGAGGGGAGGGGTTGGGGCTCCTATGACTAGTATGGCAGGGGTCCAACTTCCCCTTTCTTAATGCCCCCCAACCCTCATTTGGGGGAGACAGTAAGGTCCCAGATGGGGATCAAGATGGAAAAAGGGGAGGCTGGCAGAAGCCCCCCAGGTAGTTAATGAATGATCATGGAGTTACCTGGACTGTCCATTCTTATCTGCCGTGTAGTTCCAGACCTCTAATAATAAAGTTGAGGACTGATTAAAACCATATCAGGTGTCGTCTTCTTTCAGTATAGCCGGACAATCTGTTAACTGCCCCAGTCAACCCAAAGAGGGATAAGGCCATGGCATGGGGGCAGGGCCATGTGGGTGCTTAGGGAGCTGGAGTACCATAATTTAGCTTAGCTAGCAGTATGAGAGATTAGTGGAGAGTGGAAGCGTTGTCTGTGCATGCACCCATTATACATTTGCAAGCCTAAATCACAGGTGCAGCTCCTGGGCTATAATGATGACAGAGGAGTGTCTGTACAGCCACTTTGTGCCAAGCTGTTGGGTTGGGACGGGGGATTCCTTCCAGATGTCCAAATATTGTCTATTTACTCAGATTTTGCACGGGTAAAGATCAAAATAGAAAAAGGTAGGGGTGCTCCACTGGTCACGGTGGGGAGAGCGAGCCAGCTCCACCGGTGGAGCTGGCTCACGATGGGGAGAGGCAGCTCCTCCAGCCACAGGGCAATGAGGGGGGATAGACCACTCCTCTGGTCGCGGAGGGCACAGAAAGTGCCCCTCCAAAAGCTGCCAAATTTTTATTCCTGTGCACGCCCCCATTTGAATTCCCATTTCTTCTCTTTAAGGTGTGTGTATGTGTGATTAACAAAACTGCTTCCTTCCTCATAAATTGGCTGCCACAGAAAACAAATGAATTACTATATTGTGAAGGCAGCAGCATCGTTACTCTGCAGAAACAAACTGAAGTTGAGAAAATGGGTCATGAGGGAGAGAACATTGATCTAAAGCACAGATACCTCTTAGCCAATGGCAGTCTTGATACTGGGCTACCTGGGGCAGTGTTCAACTCAGAGGAATACAAGTAAAAATGTTTTCCTTCATCCCAATTCTGTGTGTCATTCACAGATGTTAACATAATGTAACACCTCTTCCAGATGAAAGGTCCAACGCATGAATAGCTGCTCCAGTGCCCTAGTCTGTGTTAAAACATATATGCACATTCCTGAAGGGGACTGTAAAACAGAAGCAGCAAGTGTGCTTTGAGAAGCCCCACACCCCAGCACAAGACAGAGCTCTGTGGGCCCAATCCGTGCTTGTGTAAATAGTGTGTGTGTGTGTGTGTACGCACGTGTGTGCTTGCACAGCCTGTATTTTCAAAAATTACTGGTGATTTTGGTTGCCTCTGTTTTTGAATGCCCAATCTGAGACCCAATGATTTTCTGATTTTCCACCCTCTGAAAATCAGGGCTCTTTAAAGTATCTTGGGTTAGGCACCCAAAGTTTCTTTTTAAAAAAGCTATCTATGGATTTGTATACCTATACACGTGTGCACACACCGTTTTGCATAGTCATATTTGTGTGTAATTGATCAAGAATTTTCAATTCAAAACGTGTCCACTAAGGTGTGTACTAATACATTTTTATTTCCGTAGCAGCCTTTTTTATATTTACAGAATAATTAGTTTTATACACTAACATTTGCTTGTAAAAAACCTGAATAGTTAATAGAGCCATTTGCCGTTGATTTTAGTTGTTTTTTCTGCCCCATTTTCATATGATGGTTAGTTGATTTTCAGTAGCATACTATAATAATCCATTTTTGTAAAGTGTGTTGAGGTGCTCAGATGAAGTGCAAAACGTGATATTATGAGGATGACATAACAAATCATGAATATAAATAGAACAAACTCAATGAAGTGAAATATAACACAAAATATAAACCTGCAAGAAGATATTAATTTAACAGATGGGGGAAGAATGACTAGGAATTGCAGAGTCCGCTTCTGCATCCTTTACATCAGTGACAAAAATCCAATTGACTTCAACAGTGCAGGATTGAGCCCTTAGTTAATGGTAAATAGTTACAACATCTAGATTTATTTTAAAATGTACTGGCCAGACATTTCCATAGTGTTTCATGAAAGTGGTTCATTTCAACTCATAATATATAATCAAATGTAATAATAATAGTTTGCACTTATATAGCAGCTTAAATTTTCAAATATAAACTAATTATTGCTTACAATAGCCCTTTATAGTGGATAACATATGACACTGTTTTACTTTTAAAGTAATCAAGGCACAGAGAGGCTTAAATGAGTTCAGACTGAGTCTAACATTGCACCCATGGATACAATTTTCAAAAGCACCTAAGTGACTGAGGCGCTTAGGCTTCCGAGTTCCTAAGACTCAATGAAAGTCAGTGGGATTTAAGAGTGAGATTTCATATATGTTTTCAAGAAGTTTCATTTTGTGTTTCTCACAACACTATTGTGGCTAGGTTTTTGACACCCCAGGGGAACGTTTGCAAAAAATGAAAGGAAATAACAAATAAGCAATAGAAGATGTTCATTGAATTGTTTTTTTTAAGTGAGGCAAACATTTCTATTCATATTCTCTTTTGGAGAAGAAAAATCCTCTACTGTTCAATAGTTTGTTTTAAACAAAATCTAAATTGTGTCAAAATTCTTGATGGTGTCCTTTTAACTACACACATGGACTCTTTTATGAAACCTGTACATAATGTACAGGAACAGAAAAAAAAAAAGGTTTTAGTATGAATATGCGGCCTGTATGTGAGTCTTTTAATATATAAATTTTTAATGCTGTAACAAAGCACCATATGGTCCCATAACCAGGATGGAGGGCAGAAAACTTGGAGTTTCTGCTTATTGTTTTCTTAACTTCTGTGCTTTTTAGTACAAATAAACTATTTTAATTTTAAAAAAATGGTTAATAAGGAACAGAAGTATGAACTTGCAAACACACAATAGCACAGAGTACCTAATATAAGCCACATCTCTATTGCTCCGGGCTTTATTTGCAGCTGTAATTGGCTTTCAATATCCTGGTCTATCCATTCAGTGCCTTTAGCACCAATGATCCTTCTAAGCCAGAAGTGTCATGGGTGGGGCTTAAGCTGTCTCAGAATCCTTGTTGATTGTTTCACAGCAACCGTGAATGTAGGAAGTGAGCAAACCTTCACGGTAGTGCCTAAGCTATCTGGTATGGGGTGCAACCTTCTCTCCTGAGGTTGTATGTGTTTGCTTTTGTTTTTATTGATTAGAGCATGACATCAGCTTCTGTCAGTGCAAGGATGTCAAGACACTGTATAGAGCTGGCCAACTCCCCCCCCCATTTTACTGAAATTTTAAAATTATTTTCAAAATTATTTTCAAACTCATTTTATGTTTTTAGAAATTTCTGATTTTTTTTCAAAAATTGTATTGAAAATCTTCTCATAAGCATTATGGAAATGGATATCCAACATCATAGACTTACCAAAAACCATGTTTTTTCAGGAAACAAAAAACCTTTAACAACTTTGATAATATTTTGAGAATTGCATTCTGTCTACAGAAAGCTGTTGCTCAGCACAACTGGGGCAGCAACTTCCATTATATTTTAATATCATAGAATCATAGAATATCAGAGTTGGAAGGGACCTCAGGAGGTCATCTAGTCCCACCCCCTGCTCAAAGCAGGACCGATCCCCAATTAAATCATCCCAGCCAGGGCTTTGTCAAGCCTGACCTTAAAAACCTCTAAGGAAGGAGATTCCACCACCTTCCTAGGTAACGCATTCCAGTGTTTCACCACCCTTCTAGTGAAAAAGTTTTTCCTAATATCCAAGCTAAACCTCCCCCACTGCAACTTGAGACCATTACTCCTTGTTCTGTCATCAGCTACCACTGAGAATAGTCTAGAGCCATCCTCTTTGGAACCCCCTTTCAGGTAGTTGAAAGCAGCTATCAAATCCCCCCTCATTCGTCTCTTCCGCAGACTAAACATCCCCAGTTCCCTCAGCCTCTCCTCATAACTCATGTGTTCCAGTCCCCTAAACATTTTTGTTGCCCTCCGCTGGACTCTTTCCAATTTTTCCACATCCTTCCTGTAGTGTGGGGCCCAAAACTGGACACAGTACTCCAGATGAGGCCTCACCAGTGTCAATCCCTTTTATATTTTTATCAGATTGCTCATTAAAGTTTGTTAGCTATTTGGAAGCTGCTTTTTGTATCTGTCTCCACCTGCATTCACTGTACTAAAAGGCAAAGCAGGTGTTTTGGGTAATTATTGTTCTGTGCTCTAAAGAGAGAGAAGTAGGCAAGATAATGCAACATTCATTCTTTTTTTCCCCTTCCTCTACCTATACTGCCCTCTCTCTCATGAAGAATTTCCTAGTTCTCTAAGTTACTATACATAATCTGTATATACCCATCCCCTTTTGGGGCATTATTTATTGTAAGATCCCTTTTGTCACATTTGTTATAGCAAAATAAAACATGAATACCATAACCTGCTTACATACTCGACATTCTAAAGTCTATATCAGCAAATATATAATTTAAAAACTTCTTTTTTTTAATAATTCTTAACTTGCTTCACAATTAAGTTATTTTCCTCTGGGTTTGGGAGGGTTTTTCTTTCATGCTTTCCCGATCATGGAATGCTTGACTTTGTACCATAAATGTTCTTTTAACTTAGGCTTTTTGTTTTTTGTTTAATGTAATATGCAGGAAGACTGTGCTGGAACAGGCTTGTTCTGTAGATAGCCACTGCATTGTTAATACTTCAATGCTGGTTAATTTAGGCCTTCAGTAAGACAGACTCAGATGAAGGCTAAGCAACCTCGGAATCCACAATACAAGCTGATCATCACTGTGGTCAGTAAATTCCCTTCATGTGCTGTACTGTAAATAATATGCCTCTGTAATGTATTTAGGTAGCTACAAAATACTATACCCTGAGGCAATTTACTGGCTGCTTGTATTTTTGTTTTACTGATGTATTTGATTATATTGCAGTTTGGCACAAAGGCAAGATAAAGGGCCTAATACTTATACAAGCTGAGGGATACCTAATTCCTTTAGCTCAAGTGGTAGAAAGTTTTCTTATTTTGAAGCTTCTAGTTTTGGCTCTGGATGTATGTAAGATATACCTAGTACTGTTGGGTGTAGCACATCAGTTTGTTACATTAGGGTGCTGGTGTGCTGAGGAACCCAGCGAATGACTATTTTATGTATTGAAACATTAGGATCACTTACACTCACTAGGCCAAAACGTTAAGGGGTATTTGCCGATGCTATTTTTATCAATAGGTGTCTAATCTTTTAAAATCTTACTAAATTCCTTGTATCAATTACATCTTGTATACGGTACATCTGAAGTCCACCTCATGCACAACTTTCAGCCTTATTGTGTGTAATTTACAATTGAACAACACTTTCTCTCCATTACACCCAGAAATAGAGTTTTCTCTGTGTACAGAAGGATACATGGTTGAGGGAACACAACACAAAGGCTAGAACTAACACAACAAGCAACAAATTGTAATTTATTTATAAAAAGCACCAGGGGCACCAGTTAAGCTAGTTCCTTTATGCTTTAAAAATCATAATCCCAGTAGAACCTTTCATTTGCCGCGTTTCAGGGGCCAAGGTCACATTTTCATTAGGATGAAGTGTTCTTCAGTAATTTCTCAAATAGGTTACAGGTTTCAGAGTGGTAGCCGTATTAGTCTGTATCAGCAAAAAGAACGAGGGGCACTTGTGGCACCTTAGAGGCTAACAAATTTATTTGAGCACAAGCTTTCGTGGGCTAAAACCCAGAAGTGGGTTTTAGCCCACGAAAGCTTGTGCTCAAATAAATTTGTTAGCCTCTAAGGTGCCACAAGTGCGTCTTGTTCAAATAGGTTAGACACTAATTGGATTGCTTTCACATCAAGCCTAACCAGTGTCTTTTTTCCCCTCCATTGTATTATGTAAAGCTGTTTATGATAAATTATAGGAAATTCTTCTTTCCTGCTTGTTTAAATTCTCAATTTTGTTTCTTTTGGCAGGACACTGATAAAGTATTGGCAATTGTTCTAAATTACATGGGTTTTTGGAGATTGTCCTTTTGCAGCATCAGCCCCATAGAAATGTAGCTACTTTCTACACCTTTACTTCTTAGTTTTACAGAAAGGGATGGTTTTCCTCATCTTTGGAAACAATCCCTAGCATCCTTTTTCTCCATAGCTCAAGAATATGCAGCTGTAGAGGATGTGAAGGCAGAAGTAGTGCCAAGAAGCATCAGTCTATTTTTAGGTAGCTCTTACAGCAAAAAATGAAATGCCTGATCTTCAGTTAATACAGGCCGATACACAGCTTTGTTAATGAAAGGGCTGTTAGGTGTGCAGTTACATTAGAAGATTGGAAAAGGCGATTTTCTTTGGCCATTTTTGAATCCACTCAAGCCTAAATCAGCCAGCTACTATTAGGCAGTGTAGAAGATTTTACTCTCTCACTGATACTAGTAAATAGACTCACAGTATGAAATATTGATAAATAGGACCCCCCAGGTCTGTTAGAAACAAACAACAAAAATACATTGCTGAATTCTCTTAATTGGAGAGCAGAGAGATCTTTGCAGGCCTCACAGAGAGATCTTTGCAGGCCTCACATGTCCTGTGTATGCCATGAGTTTGAGAAGCAATGCTGAATTGGTTTTAATCATAGCACATGCGCTTTCAGTGTATTGAAAACAAATTATGTCCTTTTGTAATGTTTTAGAAGTGTTGCAAAATATTATACCATCTCTACAAATAAGGAAAAGGCATAACTGAGTGACTGAAACATGCCATTAGGGCTGTTTCCTTTTTTAACCAATATCTCTTGACATTAATAATTGCAGTCATAAAAGCAGTTTTAGCTTATCTTTTGCTTCCACTTCCATCTGCTAGTACCCTGCTGTTAAGTTTCATGTGGAAAAGCAATTTATACTCACAGCACATCTATTGCTTCATCATTAAGAGTACACATTAAAGACTAGACTCCTCTCAGAGTTTAGACAATTATACCTGGTGGTGCAAATAGTACAATAAAATTGATTCATAGCCTACCTGGGCTTTCTTCATTTTGGCCTCAAGACACTAACGATGAAATCCTTCTATGAGACACTTGTGAAATGGAAGAGAACTGTGATTAATGATTGGAATGACCCTAAAACAAAATGTATGAGAGGAAAACATATTCCCATTATGTTTTAAATGCTCCATCTCTTCACTAAGTTAATTGAAGCATTTTCACAGCTACTGCTAGTTGGAATGTGATCTCACACATCACAAAGGAACAAAATGAACAACAGGGCTGGGAGCAAGTTACCTGGCAGACAGGACCATTGATGTTTGGGAGTATTAGTTCAATTTAATCCATGATGGCAATATCACTTTATCCCAGAATAACACTGAAATACATCCCCCCTATATACTGTACATTGGAAAAATCTATCTACTATTAAACTTGCATCAGTATTTCACTGTTGAGGATTAGTTTTCACTACATGAGATATATTTATGGAGCTATTTCATAAATATCGCTGGCTACATATTTATCAGCATGTGGGCCAGAGCTACAGTAGAAACTATTGATATTGTGGTAACTCAGGTATGCTAGGGTTGAGAACAAATTTAATTATACATTACATTAAGAAATTAAGCTTGCAAAGTCAGGCCCTCAAAAGATAGGGCATGCCAGAATTAAAGGAGGATGTGCAATCCTAATTCAGCCCCCTTGCATGTATGCATTTTGACGCAGTCTGTAATTACATGATTGCATACTATTTTTTTCCACAAGACCCTGGCTCATTAGCGTGCAGGATGGACCTGCTCTGAGGATGAATCAGAGTTGTGTTGCGAATGAGGCTTGCAGGACTGTGGATTTTCTTCACAGACTGAACAGTGTTCGCAAGCCAAGAAAAAGAACTTGTAAGGTTATGTGCGGTGCTGTGCAAATAGCTGTTGTGTTTTTTTTGTTTGTTTGGTGGCCAAACTTAAAAAATTTGGGTGGGGGAAGTTCAGGACCCAAAATATATATTATTTTTTTTAAATTTCTCAACTAAAGGAAAAATTGTTTCAAGTTGAATAAAACTTTTCATTTGAGCCAAAACAAAACATCATCTTTAAGTTTTGTGTGTTTTACCTTCTTAAAAAATAAAAGTGAAGCAAAATTTCAAATGAAAAGTCATTTTGAATTGAAAAATCTAAATGTTTCCTTTTGAAAATGTTGAAACAAAACATTTCAGCTTTTCAGAATATTTTTCTTCTTTCTTTGCAAATTCACGCAATGTTTTGGTGGACCAGAACATTGTATTTTTCATCAAAACAAAGTCTTTAAAATTTCACTCATTTCACAATGTGTGGAAGTGCCATGTGGTGACTCCAGACATAGCAGTATCTGCACAAATCCTCAGCTGATTTAATGGGCATAGCACTATTGATTTAAATACAGCTCTGCCCATTATGCCGGCCCTCTCCATGGATCACCACCTTGTAGTGGTGAAGAGGCTTGCATGTCTCAATGACCCCAAGAGCGATGCTGCCTGGAGTCATGTACTCCCTTAGGGCTACCCATGGCAGAACTGTCAAGGGCGAGGTGCCAGACAAAGTGTGATCCAAGAAGTCCCTAACAGCAGAACAGATGGAGGATAACTGCACAGTTGAGGTGAAACTGTTGTGTAATGTTACAACGACTGTGAAGGTGGATGAAGGCTGCAGCAAATAGAGGATCTTCAATCATCATGGTACCCATGCCATTGGTTTCAAGTTCTCGATCTGTCAAGGATTAGTGTGGTGACTGTTGTGCATCAGTCTCCCCACTTTAAAATAAGTCCCACACAGGCACCTTCTAGTTTTTTGGGAAAAATAATTTTGCACAAGTCAAAAGTCCAGTGGTGATCAGCGAGTGGCGATGGGAACAGGACAGTGAAATCTGGAAGTTCCTAGTTACAGACCGACACACAGGTGGTGGGTGTGCGATTCAGTCGTCTTGCTTGAGTATTGAGGCGGATTGAGCGTCTCGGCCGCTGCACGCATGACTGAGCTGTCCGTTTTAGGATCCACTCTGCTCACCTCACAGGGGGAGGGGGTTAGAAAAGGTACCCTAAAAATAGTGTTCCCTCTGTTTTTCCTGGCTGGATAGCCGCATCCAGCAGGATCACCACCTCAGTGGTCGAAAATGTAAGAAACTCTTCAACTTTGGAACCTGGAACGTACGTACCCTGATGGACAACTCATACAGCGACTGCCCAGAGTGACGTACAGCCATTATTGGTCATGAATTGAGTCGGTTTAACATCAATATTGCTGCTTTGTCCGAAACTGGAAGAGCTGATGAAGGACAGCTGAGGGAGGAGAAAGGAGGATACACCTATTTCTGTAAGGGAAAATCTATAGATGAACCCCAATTGCATGGAGTGGGCTTTGCTATAAAGAAGAAGCTTATAAGGTGCCTCTCTGAGGTACCAGCTGGCATCAATGAGCGGTTTATGACATTCCAATTGAGGCTCACCAAAAATCAACAGGCAACTATTGTGAGCACCTATGCACCAACACTGGATGCCAATGAGAACGTAAAGCAAGATTTTTATTCTCAGTTGGAAACCATTTTATTGGAGACCCCTACAGAAGACAAGATCATCCTTCTGGGGGATTTCAGTGCATGCGTGGAGGAGACGCAGACCTGTGGAAGGGAACAATTGGGAAAGGAGTTGGCAAAAGCAATCCAAATGGAATTCTGCTCCTGACCAAGTGTGCTGAACATGAACTTATTATTATGAACACTCTTTTCCGACAAAAGGAAAAGTTCAAAACATCTTGGAGACATCCACAGTCAAAGCACTGGCATCTCCTTGACTACATTATGTTCATGCCCGAGATCGTAGTGACTTATTTCTCACAAGAGCAATGACAAGTGCTGATGACTGTTGGACTGATCATCTCCTTATTTGATCCACAATGAAAATTAAAATCGCTCCCAAATGGAGACTGCAAAAGAAGCAGGTCAGGTGCAAGTTGAAGATTCAAGATTTGAAGGACCCTATTATGTGTGACCACTTCCAAGCAGTCTTAGAAGAAAACTACCCATCAGAGTTTCCGGAAGAAATTGAGGAACACTGGAGCCAGTTGAAAGCAGTAATCATCAGTGCCTGTGAGGAAACCTTAGACTACCAAACCAGAAAACATCAGGACTGGTTTGATAAGAATGATGCTGAAATTGAGCAACTCATTAATGAGAAGAGAATGGCATTTTGTGCTTGGCAGAATGACATAAATTGTAATATAAAGAGAGGAGCCCATGCCAAGGTGAGGGCATAAGTCCAACGTAAACCAGAGAACTCAAGAACAAATGGTGGACTGAGAAAGCACAAGAACTCCAACATCTCGTGGACATCCACAATACATGTGGTTTCTTTAGGGCCACCAATGCTGTTTATGGGCCAATTTGCCATGGTATGAATCCTCTTCTCTCTGAGGATGGAACCACACTTCTGAAGGACAACGAAGCCATCAATTCTCACAGGAAAGAACATTTTGAAGATTTCCTTAACCATAATTCTGTGGTTGCAGATGAAGTCCTGAAGCAAATCCCTCAATGACCATTTAGGGATGAGCTCTGAGACCCTCCTAATTTGTATGAGGTACACAATGCCACCAAGGAGATGCAGAACAACAAGGCAGCAGGTCTAGATGGGATCCCCGCTGAAATCTTTAAAGATGGTGGACCAGAGCTAATTCAGTAGCTTTACCTGCTTATCCTTAAAATCTGGTTAAAGGAGGAGATACCCAGTGAAATGAGGGATGCCCTGATTGTCACCCTCTTCAAGAAAGGGGATAAAGCAGATTGTGGAAATTATTGCGGTGTCTCCCTCCTAACCATTGCAGGCAAAGTTCTAGCACAGATCCTTGCAACTCGCCTTCTGCCCTGGTCAGAAGAAACTTTACTGGAGTAACAGAGTCATTTCTGACCATGTCGTGGAACTATGGATATGATCTTCACAGCACAGCAGCTGCAAGAAAAGTGTCTGGAGCAAAACCAACCACTGTACATGGCTTTTATGGATTTAACTAAAGCCTTTGATTCAGTGCATCGCCATGCCCTCTGGACTGTACTCTCTAAGATTGGATGTCCTGAAATTGCTTTGTGATAACATGAAAGCAACTGTACTGAGCACTGGCTCCCAGAGCGAACCTTTCAAAGTACAAAAGGAGTAAAACAAGGATGTATCATCGCTCCAACCACGTTTGCGGTTTTTATCACCATCATTCTTTACCTAGTTGCTGGGAAGCTTACAGCTGATGTTGAAATCACTTACAGAATGGATGGAAAGCTGTTCAGGCTAAGCAGGCTGAAAGCCAAGAGTAAGATCTTCACAGCATCTATTGTGGAACTTCAGTATGCTGATGACAATGCAATCTCTGAGAGAGATCTTCAAACTATCTTGAATGTGATTGCCGATGCTTACGCATGTCTTGGCCTCACTCTTAATATCAAGAAGACTAAAGTGCTCTATCAGCCCTCTCCAAATGAGGTATTACATGCCCCATCTATCAAAATCAATAAAAAAGGAGTACTAGTGGCACCTTAGAGACATGCTCAAATAAATTGGTTAAAGTTTTCGTGAGCTACAGCTCACTTCATCGGATGCATTCAGTGGAAAATACAGTGAGGAGATTTATATACACACAACATGAAAAAATGGGTGTTATCATACACACTGTAAGGAGAGTGATCACTTAAGATGAGCTATTACCAGCAGGAGAGCGGGGGGGGGGGAGAAAACCTTTTGTAGTGATAATCAAGGTGGGCCATTTCCAGCAGTTAACAGGAACATCCGAGGAGCAGTCGGGGGTGGGGAAGGGAAATAAACATGGGGAAATAGTTTTACTTTGTGTAATGACCCATCCACTCCCAGTCTCTATTCAAGCCTAAGTTAATTGTATCCCGTTTGCAAATTAATTCCAATTCAGCAGTGTCTCGTTGGAGTCTGTTTTTGAAGTCTTTTTGTTTTAATATTGCGACCTTTAGGTCTGAGATCGAGTGACCAGAGAGATTGAAGTGTTCTCCAACTGGTTTATGAATGTTACAATTCTTGATGTCTGATTTGTGTCCATTTATTCTTTTACGTAGAGACTGTCCAGTTTGGCCAATGTACATGGCAGAGGGGCATTGCTGGCACATGATGGCATATATCACATTGGTAGATGTGCAGGTGAACGAGCCTCTGATAGTGTGGCTGATGTGATTAGGCCCTATGATGGTGTCCCCTGAATAGATATGTGGACACAGTTGGCAACGGGCTTTGTTGCAAGGATAGGTTCCTGGGTTAGTGGTTCTGTTGTGTGGTGTGTGGTTGCTGGTGAGTATTTGCTTCAGGTTGGGGGGCTGTCTGTAGGATTGGCCTGTCTCCCAAGATTTGTGAGTGTGATGGGTCGTCCTTCAGGATAGGTTGTAGATCCTTGATGATGCTTTAGAGAGGTTTTAGTTGGGGGCTGAAGGTGACGGCTAGTGGCGTTCTGTTTGTTGGGCCTGTCCTGTAGTAGGTGACTTCTGGGTACTCTTCTGGCTCTGTCAATTTGTTTCTTCACTTCAGCAGGTGGGTATTGTAGTTGTAAGAATGCTTGATAGAGATCTTGTAGGTGTTTGTCTCTGTCTGAGGGGTTGGAGCAAATGCGGTTGTATCGTAGAGCTTGGCTGTAGACGATGGATCGTGTGGTGTGGTCTGGATCAATGGAGTGGCACTGGAGAATGTCAATCATTTCCTCTACCTTGGAAGTCATCTTTCATCCAAGGCAGATATTGATGCAGAAATTCAACATCGCCTGAGCTGTGCCAATGTAGCTTTTTCTCATTTATGGCACGGGTTTTTGAAGATCACGACATTCGAACAGACACCAAGCTTCTTGTTTATCAAGCCGTTATTCTCCCAACAGTATTGTATGGGTCTGAAACTTGGACAACCTATAGATACCACTTGAAATCCTTGAGAGGCACCATCAACGCTGCCTTCGTAAGATTCTGAAGATCAAATGGGAAGACACGTGCACCATTATTAGTGTCCTGGAAGAGGCAAAGACCACCCTGTAGCGAGGTGGTGTGGTGCCCCACCACCCCGCTGAAGGAAGAACCTCCCCGGACACCAAAGTGGGCGGAGCCAGTGGATCCTGCGTCCACCCCTCAGAGGTCAAGGCGCAGGACAGGAAGTAGAAAAGCCCAACCCCGGAACTCAGTTAGGCAACAGCAGCCAGAGAGGCCAGACTCCCGTGGCCTGGCTCCGGCTTGGGAGACCCCAGCAAGCTGCGGCTGACCCGAGCACTGGACGGACCGGCCAATGCCTGACCAACGCCCAGAGGAGCGGCCGAGCCTACCCCTTGCCAGCTACTCAGAGGAGCGGCCAAGCCTACCCCTCGCTGGTGACCCAGAGGAGCCCATGGTGCTGGAACCCTCCAAGGACACCACCCTGACCCAGTACCCTACGAGGGAGAGTCCAGAAGTAGCCGGGGGCAGCTGACCCCAGTCTGGCGGCAGCACTGCCGGAGCCAATGTCAGTGTGTTGCGGCCAGGATCCCCACTGACACAGCAGTGGGTCTTTGACCACTGCTAGGCCCTGGGCTGGGACACAGTGGAGTGGGTGGGCCTGCGCCCCCCTGCCACCCACCTTGTGGGTGGCAGTCTCCCCCTCCCTCCTGTTTATAAAGCTAGGAGCCTGGGCTTATATTGACTGTTTGCTCAGGCCCTGCCTGAGGGCCTGAGCCCCTGCCTGTTTGTTTGTTTGCCCCGCCCTGACTCAGGGCCTGGGCTTATATTGAACTGCTTATGGGACCCAGCCTGAAGGTCTGGGCCATAGACTGGATATTCCCCAACCCAGCAGAGAGTGCAGTGAGGCGGTATGGTGGCCCCGCCACCCCACTGAGGGACGAGCCCCAGCTGAGTTCCCTTATGCACCCGTATCGAGGCAATGATAGTCTGTCAGCAATTCCGCTGGACTGGTCACATTGTCCGGATGCCAGACTATTGCCTCCCAAAACAGGTCCTGTTCTCTCAGCTGAAAGAAGGGTACCGTAACGTGGGTGGACAATGGAAGCGATATAAGGACTTACTGAAGGACAATCTAAAAAAGTGTAATATTGACATTGACAGTTGGGAGACACTTGCCCACTATCGCTTAAAATGGAGTGAAGTCATACATGATGCATTTTGAACTTGTTCGCCAACAAGCTGAAGAGGACAAGATGCGCAGAAGGAAGGAGAGACTGACTTCCAGTCATGGTCAACAGCTTCCTGCTGAGCCTGAAAACATTTGCCCTCATTGCAATAGAAGTTGTGGTTCAAGGATTGGCCTTATTAGCCACCTGAGGATCCATAACTTCCATTGAAGATGATCATACTCAGTAACGAGTGATCGCCCGTCATCATAGTCCTCATCATCACTGGCTGAGGATATATGGCCTTTGTAACTTTCTTTAATAAAATAAAATAAGTTGGCTTGTAGGTGATATAAAGAAGTCTGCTTTGTTGAATGTTCTAGAAAATGCATAACATTTGTCCATTCCTTCAAGTGATCACTGCTATTTCTCCTTTCACATCCTTTCCTGCTGCATACAGTGGGCCCTTTGAAAAATATCAGTTGTATTGTAGAATATGAACCTGATTCTTTGCTCACTTATGTCAGTATAAATCAGGAGTAACTCAGATGAAGGCAGCAGAGTTTGAGCAGTGTGTAAAATGGGTGTAAATTAGAGGAGAATGCCCTTAGCACTATATTTTTTAAACTCCGAAAAGGAAATACAGTAACAACAGAACTTGCAGTGTGAAGTAAATGTTAATTTACTTGTTTTTAGTGATAGCCATTATACTTTGCCTTACAAGTTCATATGGGGTCAAATCCAGAGGTCCTCATTCAATTTTACTTTAGCCAATTCCTGTTGCAATCAGCTGGATGGCAGTATTTGGCCCATAGCTAGGTTCCTTCAAGGTATAACTGTTTCCCTCAGATATATTGCATAATTATTTTGAGACTGTAAATAAAGGCCAATGTTCATGTATTCGGCGGTGCCTACAAATATTGCCCCCCTCTATTTTCAAAAAATGTAAATGGTTTTTCAGCCAAAAGTTTACAACTACTAATCTTTGAATGTTTGGTATAATATTTAGCTGTAATTTCATTGTTACAATATCCTTGCATTTCTCTAAAGTAATCATGAAGTATAAACACTCTGCTTTAGGTACCTGAATATATAGCTGTCTGCCATCTTCAGAATTTGTCTGTAGGCTTTGACAATGTTCAGCAGAGTCTTTCTCATATTGGTTAATACCTAACTGGTCCATTGCCACTGTCTGCCTCCCCCTTTTCTGCACCCACACCCCCTAGTGTTCTTTGACATCTGTGGTGATGAAAATTACCTTGGCAGTCAGCTAGATGGTGAACTGAGTTCAGCATCATCTATGTAAGTAAATACTTCATGTACTTATAGTGACTTGCTGCAGGCTTCCCAAATTACTTAAATGATCTTAGCCTAAACAGGCGGTTTTCAACCTGTGGTCCACAGGCCCCCAGGGGTGTGCAGAGTGTGTCTAAGATTTCCAAAGCAGTCCGCACCTCCATTTGAAAAAAGGTGGAAAACCACTGGCCTAAACATTCACTCATTTCAAAAGCCCTGATTCAAAGACCCAAATAAATATTTCTGTTTGCATGCTTTGTGGATTGTTTATAAGCTCATGTTTTTTGTGGTGCCAAGTACAGTATTGCTTTGTTTGGTTTTTTTAACTTTCTGGGCCAGATTCTCACAGAGGCTATAAATTAGTCATTTTGCTCTAGTTGAGAGTTTTTGGCAATGTATGTTTTGAAAAAAGAACAACAGTAAGGGTAGAAGTGAGTCTGTAGATGTTTGGTACAGATCATTATATATATTATTAAACAGGTATAATTTTGCATATTGGTAAGTGCAATAGTTGATACTCTACTGAACAGGGCAGTCTTACACATGGTTAAATGACTAGTGTTGTAATGATCAATGAATGCAATGTTCATTACTTGTGGATAGGTCAATTATTTCTTCATTGCATTGCTAAATTCATGGACAGCTTGGCATTTCTTTTCTGGCTCCAGGAGCATCTTGAAAGTAATAGTGGGAGCAGATACAGGCTCTCAAGAACTTTTAACCATTTTGCAAATTCTCTGAAGGATGAATAAAACTTATTGAAATTAGATGAACCCCTTATATACTGGGGACCTGATTCTCCACAGCCTTTCACTTTGTGTAGTTATTTATTCCTCTGCAAAGTGAGTATAAAATACTGTACTACCATATAGCACAGACGTAAATGACTACACAGGTGCAAAGCCGTGGAGAATTAAGACCTATGGACCAGTGTCACGGTGCGGTGACTCACCCCTGCGGCGCCTCCTGCTGGTCATCTAGGGAATTAGCAATCCCCTTTTACCCAGGGTGCTGCCCCCTGGCAGCACCCCCACAGTCTCTGGGTCTCCCCTCCCTGGGGAACCCGCACCCACTATCCCCACCTCGCCTCAGTCTTTGGCTACTGCTAGTCACCACTGAGCCCCCGCACACTAGGCTGGACTGCAGTGTATAAGCCAATCATCACAGGCAAGGGGGGGGTTGGACATGCTGCCTCTGCCGATCTTTGGGCTGGCCCCTGCAACCCCAGTACCTATTTGGCCTTACTCTAGGCCTGCAGCCTGGGGGGTTTCCAGGCCAGAGCTCCCCAGCTCCTCTGGCCTTCCCCCAGCCCTGCTCCACCTCAGGTGCTCCACTCAGCTTCCCAGCAGCCAGGCCCCTCTCCTCAGCAAGCATGAGGGAGAAGCCTTTCACCTCCTGGCTTCCCTGGCCTTTATAGGGCCAGCTGGGTCTGTCTAGGGCGTGGCCCCAGCTGTGGCTGCTCTGCCAATCAGCCCAGCTTTTCCCCTGCCCCAACCCTCTCCCAAGGCTGTTTTAAGCCCTTGAGGGCAGGAGTGGGTGACCACCCCACTACAGCCAGATTTTTAAATGTATTTGTGTACCAAAAGAGGCAGATAAGAATCTACAGGGATTTACAAAAGGTGCCTTACTCCCATTTAGGTGCCTTACTCCCATGGGAGATCCCACTAGGTGGATGACCGCACCTTTAACAATCTGGCCCTACATGCCTAGCATAATCCTGCTGTCCAGGATAATTTGCATCCCTTTGGCTTCCTTGGCTTATCCTTCTTACTCAGTAACATTTGTGGTAAATTTTGAATGGGTTTAACCTTTTCAAATGGGAATTTCTAACACATTTTTCTCATTCTAATTCCCTAAGGGTTATGAACCTAGGGTACATAGATATTAGCAGTTGACACATTTTTGATCAGTTATTCCTCTAGAAACTTCTGAGCTAATTTCTGATTCTTGTGTTGGAAAAGTCTTATTTGTTTTTCTGCTTTCCTCAGCATATTTGAGTAATTCTTATTCAGTGGCCTATTTTCTAATGGTTTCCTATGGACACTGATACCTTGCATAAAAATGTGTTAAATTGCAAGGAGAGACTATGTAGGATCATAAATTCTTGCAGACATTTCAGCAAAAGAATATGTTAAGAAGTTTGCACTCTAGGCTGCAATTTCAAGACTAATTTTTGTACAGAGCAGTGTACACTAAATGACCGCTTCTGTGTACCCTGTGATGCAAGATATATATCTTTGCAAAGTGCCTCGTGTCATATATTTGCAAGAAGATTTTTAAATAATTCACAATCACTATCCAAAAGCTTTTGTGGCATTCCATATTCTGCAACCTGATGCAGCACACAGCAGATTTCCGTGTTTTAATAAGGATTTTTTTTTTAGAGTCTTGGTTCTATCTATCTTCCCAAAATGTACAACATTCGTCTGCTCCTCAAAGGAAGCAAGAGTGTCATTACCTTGTCAATAGGGGGAAATAGAACCATACACATGTGACTTGCAATAGGGTTGCAGGTAGAGATGTGAGAATATCTGATTTCTTCGTTTGCTCGCTGTACTAAAAAATTGAAAATGTGCTACAGTAAACCCCCTATTTAATTAAGTAACTGGGGACTGAGGAGTTTCTAAAATGACAGGTTCATAAAACTGAACATCTCAAAATTACAGGAGATAGGGTGAATATGTTGCAATATGGTGCACTGCATCGCTTTCTTCTTGTCATGCAGATTAGTGCAAAGCGATTTCAAATGCACTGAAGGCATAAAATCCTGAAAGGATGTTGACTTGTTCTTCATCAAATCAGTTTTATTATGTATTTTTGTTCTGATGGGAAGAATGATTCATATAACTGTCCGTTTGTCAGACTGGTGTTCATACAATCACTGTATTGCTGTAACTGGGGGGTTTAAAAAGCACTTGATGCTATTACCCACACGTAGTAAGAAGAAAATCCAATCCTGGGTGTGTTTTTTTTGTTTTTGTTCCCTTTAAGTTTCAAATTGTTATCTGTAGTCAAACTGAAAAAGGTTCTTTTAAAATATTGAATGTGGTTTTCAAAACCCCTCCTCTGGCTGGAACATGCATTGTGAAATCTGACTGAAGATATTTTCCCTTTATAAAGTAGCAGAAAATAATAAAATAGCATTGAGATGACCCAAATTCACCAGTACAGAGTTAGCTGCAAACCATTAGACATAATTCTGTATATTCCATCATGTAGAGTAAGATTAAAGCTCCGGGACCTATATATGCACTCTTTGTTACAGAGTTTTATAAGATTGTTCCAGTGATTCAATAGATATAAAGAAGGACAAGTTTTTATGACACTTATCTCATAAATGGGATCTTAAATGGAATTAAGGGAGTAGTAATATGGTGAATTTGAATAAACCTAAGAATGTAAAAAATTCCTTGTTGCAAAATAATACAACTTTCAGTGTTCAGCTTGTAGATTAAAGTCTCTTGTTGTTAACAGCGAAAGTAAGAAGTAGATAACAAGGATTTTCTATGCCAGATTGAACAAATTTCAGTGGAAATGGAAATATGAACCGAAATGTATTTAAATTCTTACTGAAAGGTATAGAAACAAGCACTCTCTCCAGGACAGTGTGAAAAACAGATTATCCCCCACCCCCAATCCACATTCAGTGGTGTTTTACTAATACAGTTGTTTGTCCATATATGACCATGCTCTCTTTCAGTTAAAGTGCAAGGAAAAATTGGCCCAAGTTATAAAAGTCTGATCAGGATTTCAAGCCATACTCTTGTGTAATTTGGCAAAAAGTCTAGTTTAGGACAGAGACTTGACTTGTGAAGTTCAGATCCAGACAACTCTGGAGTTTTATCAGAAGTTCAGCTTGCATGAACCATTTCAGGCCCATATCCATTAAGTCTGACTGCACCACACCTTATGGGGCATTGTCTGGCTTGCCGGGGTGGGAGAGGGGTATTTTGCTTGCGGGTCGGGGGGGAGGCACAGAAGCTACTGTAAATGCAGATTGGGTCAGTATGGTAATGCTGACTCACCCCCTAGAGACTGGAAGGGCAGAGACTTGATAAAGGGTAAGCCCGGTGGGAGAAGGTCCTTTTTCCCCAGACTAGGCAGAGCACACAAACCCTCCCATGCTTTGGAAGTGCCAAAATACCAGATTTGGTCAGGACCCGTTGTGGGCATCATGCTAGCTGCTCCTATCTGGGGCTGGGAAGGAATTTTTCCCTCATCACCAGATTAAAGGGATGGAGAGGGTATTTTTTGCCTTCCCCAAAGTGGGTTCAGGAAGGGCTTTGTTATGGTGAGTAGGGAAGGGTGTTAGGCTATGATGTCACATCTCATGTAAGTATGGGGCAGATGCCCAGGGCAGGTACTCCATAGGGAAGGGATACAGTGACTGGAAAATGGCTTGGAAAAGGACTTAAAAAGAAGGTGTTGGTTAAAGGAGTGGAATGGTGGCAGAGGGAGGAGGGGTTCAGGGCAGGGAGCCAACCCCCCTTCTTTTTTAACCCCCCTCTTAACGCTCATTTGAGGGGAGGGGGATGGTAAGGTCCCAGCAATGGGTTGGGTGGGGGACCAGGATGGAAAAAGGTAGGTCTGGCAGAGGCCCCCAGGTTAGGGTGACCAGATGTCCCCATTTTATAGGGACAGTCCTGATAATAGAGCTTTGTCTTATATGGGCACCTATTACCCTCCCCCCCCAACCCCCGTCCTGTCCTGATTTTTCACTATCTGGTCACCCTACCCCAGGTAGACATTGAAATGATCATGGAGTTACCTACACTGTCGACTTTTTATCTGCCAGGTAGTCCCAGACATCTAATAATAAAGTTACAGCCTGATTAAACCATATCCAGTGTCTCCTGTCTTCCTTCCAGTATAGACAGATAATGAATTCTGAACAGAATCAAAAAATGATATTATAGGCTAAAATTTCTACCAGAAGTGCAGTTATGTTGAAGACAAATGGAGCTATGCTGATGTACACCAGCTGAAGATTATATTTTAAAAGCATTACTATGCCCTATAATGAAATGTTTTCTCTTTGGAATGAGAATATTACAATAATTTCATGTCATTTTTGTTGAAGTAAGAGTTTACAGATATGTAAATTACTATTAATATCTAAATTATAGAATTAATAAACTGTAAACTCTGACAGAGATAGTAAACATTCTTCTGTGAACACATTATTCAGTGAATTGTGCCACTATTTGTCAACCAAATTCATAAAGAATAATTTTGTGACATCTTTGACTAGCTCTCTTCAAAGAATAATTTATTCAATGAATAATTTCCTCCAGTATTCAAACTGATGTACTTGCTGTCTTGAGGAAAGTAAAGGTGTTAACGCTGAATGAAAGAGAAATGGAAAATAAGGTTCTGAAAAGACTAATGAAGGAAATATTTTTTGAGACTCGCATGTATGTACTCACTATATTTTCAAGACTAGTTTGCAGGAACAATATATGCATAAGAGAATTAGATAAATGATATATACATGTATACTCTGCTACCTTGTATTGTAACAATGAGAGCTGAGCCACTATTTTGCACCAACATTTTTAACAGAAAACACTGTTTCCACAAAATTGACATTTTCCATGGAGAAATTTAGATTTTTGCCAGAAAAAAATTCAATATTTCATTTGGAGGGGAAAAAAAAGAAATATTTAATTTTGGATCAGGTGAACCAGAATCAAAACATTTCAGTTTAATTGAATTGAAAAGTTTTGTTTCTGGTCAGCTCACTGCCATCCCACCTCATGGGAGTTGGGGACATGAGGCACTCAAACTATATCTTCTTCTATGAGATGTGCTCTTTGGCTTGACTACATCTCTTATGCTGCTCTGTGGTGATGCTCTATTTTAAACTACCGTGGGGCATCATGGCCACAATGTATCATAGGTGTGTAGTCCAGCCAGAGAGCCTGGCCCATAGAGGAGAATAGGGGTATGAAACACCCAAACTACAACTCCGATGAGACACCATGGCAATTTGAGGGGTGGTGTAATGAATTAATGTTGAACCAAAAATTATGATTCCGTTCAATAATCCAAAATTAAATATTTTGACATTTCTGAATAGAAAATGTTCTGAACTTTACATTTCATGAAAAGTTCTGATATTTCAAGTTTTTGTCCCAATTTGGGACTAAAACATATTTCAAATTATTAGAATTTCCTACCAGATGGAAATTCCAATTTTCAACCAGTTCCTGTAAGAATGGTCCCTAAAGGCCTGTGCCCTGTGCCTGTTTCAGAGAAAGGTGAACAGAAAGTCCCATGATCCACACATAACTGAGAAATGCCATATGTTTTTGATAGTAAAATCCCCTTGCCGCTGCAGAGATTAGCTGATTTCCTGATGCATTAGTCTTGATTACCTCATCTTAATGTGTACAACAGCAAATGTTTATTGGTCATAAAATTATCCATCTTTTAAAAAAGTCTAGCCATAGTATAAACATGTTGTGAATATGCCTGTATACTGTGTGTGTTGTGATTACAAGGAAATTACAGGCTTTTTGTATTCAAGCAGGTGTTTGATAGTCAAACAAAAATAATACATTAAGAAAGTAGAGAGCAGAATCAGCTATTTATTTTAATTTGTAGAGCATCACCATAATATTTATATAATCAGTAACCCAAGGATTTACATAGGGTTGAACTGGATGGAAATAACCAGAAGGGCATGACAGATATTTTTTAAGGTTTTTTTGATTCACTGACACTGCCCATATTCTAAAATGTGTCTACCACAAATTACTCATTACATGGCTATCGGCAATGCAAGTTAATTGATCAGTATCAATTGCTAAGGTAAAGCATGCACTTCTAACAAGACATACTATACAAGCAATTCCATTTGTATTTCCATTACTTCAGCTTCTTAAGAAAAAGGTATCACTAACCCCTGGGTGACAGCAGTGAATTTGTATGACAAGTACAGGAGAGAATTATAAATATATGTATAAAATGAGTGCATGCTATTCTCCTGGACTGAAACAAGTATTTCCATAGACATGAATAGGAGTGCTACATGAGATTAAGGGGCAGAATTGGGCCTAAAAATTATGGAATTACAGGCAATATATTTTTGGGAAATTACTGTATCTTTCTGGTGTCATGAAAGGTGCCAAGCCAAAGGTTGAGTGTCAGCAGTTCCCAAAAAATTCAACAATGCCATATTTACACTTTTTTGTTGTCACTGAAATGACCTCACTGGGCAGTTTTTCAGAAAATTTCATTTTATGTTCAGGGTTCTAGCCTTTTGAGAAGGAAGATGACTCTATAGACCATCCTAATACCTACAGTGATCTAAACATGGCATTAACTTTATGATTTGCATTTGTTCTTTTCCTGTGTGCTACTGGTGGAGCATGGAAGACTTTCTCATCGCATTTAATATCAGGAAACATGGTCGACTGTGGTTGTTTCAAGAGCTTTAATCAAATACATATTTTCCTATATAGCTATTGATACAAATATTCAAATTTAAATGTACTTTTGTAGTCTATTAAACTAGGGAATATTGATTAATCTCATGTAATAATGATTTTGTGTTGATTCCCCATAATGAGTTTCTCAGGTTTTTTTTTTTTTAATGAATCTATATTATATTAGCAGTCAGGTCATTTTTACTACTAATTTCAAGTTTGAAATTAAAAACTATTAATTTTGCAATGACTGCTGTATACTTTTTACTCCCATATTAGCAAATGTAATGACTGAAACGGAAAAGCAAAGGAACTGATTACATTGATGTGTTTGGGTCAGTAATAGTTAACAAATAAAAAAAAAATCAATGCAATTAATTGCTTTAGACAATTGCTCAGTTTTATACAGCAATGTTTTAAATGGATGTCTGTCTATATATAAAGTACTAATTGGGAAAAAATCAAACTGTACAGAGCATTTGAGAGAAAGGTAAAACTAAAGTAAATGGTACTAAAATATTGTAGTGGTGTTGGAAGCATAGCTAAACATTCTTATTTTTAGTTATTAAAAACTCTGAGCTAGAATGCGACTGATGTAAATCAGCATAGCTCCATTGACTTCGGTGCCACTATGTCAATTTACACAAGTTGTGAATCTGTCCTCATTATTTTCAAAGTGAACAAAAACGTGATTTAAAGTGGCATGTAACTCCCTTGTTTTCTGTGAATGAAAAGGATGCCCAGCATTGTGTAATATGTGCCATTTTCCTACTTAGTGGTTATGTGGCTGCATAGGTACGCTTAACATGGGGTTGATGGAACTCATTAGACTACAAGAAACTCCCTTGTGCTGCCTACAAGTCAGTTAAGACTTGAGTGCAAATTACCTCAGGTGTGGTTAGCTGAGTCTTTTTCTCAGGTTACAGCAGAATGTTCTCAGGATATTTTGGGGATGGGGGAGAGCATTTTTGTCACAAAAGCTAAACCTCATGATGATTTCTCTAGGTCCCGGGCCAAAAGGAGCAAGAAAAGCCTTGGCTCAAAATAATTGCTTCAGCTTCTGCTTCTTCTGCTGAATTTAGCGTATATTAACAAATATTATCCACTAGCTCTTGCTAATGATCAGGACCATGCAGCCTAGACCACTAAATTGAACCTTACTCTGTATTTAATATCTTTGACAGCAATATAATGTGGGCTCAGTTAAAATGTTCATTCTAGCAATATTCACTATGTATATAATGGGGGATACCACTGGAACCAGTAATACCTCTAGAACCAGAATAACATTTGTTGTGTGTGCTTCCTGTACCAACATAATCAACGTCAGGTCATGCCTTTAAGGAAAATCCCATTATATTGATTTTTTTTTTCAGTAAGAGACTTACAAAGAGCCATACAAATGCTGCTTCATTGTGTATACTTCACAGAATACTGTATATGATCAAAATTTTCTGCCATAAGTGCCCAAATTTAGGCACTTAATTTTCAACTATACTTATACCGAGCACCTCAGTATTGTGTACATTAGCAGAATATACCCAGATGTGGTTATTTCTAGTATATACTACAGTAAAATGGCTTCCTAACCACTACAGCGTGCACCATTGCTGAATCTGCATGATATTAAGTGATTTAATGACTCCATAAAATGGTCATGATTCTGATCTCATGTATGCTAGTGAAGACAGTGGAGTGTGAAACCAGCATGATATCAGAATCAGGCCCAGCATGTTTATTGATCACAGCACAATAGTACAAAAAGATCAGGTGTTTTTTCATTATTTTGGACAGTGTTTTTGCAAAAGGTCACATAAGCCTTGCAGTTCTGATATCAGGTTGCTCTTTTGCTGGACACTTTGTTCTTGTTACTTCATTCACAGTCATGATTCTTGGTAACAAATGGTTATATTCTATCTATAGCTATAGCAGTGTTTGTGTTATGCATGTCTTTGAAGTAAAAGTATGCCACATGCCTGCTTTTCATATTTTGGACATTACCAGGCTGGGCCATGCTCCTGCCACCTGATGACAGCCAAAGCTTGAAAGTGGGTATGCAACCTGTTTCAGTGTTGTACATGCCACATTTTTCAACATACTGCAAAATGCCTCTCACATTTTGCATTAGCAGTTTGTTTTTGTTCTTCCACAGGAGACGAGTCTTAAACTGAATGAAAAAAACTACACCTATTTTTGGTCATCTCTTAAAAAAAAATTATAGCAAACCATTTTTCACATATTGGATCTTATTCATGCTGAGTGGTGTTGCTTATCTTTTGAGATTTTATAGTGATCATATGTTCTTATAAGTTCTAAACTGGACATGGTTTTGTATTTGGTCTTTTCCTCAGGAATATGTGAAATGAAATCCTTCTCGCTTAACTTGCTTATGGGAATTTCTGAACTGTCTACCTCCTGGACAAGCAGAAACAGGTAACTAAGAGCAGAACAGGATTGATGGATGGAAGGAGGGGAGAGTGGGAAGCAAACAGACACATTTTCAGTGGTAAATGTAAACTCTTGTTGTGCCCTGCAAGGCTGCAGTTTTGCCCTTATGTGCAAATGGCAAATACAATGAGAACAGATTTGCATAGAATATGTGCTACAGGGGTTTTGGAGAGCTTTCAGTGTAACGACAAGTATTCTGGTCCATTCTAGACCATTCACTCTATCTGCTCAGCTCTAACTATGAACTGAATTACCCTTTGGAATATTTTGGCCACATGTATCTTCTGGCATCTCCTGCATGTGTTTACCACTTCATATACAATAGTTTAGCTTACCTTCTGAATCACAGAGACACAAACCTCCCATTGATATGAGAGAGGAATAGACCTGTAAATCTCTGAAGGACTTCTAAACCATCAATATTGCCTGTCACCTTTACAGAGTACTTTTGACTTTTACTTATTCCACCTCAGAGATCTTTGAAAACTTGAACCAGAAGTGTGCTGAGTTCTAGGAAGAATATGCTTTGGAGAAGTGCTGCTCCATCTCCTGGCCAAAACAAGCATCATCTCCAACTGCACAACCCCCCAAAGTAGTTGCTACAGAGGGATTTTTGTAGGCAGTCTCTGCCACTTTTCTTCCCACCTTTCCAGTGTCCTAGCTCCATGGCCTATATGCACATCTACAGTAGAACCTCAGAGTTACAAATACCTTGGGACTGGAGGTTGTAAACTCTGAAATGTTCGTAACTCTGAACAAAATGCTATGGTGGTTCTTTCAAAAGTTCACAACTAAACATTGACTTAGTACAACTTTGAAACTTTACTATGCAGAAGAAAAATGCTGCTTTTTAACCATCTTAATTTAAATGAAATAAGCACAGAAAAAGTTTCCTTAGCTTGTCACATCTTTTTTAACTTTCCCTTTGGTTTTTTTTAGTAGTTTGCATTTAACACTGTACAATATATGCTGCTGCTGCTGCTGCTGCTTCTTTTTTTGTCTCTGCTGTCTGTGTACTCTCAGTTTGATTGACTGTCAGTACGTAACTCTGGTGTTCATAACTTTGAGGTTCTATTGTAACATCATTTGGAATGAATGTGAGTTGCACATGCACATGGAAAAAAATACTTTCATATTTTGTTAGTGACCCCCCCCAAAAAAAGCCTTTGAAACCATTTTCCAGTGCTTTAATATTAATTAATAAATAATATCTAGCTCTTAAATAGAGCTTTTCATCAGTAGATCTCAAATCACTTTACAAAGGTGTAAAGTATCATTATCCCAATTTTACTCATGGGGAGACTGAGGTTCAGGGAGGTGACATGACTTGCCTAAGGTCACCCAGCAGGCCACTGGCAGCACCAGGAATTGAACCCATTTCTTCCAGTGCAGGGCACTATCCACTAGGCTACACTCCTGCCTCTGCTATATTGTGTCATGTCATGTGAACAACAAAACACAAATATCCTACTTCACAGTGTGTATGCCCAGTTTCAGCTCAATGTAAATTAAAATGGCTGACTTTTATAAACCCTTGAAAAATGGAGTTTATATTGGAAACGCCGGTGGTCGCTAAACTATAGGAGTGCTGTTATAATGTATCCCTGGCAGTCTGAGGCTCAAAGAACCGTTCGTCTAATGATATGTGAAATTCACTCCCACAAGGTACCGTAAGCAGGGGCCCATTCCACGAAGCAAAAAGTGCACTTTTCTTTAAAAGGAGAAGAAAAAGCTGCTGAATATCGCTATATAATGTATAAAAACTTCTGAATAAACTATTGAGGTAAGTTAGGAGCTTGTTATAAAAAGGTTGGTTCAGGGGACATTTCTGGTATGCAGATGTATCAATAAGTCTGCCAGTGGTATCATTTTATTTTTCTGTTTTATTTCATTAGTCTCTTCTTTCCCTGAATATCCTTTCCCTCTTCCCTCTCCCTTCTCATTTTTGTCTATTTAATATGTGGTGTTATTTGGATGAGGTTACAGAGCCACCAAATTTAAGGCCAGAAGGGACCGCTAGATCATCTAGTCTGACCTTCTGAATAGCAAGAGGCATAATTGTTCTCGGCATTTGTAGGGGTTTTGATTATATACAGAATATAGGATTTGGACATTTGGGTTTAACTGTGCAGTAGTTGTCTTCTGGGCAGGTATTTATGTAATATTACTCCTATTTATGTAATGGTTGTCTGAAGCCTTGATCACTAATTTTTATATTAAAATCAAAAACATATTCAGAAAAGAGGGTTAGGAAATGTTATAGACATATTTAGAGCTGTGTGAATACTGCAAGGAATATATTCATGATCAGTTTATTCAGATAAAACCTAGGAAATTTCACTGACAATCTCTGACCTGTTTTCTGCAAAAAATTGAATAGTGAAATTGTCTTCATACACTTTTTTTTTTCCCAGAAAGAATGAGTATCACAAATTCCCATGCAAAACGTATTTACGTGATTGTTTGCACTGAAATTAGTGAAGGCTCTTTCCAATTTTGGGAGCTCTACTAATATGCCAATGGAAATTGTGTTATGTGACTCAGGTGACCTATAACATAAAGTGAATAGTTCAAAGGAATAGTACATTGCAAAGAGAGATTGTGAGCAATCCCTAGCTGAAATATGTCCACGTAAGACCATTCAATGGATAATTTTGAATGGTGATCAAATTTGAAAAAAAATGAAGTTTAATTGTTCACTATGTATGTTTTAAACAGGTGTGGGCAAGTTAAAGGCAGTGGGATAAGGAATGAAGTGAAATCACAAGTAAATAGTAAAGATCAGTAAGAGATAATAGCAAAACAAAACCACTAAGAGTCTATTCTATATTCTGTGTATTCACTCTTGCAGGGTGGGGTGAGGAGGAGACTCAAGCAGCTCTTCTGGACTTGTTCAGCACCAATGAGGTGCACCTGCAAGGCTTGTTCTATCAGGATGGAGATGAGCTCGAAAGGGAAAACCTGCTACAGGAGGGGGTGATGAACAGCTGCTCTGCCTCAGAGATTGCTGTCTATAGAGACAGGTTTCAGAGTAACAGCTGTGTTAGTCTGTATTCGCAAAAAGAATGGAGTACTTGTCGCACCTTAGAGACTAACCAATTTATTTGAGCATAAACTTTCGTGAGCTACAGCTCACTTCATCGGATGCATACTGAGGAAATTATAGAAGATCTTTTTATACACACAAACCATGAAAAAATGGGTGTTTACCACTATAAAAGGTTTTCTCTCCCCCCACCCCACTCTCCTGCTGGTAATAGCTTATCTCAAGTGATCACTCTCCTTACAATGTGTAATTATAACATTCATAAGCCAGTTGGAGAACACTTCAATCTGTCTGGTCACGCGATTACAGACATTAAAGTTGTGATATTACAATAAAAAAACTTCAAAACCAGACTCCAGCGAGAGACTGTTGAATTGGAATTCATTTGCAAATTGGATACAATTAACTTAGGCTTGAATAGAGACTGGGAGTGGCTAAGTCATTATGGAAGGTAACCTATTTCCCCTTGTTTTTTCCTACCCCCCCCCCCCCCCGACGTTCTTGTTAAACCCTGGATTTGTGCTGGAAATGGCCCACCTTGATTATCATACACATTGTAAGGAGAGTGATCACTTTAGATAAGCTATTACCAGCAGGAGAGTGGGGTGGGGGGAGAGAAAACCTTTTGTAGTGGTAAACACCCATTTTTCATGGTTTGTGTGTATAAAAAATCTTCTATACTTTCCACAGTAAGCATCCGATGAAGTGAGCTGTAGCTCACGAAAGCTTATGCTCAAATAAATTGGTTAGTCTCTAAGGTGCCACAAGCACTCCTTTCCTTTTTGTCTATAGAGACAGGCCAGCCAAGAGGGAGTCAGTGGCAGGCCACACTACTCCTGAAGTTGCACAGCCCAGCTATAAAGCAGTATGCCCAAAGAGGAGGGGCTGGAGATAGACCCCATTAAAAGATAATAAACCCACTGACAGACTAAGACCAAAGGGCTGAATCCAGAAAAACTGCCTGCCACCTTTGCCTTTCTTTGTTGTCATACATATTCCCCTCTCCAATAAGGGAAAGAGAGGGGAGAGGACCTTACTTTTACTTTTGGCTGTTGGTTTTACTTGAAGAACCCCTCGTGCTATGAACTGGGGGAAAGGACATTATAAACAACTGGAAGTGGACTCGAGGAAGACCCTGGCCTCCCACACTAAGATTCAACAACAGCTCTAATCTTTGCAGTTCTTTTAAAGTGTGGTTTATTTTGAAAATTAACTATATAAAAATGGCACCTCCTTTCTCAATAAATCTGTTCCTTTTATATATCCAGATAAATATCTTTGTTCTTCAACAACAAAAAATGACTTTTTACTCCTCTTAGCCCTAGAAAACAACACAGCTAAGAATGGGAGCACTGCTGATTCTACTCCATCTTGCACATCAGCAACAGAATGGGTTGACTGAATTTCTATGAGTTGCATCTGTGAAAACCCATTCAAAACAGTGGGGTTGCACAGGTGTTACTAAGGGCAAAATTGGAAGACAGTGGTATTGCACAGGTATAGTGGAGGGCTTGTAGAATTTGTATTAGATTAATTACAATTTAGCTTGTAGAAATTGTATTTCCGGTGCCAATGTGCAAGAGAAAAAACCTATTGGAATCTTTAAGCCTATGGGAAGATTGTAGGAATGGCAGTTAGGGAAAAAAACTACTTTATATTTGTAAAATGAGGACATTTAATCCAGAAATTGCTGAGACAAAATAAACCTCGAACTTCATAGTCTTATTTTTAAAGAGTTACTTTGCAGAGTAGAACCTCACTTTAATTCCATCCACAAATGTAATGTCGTTCTTTAGGAGTACGTCAGCATGAATTTGACTGTATTTTCATTTACTATTGGAATTCCTTAGGGATCCTAAAGATAGCTGGCAACATTTAGTGAGGGAGTGAGGTGTGGAACATTTAAAAAACTCTTTTACTTCAGAGCACTGGAAGGGAGGGATGTTTAGATTAAATATTCCAAGAAACTCGGACTTCTTTAGACTGAAAAGCTCTCCAAAACAAAATGAGCCTAGAAGGCAAGTTTCTGCCACAGTTTAATCTCTAAAGAACCATTCAAAAACAGCCTTAGATTAAATCCTTCCATGCCTGTGTGGCACCTAGGGCACTGAGCAGCTTTCCCCAGCCCTTTTTCCTCTGTGCAGTTTCAGACATCTAGTTAGCCCCACAATTTGCCAACTTTCAATCTGTTTCCCCCTAAACTACGCCTGGAGGGATCTTAACAATCTTTCTGTCTCTCTCTCTCTCTCTCTCTCTCTCTCTGACCTTTAGGTCCTGCTTTGCAGAGTGCCTCTAATAATATGCAGGCTGCAATTCTCAATGCGTCAGGAACCAAATATTCTTATAATGTACATTATAAACGAAAACGTCACTATCCGCATCAAACAAGCTGTTCATATGCACTATTAAACAGGCAACTATAATTAAACTATTGGGAGTTTAATATTAGGGATGCACTGCACCGACTGACAGTGATATGAACTCTGCTGAACAAACCTCTGCAGACTCTTATTCTCATTGCCCTTTGCCTCGAGGCTCCTAATAGAAAGCAAATTGAAAACAGTGCTACTGAGCCAAAAGAAAATGTCCCAAGTAATAAAAGCACCAAAGCTGTATCCACAGCTATATCCTACCCATACGCAAAAGTGCGCAGCTGCGTAGGGCACCAGGAAATTTGAGACACCAAATTTCCTGGTGCCCTACACAGCTGCGTGCTGCTCCAGCCCCTGCTCTGCCTCTTCCCCATGACCCCAGCCCTTTCCACCCCTGCTCTGCCTCAGCCCTGCCCCCACTCCACCCCTTCCCCTGAGGACTGCAACAGGGGTTGGGTGCTCTGCACTCACTGGGCGGTGGTAAGTGCAGTGACCTGGCCCCAGCCTGCTCCATGCCACAGGTGAGTGCTGGGGGTTGGTTCCCCCGGCCCCCCAAGGCTGGGAGCCAGGGGAGCAAAGTGGAGTGGGCTGGAGCTGGGTCGCTCCACTTCCTGCTGCTCAGTGAGCGCAGGGCAGGCCCGACCCCGCACTCATGGGGCTGCGGAAAATGGAGTGACCCAGCCCCAACTCACTCTGCTCCGCTAGCTTATGCTGGAGGATGGTTTCTATCCTGCCCCCCGTGGAGGCCTGGGGTCACACACACACACCCCGTGGAGGGGGCTGCGTAGAGCACCAAAATGGCTAGGGACAGCCCTCTGTATCTATTGCACACTAAGGCAGCAAACTTTTAAAAGACAGCAGTCTCCAGATTTCATTTTGAACAGCATTTTTGGAGAGCATGTGATCTTGAGGTCCACATTAGGCAGAATGAAAGGTTTCAGAGTAACAGCCGTGTTAGTCTGTATTCGCAAAAAGAAAAGGAGTACTTGTGGCACCTCAAGTTGGGCCATTTCCAGCACAAATCCAGGTTTTCTCTCCCCCCCCCCAAAACCCACTCTCCTGCTGGTAATAGCTTATCTAAAGTGATCACTCTCCTTACAATGTGTATGATAATCAAGGTGGGCCATTTCCAGCACAAATCCAGCGTTTAACAAGAATGTCGGGGGGGGGGTAGGAAAAAACAAGGGGAAATAGGTTACCTTGCATAATGACTTAGCCACTCCCAGTCTCTATTCAAGCCTATTTCCCCTTGTTATTTCCTACCCCCCCATCCCAGACGTTCTTGTTAAACCCTGGATTTGTGCTGGAAATGGCCCACCTTGATTATCATACACATTATAAGAAGAGTGATCACTTGAGATAAGCTATTACCAGCAGGAGAGTGGGGTGGGGGGAGAGAAAACCTTTTGTAGTGGTAAACACCCATTTTTTCATGGTTTGTGTGTATAAAAAGATCTTCTATACTTTCCACAGTATGCATCCGATGAAGTGAGCTGTAGCTCACGAAAGCTTATGCTCAAATAAATTGGTTAGTCTCTAAGGTGCCACAAGTACTCCTTTTCTATTAGGCAGAATGAGGACCCAAACCAGTTCTTGTTGTAGATAATTGGCTAATAATAAGCTAATGACTTCAGTGAGAGTAGGACTAGGCACCCTGGGTTTGGTGCAAACCCCACTGAAGTCATTGGGGAAAACTCCCACTGGCTTCCATAAATTTTGCCCTAAGAGAGGAAAGGCAGAGGGAAATGGAGGTGTGGGTTTAACTAAAGCTGATTCACGAAGGGACTTAAGCATTGCAGTGCTTAACTTTTCGGCCCCTAGAAATATCATTGGTACGCTACTGTGATCCACAAAGCCTGAGTTAGGTGCAAATGAATGGGGGAGGGGAGAGGCATCTAAGAATGGGATCCATGAAACCCAGCACATTAGGTTGGGAGCCGCCTAAGCTAGCCAATGGTAGATTCCAACAACTCTCTTATGGAGTTAGCTCTTTGGGCTCTGGGGAGGTGCCTGTCTCTGCTTGCAGTCTGGAACCAGGAACCCCTCTCCTGGAGTTCAGTGGCTTTAGTGTGAGATTTCAGAGTAACAGCCGTGTTAGTCTGTATTCGCAAAAAGAAAAGGAGCTCTTGTGGCACCTTAGAGACTAACCCATTTATGTGAACATAAGGTTTCGTGAGCTACAGCTCACTTCATCGGATGCATAAAGTGGAAAACACAGTGAAGACGTTTTTATACACACAGACCATGAAAAAATGGGTGTTTATCACTACAAAGGGTTCTCTCTCCCCCCACCCCACTCTCCTGCTGGTAATAGGTTATCTAAAGTGATCACTCTCCTTACAATGTGTATGATAATCAAAGTGGGCCATTTCCAGCATAAATCCAGGGTTTAACAAGAACGTCTGAGGAACAGTGGGGGGGGCGGAGGAATAAACAAGGGGAAATAGGTTACTTTTTATAATGACTCAACCACTCCCAGTCTCTATTCAAGCCTAAGTTAATTGTATCCAATTTGCAAATTAATTCCAATTCAGCAGTCTCTCGTCGGAGTTTGTTTCTGAAGTTTTTCTGTTGTAATATAGCAACTTTCATGTCTGTAATCACGTGACCAGACAGATTGAAGTGTTCTCCGACTAGTTTATGAATGTTATAATTCTTGACATCTGATTTGTGTCCATTTATTCTTTTATGTAGAGACTGTCCAGTTTGACCAATGTACATGGCAAAGGGGCATTGCTGGCACATGATGGCAAATATCAGATTGGTAGATGTGCAGGTGAATGAGCCTCTGATAGTGTGGCTGATGTGATTAGGCCCTGTGATGGTGTCCCCTGAATAGACATGTGGACACAGTTGGCAACGGGCTTTGTTGCAAGGATAGGTTCCTGGGTTAGTGGTTCTGTTGGGTGGTAAGTGGTTGCTGGTGAGTATTTGCTTCAGGTTGGGGGGCTGTCTGTAGGCAAGGACTGGCCTGTCTCCCAAGATTTGTGAGAGTGATGGGTCGTCCTTCAGGATAGGTTGTAGATCCTTGATAATGCGTTGGAGGGGATTTAGTTGGGGGCTGAAGGTGACGGCTAGTGGTGTTCTGTTATTTTCTTTGCTAGGCCTGTCCTGTAGTAGGTGACTTCTGGGTACTCTTCTGGCTCTGTCAATCTGTTTCTTCACTTCAGCAGGTGGGTATTGTAGTTGTAAGAATGCTTGATGGAGATCTTATAGGTGTTTGTCTCTGTCTGAGGGGTTGGAGCAAATGCGGTTGTGTAGAGCTTTGCTGTAGACAATGGATTGTGTGGTGTGGTCAGGTTGAAACATTCATAAACCAGTCGGAGAACACTTCAATCTGTCTGGTCACGCGATTACAGACATGAAAGTTGCGATATTACAACAGAAAAACTTCAGAAACAAACTCCGACGAGAGACTGCTGAATTGGAATTAATTTGCAAATTGGATACAATTGACTTAAGTTACTTTTTATAATGACTCAAACACTCCCAGTCTCTATTCAAGCCTATTCCCCTTGTTTATTCCTCTCCCCCTCCCCCCCCCATTGTTCCTCAGACGTTCTTGTTAAACCCTGGATTTATGCTGGAAATGGCCCACTTTGATTATCATACACATTGTAAGGAGAGTGATCACTTTAGATAACCTATTACCAGCAGGAGAGTGGGTCGGGGGGGAGAGAACCTTTTGTAGTGATAAACACCCATTTTTTCATGGTCTGTGTGTATAAAAACGTCTTCACTGTGTTTTCCACTTTATGCATCTGATGAAGTGAGCTGTGGCTCACGAAAGCTTATGCTCAAATAAATTGGTTAGTCTCTAAGGTGCCACAAGTACTCCCTTTCTTTTAGTGTGAGAATGAGTTAGGTGCCTGCCTCATTCTCACACAAAACAGTGGGAGGAGGAGGTTGTGCTGCCGAATGTATAGCTTTTATCCTAGGGATGATTGGATTTATTAGTCTGCTTGCGTCTTTGACTGCTACATCATGCTGGATGCTGTAGGCAAACATATACTAATTGGAAGAACAAATACAAAACCCTAAGGATGCTCATGCTTAATGACACTGCCCATATTCTAAAATGTCTCTACCACAAATTACTCATTACATAGCTATTGGCAATGCCAGTTAATTTATTAGTATCAATTGCTAAGTTAAAGCATGAACTTCTAACAAGACACACTGTACAGTACCTAGCTAGGAAAATTTCCAACTGCTCAGATTTTAAATAAGAGAGAGAAAGAGTGAGAGAAACAGGCCAGGCCGGTTCAGGGAGAAGAAAGTAACAGTATATAATGTATTGTAAGATTAATGATCTAATGGATGCCGATGAATTAATTAACTTTTAATTAGTTCTACTTTGGTACTGTATTAGAACCAAATTATTGCTAAAGAGGACTAAATGTTCAAGCTAAAATCCTCACAGGACCATCAAGTTAGAAGCAAAACCTGGCTTCAGAACAAAGATGAATTGAATAGAAATGTATCTGGTTGTGCCTGTAATGATTTCAAGCCAGGTAATTGCTTTTGAAGCCAAGCTAAACAAAAGAAAGGGAAAATCAAGTATGAGAAGGCAGCAAATTCCCAAACCTTTTTTGGCAGTGGGGACTTCGTTATCTTGTCACATTGTCAGTTGTGTATTAGCTTGTTTTCATCCACTGATAAATCTGACAGACAGACCTGGATGAAGTACCTGTGAGTTGTGCTGGTCTAAAGAGGAAATGTGGATGTTTTAGTTAACCCTATTACTGCACTGGGACACTCAAAAATTACTGACCTGGACACAACAGTCAAATGAGTACAACACCCTCTTGTAAAGTTAAGTGTAGATCACATTAACTATCTCAACCAGGGGTAGACCAACTTTTTGGCCTGAGGGCCACATTTGGGTATGGAAATAGTATGGCAGGCCATGAATGCTCACCAAACTGGGGGTAGGGGTGCAGGAGCGGGTGAGGGCTCCGACTGGGGGTGTGGCTCTGGGGTGGGGCCGGGGATGAGGGGTTTGGGGTGCAGGAGGGTGCTCCGGGCTGGGACCAATGGGTTCAGAGGGCAGGAGGGGGATCAGGGATGGGGCAGGCTGTTGGGGCACCGGGGTGGGGGGGTGCGGGCTCTGGGGTGGGGATGGGGATGAGGGACTTGGGGGTCCGAGAGGGGGCTCTGGGGTGGGATCAAGGGGTTCGGAGGGTGGGAGGGGGATCAGGGCTGTGGCAGGAGGTTGGGGTGTAGCGGGGGGACATCAGGGGTGCAGGCTCCAGGCAGTGCTTAGTACAAGCAGCTCCTGGAATATGTTCCCCTATGGCTCTGAGGTGCGGCCAGGCGGGTCTGCATGCTGCCCTGACTGCAGGTGCCACCCTTGCAGCTCCCATTGGCTGTGGTACCCAGTCAATGGGAGCTGCGGGGGCAGTGCCTGCAGATGGGTCAGTGCGCAGAGCCACCTGGCCAAGCCTCCGTGTACTATGTAGGAGCCGGAGGGGGGTCATGCTGCCTGCTTCCTGGTAAACCCCTGCTCCCCAGCTGGAACACCGGAGTGGGGCAAACCTTCAACCTTGGCTGGAGCTGAGGTCCACATTAAATGGTCTGATGGGCCGGATGTGGCCCATGGGCCAAAGTTTGCCCATCCCTGGTCTAAACAAACATGAGAGGCCAGGTGGGTGAAGTCATATACTTTATTGGAACAACTTCTATTGTGAGAGAAACAAGCTTTTGAGCTTGTACAGAGCTTTTCTTCTGACATGGCTACAACACTGGATAAACAAACACAAACATTGGGGGTAGGAAACTCCCCCGCAACTGAACTTGTGGTAAGTGGTTCAATGCAATTCCAAAAGCTTTGGCTGCCAATGCCCCAGAAATTTATGAATGGAGACTACCCAGCGCCTGCTACTTCCAATCCAACCCAACCCAACTTAAGGCATTTGCCAAACTGCCAGAATCCACCTAGCCACCTGTGAGAGCTAAATCAAATTTTTCAGACAAAACTTTTGTCACTAAAAAACAGAGATATGGGTTGTCCAAAACATTGTGTGAATTCATGCGAATTCACCAAATTTTCTTGGTTGGAGAGGAAAGAAAATCCAACATTCCAAAAATATTGAAACATTTTGTTTGGACATTTTCTAGATGAAACATTTTTATTCGGGTCAAATGACACATTTTTTTCTACCCCAAGCAGTTTGTTTTTCAATTTTTTGTTTCAGCCAGCAAACCAAAAATCCATTATTCTCAGAGGTCTATTTATTATTATTTATATTTGCTGTATCACAGCCGGTCCCTCGTCATACGCCATGGTCCCACTGTGCTAGTCACTGTAAACAATATCATAAAACACGCTGCACAAATGTACTTAGAATCTAACAAATCTTTCTGGATGCAAAGGATGAGGGTCCATATGCAGACCCTGATGAGCCTACACTCTCAGCCGGCCCTCAACAGCAAGTCCCAGCCAAAGGACTCCCAACTCTGAACTTGGGTTGGGGATCCAGAAACTGGCATCTGTTACTAAACAGGTCCTCAAAGGACACTTACCACAGGGGGGGACCCACCTGTGATTAATCTCTCTGACTCTCACACACCCCTTCCTTCTGCCAGTTATTAAGAAACTGACCCAACAGTCCATTAAGTTTGGAAAACATAAATTTGCTACCTCACCAGGTGCACTCCATCATCCCTGAATAAGTTAAGGGAGGAATGGTTAATATTAGAGTGACTGATCACTGAACTCTCTCAATCTTGGAAGTGCTTAGGCTGTGAATATGTAGACAGCTGCATTTTTGGCCCAGTTGGTCCTGGTAGGACTTCCCACTAGATTTGCTTCTGGCACATCTTGGACCAAACTCGTATAAAGCTGTGGGCCAGGTCCCTTTTTATCCTGATCACCTAACTAACAGCCGTTCTGGACAGAGATCACTTTTCACAGAAGTGAGCTATTAAAACGTGAGGTGGATAAAAATGAGTTAAGAATGGATGTCAGAGAGGCATTAACTGTTTTCACAGCATGTGGTGTTGTCCAAACCAGAGCATCCATGTGGCTTCCCCTCTAGAGCTGCAAGGTGAACCACCTCAGCTGCTGGTTGCCTGCTTGTGTAGCTAATGAGCGCTGCTGGGGCCTCATGTACATTTGTGAGGCTTAGACACTTGGTCCTGTAAGGAGGACATTAAAAAAAAAAACACAGGAAAAATGTAACTCTAAACACTAAATTTCTATTAATGCATTTAAATCAAGAGAGGTAGATTGTGTATTTATAACTTACAATATCCAATGGCCTATGCACTGAGGCTGGGGTTTCACAGATATTAAGGCCAAAAGGGACCATTATGATCATCTAGTCTGACCCCCTGCATAACACAGGCCAAAGAACCTCACCCAGTAAGCTGTGCATCAAGACAATAACTTCTGTTTGAGCTATAGCATATCTTTTAGAAAGATATCAGGCTTTTATTTATTTAAAATCTGCAAGAGATGGAGACTACTACACTCCTATGTAAGTTGTAATCATTCTCACTTTAAAATATTTGCTTCTTATTTCTAGTCTGTATTTGACTATTAGGGAGCTTGCAACTGCTGGATCCTCTTATGCCTTTTTCTATTAGATCCCCATGTAGAGCATGATCAAGTCAACTCTTAACCTTCTTGAATAAATCAAATAGTCTCTCACTGCAGGGCAGCATTTCCAGATTTTAAATGATTCTTGTAGCTCTTTATGAGCCCTTTCCCTAATTTCTGGAATGCAGTGGGATTTGGGCATCTAATCATAGGCATGTAGGACTGGAAGGGCCCTCGATAGGTCACCTAGTCCTGTCCCCTCTACTGAGGCAGGACTAAGTATTATCTAGAGGCCATCCCTGACAGGTGTTCATCGAACTTGTTCTTAAACACCTCCAACAACAGAGATTCCACAACCTTCGTAGGTAATTTGTTCCAGTACTTAACTATCCTTACGGTTAGGAAGTATTGCCTAATATCAAACCTAAATCTCTCTTGCTGCAGTTAAAATCCATTACTTCTTGTTCTGTCCTATCAATGGACAATTTAAGGAGAACAGTTTATCACCCTCCTCTTTATAACAACCATTTACATATTTGACAACTGTTATGTCCCCCCTCAGTCTTCTCTTTTCCAGACTAATCCCACTTATTTCAATCTTTCCTTGAAGGTCATGATTTCTAGACCTTTAATCATTTTTGTTGTTCTCCTCTGGACTTTCTCCAATTTGTCCACATCTTTCCCCAAGTGTGGTGCCCAGAACTGGACACACACTCTCCAGCTGAGGCTTTACTTTTCCTGGGTTCCTACTTCCAGCTTGAATCTGCTAGGCTGATGTCCCAACAGGGTTACTGAAGTAGCTGTCCTGTATTCTATGCAGACTAGTTATCTGGGGTCAACCCCCAAAAAGGAATCCCCTTTTAAACACTATTGTGAACTGAAATTGGATGAAGAGCTTCCCCACATTTTGAGGTAAACAAAGGATCCTGCAAGGAGAGTATGTGTTTGCAGTGGGGAGAGAAGAAGTAAGAGACAGCAATCAAGAAATGCTCTTTACAGGACATCCCTTTGTTGTTTCATTCACTGGGAACTATCTGAGATCTGGTGCCAACCACATCAACCTTGATATATTGGAAAGTCAATATTATGGATCCTTGGCCCCATTGGAAGTTGTCTTTAGACAAGGCTGAGCCTGCTATAACCTTGCTCGTTTAGTGCATGCCAAAGAAAATGGCCCAGGAGAGAGAGGGATGGCAGAGCCTTGTTTGTGCCTTATGCAACGTATGGTGGCATGAGAAGGATTCAGACACATAACATGACTCTGGTGTTTTGTTTTTCCTTTTCCTGAGGCGGGACAGTCATGTAGTTGAGGCACTGGCCCATGACTCAGGAGAAGGAGTTCACTTCCCACCTCTGCCACAGACTTGTAGTGTGACCTTGGGTAAGTCACCTGTACCTTACTTCCTCATGTGTAAAATGTGCCTGTGTACACTATACCTCTCTGTGCCTCAGTTCCGCATGTGCAAAACCTTTATTCAGACTGTATACTATTCTTGGGCATGGACTGTCCCTTCCTGTGGGTGTGTGCAGTACTTGGCACAGTGGGCCCAGATCTTGGTATGACCCTCTTTGACCTACCACACCACTACTATAAAGCTAATTTGAGCCTTCAGTAAATCCTGAAACATCCCTGTGTGGGGGCTCTTGTGTGTCCATCTATTTAAGAGCCCCTCTATGCACAGAATGGAAACTAAAGTCAGAATTTGCAAGTGAGTGCATGTGTTGCAGGATGAGGATTTGGTGTGGAAATGCATCAGCTGCTTCTGGCATATCCGTCTCCCCATATCGCTCACATACACGATCCTGATAAAGTTTGCACTTAAGACACTGCAGCCCAGCCCCCCTTTGCTTTTCAAGTCTTCAGGGAGAGTGTGGCTATTGGAGCCATCTGCGCTGAACTCGATAAATGTTTGCAATGTCTGGTGGTTTGAAGAAAGGTGGTGTTGGGGGGAATCAGGAAATTCTTTGAGCCTTTTTATCCCTACAGTAACTATAGACTTTGGCAGGAATGTGGGTGATTAATTTTGAGTCTGTTAGCTCAGTGCATCCAGTTGAAGCTCCCCCACCCCCCTTTGGATGTCTTGGAGACAGCAGTGTCCCCCGTGCTCTGCTATTTCACCAAACCCTGTGAATGCAGCTCTGCTAAGTAAACATTGCCGAGCTGCTAATCACAAGCTCTGAAACAAAACAGCACTTCACTTCGGGATCTGGGCAAGATCAGAGCTCGTTGCTCGCTCCCTCTCCCTCCCTCCTTCCCTCCCTCTCTCTCCCTCGGATCTCGCAGCTCTCAGCCTCTCTCTCTTTCTCCCCATGCTGGGGAGAACTCGCAGGGTAAAACTGACAGAGGCTGCGGTTTTGTCAGAGTCTTGCTTGCTTGCTGGTTTTCTCCAGAGAGACAAGGGGGGTATTTCCTAGCCATCCTTTCCAACCTGTTCATGTTGTGATCCGCAGCAGCACCACCAAAAGTTGTTGGGAGCACCAATGATGGGACTTCATTTACAACCCTTCGCTTTGCACTTTCTGGCTTTGACTTTTCCCTTAGTGGCGCCGGGTTTCTCTGATGAAACCTTAGAGAAAGCCACGAAATCAGAGGGATATTGCAGCCGGATTCTGCGAGCCCAAGGCACCAGAAGAGAGGGATATAATGAATTTAGCCTGAGAGTGGAAGGCGATCCTGAATTTTACAAGCCTGGAAACAATTACAGGGGTAAGTCTTTGCAGTTCTGTAATTACCCAATATAATAATAATTTGATGATGATGATGAACAAGCGTCACTGAAACTAAAAGACGTGTGTGTGTGTGTAATCGAGACAGTGTGGGGTACTTCCGCACACCGCTTGCAGAGGGGATGCTTTCGCAGCAAGTGAGTGTGAGTTGTATTTCAGAGTAACACTTCACCCCAAATATTTCATTCGGCACTAAGGGGGATTTCCTGCTTCTTTGGTGTGTTCTAGCAGCTTTGAGTGGCAGCAAGAGTCTAGAGTCCGCTTGTTCTCTGGTGCAATACAGACTCCCTCTCTGTTCCTCTGATTCCCCCCACCCCCAGCAATGGAGCACAGCAAATAGTACAAGATTTAGCACGCAGTGGAAAGGCTCATAAACTCGGAGCTAATTGTTCTTGCCCTCAAATATGAGTATTAATTTAATGAGTTAGCATAAGGGCAAACTGATGCAGGAGGCTGCTAACTTCCCAATTTTCCCCCTTACCGTTTATCTCCCTCTGCCCCCACGCGTTTTTGCTGGGGATGTGAACAGATGGTTCAAGCAGGAAAGAGAGAGTGAGAGAGAAATGGTGCTAATGACCACTGGAGATAAGAGTCCTAGGGATGCATTCTGTGCTGAACACTGAACAGATAGTGCTGGAAATGAACTTCTGAAACACATCTCAGCATTTTTATATAATTAACAGGTGAAGGCAGTTTCAAGTCACTTTTTCTGCCTGATAATATTTATTTGGAAATAAACAGCCGTAATATACATTGCTGATGTTGTATTGAAAATACCACTTTGAAAAGAAAACTGACTGTGCAGTTAGACATCTGATCTCTCATGACAGACTGATAAGTAGTGCATCAGTGAAACCCTCGTTTGGGGAGAGCAAATAATTTGTTCAGAGCTGCTTCCAAGTGGTGACTCTCCATCCTTCCCCCGTTAGTTAGATTCGGTATTAAGAGCGAGGCTCTCCCACTGGATGAACACAGCAATCTGAGTTCAAGTTGAAGAAAAATTGTGTGCACGGTCTCATAAATATAATCATTAGACTTAAATTCTTAGAGGGGAACATCTACAACAGTGATTAACCTGTTTGTGAGCATCACTACTTGTGAGCATATTACTTTGTGTGATCTTTCTTCAGATAGAGAAATTAAAGCATGGTAAGCAATTTGTAACACGGTTTGAAGAAACACACATTTCCCACAAACAGGTTAACAGACATTTGACTTACTAGCTTGAGTTTGCAAGACTTTATATTGCATGTCAGCTTAGTATCTGTTCTGGTTGCACTACAGAGAAACCTCGGATTCTTTGGCAGTGAATTACACATAAATATTCTTATAAAGTTTTGTAAATTATTTCCAGTGAAAATGTTATTAGGTGTTTGTTTCATCTGCTGAGAAGATTTTATTTTATTTTAAGATGGGGGAAATAGATTTCTGAAACACATTTGATGGGTATATTAACTCTTATTACACAGAGCTTAATTAACAAAATAATCAGTTTAATGTTTTTACATTATGTTTTCATTATTAGCTCTCAGGTTCTTGTCCCTAGCAAGTTATACTGTGACATTAAAGGTTCAACTAAGCATACATGCTTATGACATTTAAGATTAAATTATTCAGATGACACCTAAACCGTAGCAAACGGTCTTTCAAGAATGCTTTACTAGCGTGTGGGTGGAAGATAGCTAAATGTTTCTGTAAGTATACTTATCAGCTCCAGCAAGAGTTAATGTAACTTGTTTCATATACAATGTGGTGACATCATGCAACATTTTAACACAGGGCTACTGAGTTCATTTTCAAAGGAGACTCCACTGGGAAATTAGAAATATCCTTCTGTGTTATACAAAGTGAAGAAACTGTGTGTGATGAGAAAAGCCGGGACATTAAGGACAAGCTGGTTTTGTAAATTACCAGAGAACAAGAAACAATGTTGTAGAAGACTCTGGGAACCAGAGCTGAGGCAGAGCCAAACTTAATCAAAGGCTGTTACCATGGGCCCGGGGCTGATTTAAGGTGGCCTGGGGTACTAGGCATGCCCCCTAGGGGCTCCAATAACCCTGATCCTTTCAGATCCATGCCTCTGGGTTTTTGATGGAGGGGGCCACTCACACGAGTCTGAAGCTGTAGTAGTGGGAACCACTGCTGCTGTTCCAGTGTAGCAGGGAGCAGAGGACCCCAGATCACAGCTGTCATTCACCTTTCAGAAGGCCTAGAGCCTTCCTGTTCTCTAGCCTACTGCTGCTGCTTGTCTTTGGGGGGAGAGGGGGGAATAGGATCCATTTGTCTAGAAGGAGGCACCAAGAGGGTTCTCTAGGTGGAGAAGTCTTACTTGCCCCCCCTGTAGAGTGTTCTAAGTGACAGTGGTAGGGGCCAGTGGGCCCTCTGCTGGACAGCTGGGGTCCCCTCACAGGGTTCTACTCCTCAGGGAGATGTTGGGATGGTGGTAGCTCATAGGTCTGGAGCCAGAGGGGAGCACCTCATCATAGGGTCCTGTGATCCAAGGGTGGCCTTAGGAATCATGCTTATCGTGACTGGAGCAGCTGAGGGCTGTGGTCATGGGGTTACTCCCTCCTCCGAGGGCCACATAAAAAACCTGAGGTCAACATCTGGATGGCTCTGCCTCCCAAAGAAGAGGCATCAGCAGCAGTAAATGTGGCCCTTCTCCCCCAGCTGCCCAGAGGAGAGGCAGCAATGGTGGCTGGAGAGTCTCTCTTTTCCTCCTCTCTTCCTTTCCCTGGCTGCCAAGAAAGCAGCCATGGCCAAGGGCTCATTGACTTTCCCCCAGCTGAGTTTGTTTGGCTGACCGGGTCTCCCAATATACTTATTTGGAGGCTCTAGTGCTGTAGCAGTCAGATGGCAGGGCATTCCCTTTGCCTCTCCCAGTGGTACACAATCTGCTCCTCTGACTCCCAGGATCATGTGACAACATTGTTCACATTACTGCATGGCCCTGGAGTTTAGGCTGGGTAGTCAACAGGTGCACTACAGGCCAAATCCAGACCGCCACACACTTTTGAACAGACTGTAATTTTTTTTTTTTTTTTGGTCATTGTGGTGTGAAAAATGTTTCTCTGGGCTCTGGACCTTCACTATATACCTTGAACAAGAAATTTGGAGCTTGACAAAGAATAATTGACTACCCTTGGTTTAGGCCCATATGCATAGACCTATTGCGTCTGATAGAAAATCCAGGCCATAATAGGTCTGCTGTAGCTCCTACTGAAGTCAAGGGCACAATTTCCATTGCTCTCAAAGAGAGTATGATTGGGCCTTGTAAGCAATCAAACAGGGACGCAAACCTTAAAAATTATTCTGGGTAATAAAGTCACAGAAGCAGTAACTGACAGTAATCAGTCCCAGCCCGGTTGCTTTATTAATCCTGGAGAGACTTTAGCTCAGTTGGAAAACTTCATAACGTTATTTTACATGACAAGATAGAGTAGGTTCTGTTCCCATAAATATGTACTTAAAAAAAAATTCTAAAAAAAAGTCTGTAAGATGGATGTTTCACATGAGCGTACAAAATGCAAATTTTTCCTTCCTGAAATTGTTATGCTATTGAAGGAAACAAGGAAGAGACTATTATAATCCCTTTAAATGCTCCTTCCATTTGGATGCTGTTTCTGTTGCTAATGGAATTTTCATTTGCAGGTCTGCTCACCTTCCCTGAAGAATAAACAGTGTTCAAGGACCCACTCAGATAAACATTGTGTGCTCCATTTGCATTGGTTTTCCAAGCGCTTCCCTCTTGAGTAGTCTTGAATCTCTCTCTCCCCCTCCCCCGCCCCCCACACGAAGACGCACTTTTTTGGAATTTATTAACAACTTCCGTTCTGCACCGATCTGGGTGCTTCTGACATATCTACCTCAGGAGTTTAATAGGCATTGTAATTAGGGTGGAAAGCACCTCTTGAAACTAAAGGGGCTTATTCTGTCTTCACTTATGCAAAATACAACAGAGGTTTTTGCTTAATTTAAATGAGAAGTTACACAATGTGGCTTCTTTGTCTAAAGCCAAGTGCATTTAGAATCCTACCATGCAATTCTGATTGCATCACTTTTAGCATGGGGTGGAGGAGTGTAGAGAGAGAGAGAGAGAGAGAGAGAGAGAGTGTAAAGGGGTTAGGATTTGTCCAAGAGGTATGGAAATGAGTAAAATGAGTCTCTGCCATTTAATCTCCCCCAGGAAAGTAAAATATACAAAATCTTTTTGCTTAGGTTTAATATCACCCTTAGAGTTACATAGTCTTTACTTTGGTCTGTTATTTTCAATAAACAATTTGATCTACATGTAAATCAACCATCACCCCAAGTGACCTACAAAATAATATACATAGAACCTGTGTTATAATTTAGCTCAAGAAAGGACCTTTATCTCTTGAGTCCCTATCAGGTAATGACACCCCCCCACACACACACCTCTTGTATGAAATGAGACTGAGCTCTGACACAGAATCGTAGTCATACAGTTATATAAAGAAACAAATATTGTAGGACCAATAATGATGCAATGTGCATGCAAGTTACCATAACAAGCCTTTTTATTTAACAATTCTTCAAATCAAATCTTGTAAAGCAGTGTTATCTTAGCAGAGTGGATAGGATCAGGGAATTAATAATAGGCTAGAAATACTTCCGCTCATACATCTGTGTTCAATGTAGCCCAACTCAGTAGTTTCCAAAAAGCTACGAAGCAGTATTACCAACTTCAAGCATTCAAAAATCATGACTCAGGCCTCAATATATCATGAGTAGCTTAAAAATCATGACATTTTTAAACAGTAATAAATTTTGGACTCATTTTATGTACTTTCTCAAGTAATCCATGCCTCCAGGAGTTAGGGCTTTAAGAAAAGCACCAAATACTGTAATTTTTGGCAACACAGTGTCCTGTATGAAATTAATGTAGAGATCTTAGTTCATTTTTTCAGTGCCTTGGTGTCCTCAGCAGTGAGCCACCAGAAATGGCACACATTGCCAATCTCAACCGACTGAGGGAGGGAGACCAACCAAGGATGAGAGGTCCATAAAGGCTGAACGACTTTCCATCTGGACCCCTGGGTTAGAATTTGGTGACACTGATAAGTAGGTGGAAGTTTGCACTGTATCTACAATGCAGACACATATATTCAATCATCACAGCTACCCAGCATCTTTCAGGAACACTAAGGGTGACATCCTGGCCTCATTCATGTCAATGGCAAAACACATCTTTAGGGACTGATGCAAAGCCTTTATATTGACATTAGTCGGCTTTGTAAGCTTTTAGTAGGCTTTAGTAGCCCTATGACAGGTTGTTTAAACCAGTAGTTCTCAACCGGGGGTTTTGGAGCCCTGCCACTGTTACCCGGTGCCCCGAGTGGGCCTGAAGTGGGGAGCAGTGTGGGGCTGAAGCCCCAAGCTCCCCCTGTTTGCAGCTGGGAATGGTGTGGGGCTGAAACCCCGAACTCCCTCCCCCACCCCCGCTGAAGCCAGGGGAGGGGCCTGAAAGTCCAACACGGGCAGAAACCTTGAGCCCATGGGCAGTGTTAAGGGGGAACAAGGGTTTTGCCCCCCCCCCAACTGCACTGCCTTAACCACAGTGGGGGAGTCCTGGGGACAGCTCCCCTAACTCCTCCTCCTTCTCTTCCCCAACCCCTCTCAGATCCTGCCCTCTGGCCAGGTCCTAGGCAGGAAGCTGGAGCCAGGCAACGTGGGGCAGCTGCTCCTGTGGCCGGTGGTGCCATGGAGTGGGCAGTCATGGCATTCCCCCATCTCCTGCTGTTGCCTGGGGTTGTGGCTGCTCCTCAGCTCCCAGCCCCCTTTGACTGCTCATGCAGCAGGTCAGACCTGCCCAGGCGGCTCTATGCCCAGCGTAGTCCTCAGGGAGTAGTCACTGGCGCACAGCCCCAGACCGGTCAGTGGCCTGCTGAGGTGAGTCAGGGGTGGAGGTGGCACTGCCTCTCTGGACCCCGCTGTGCAGAGCTGGCAAGAGCCCCACCAGTCCTTGCCCCTTCCCCCCGCCCCCGGAAGTCAAACTACACCTCTGCCCAAGGGTTCCCCTGGCCCGGAGCCCTGAGTCCTCCCCTCCCCCCGCTGAACCCTGGAGGTTTTCTAGCATGTCACGGGGGGCCTCAGAAAGAAAAAGGTTGAGAACTCCTGGTATAAACCTCACACCGATGATGAAGGGGTTAAACAGCTGCCATGGGCAATGCTGGCCCCACCCCTTGGGCCCAGTCAATCATATCAAAGGTAGAATAAGGACCTAAAAGCAGGAATTTTCCAGCAGTTGCTGAGCAGCTCTGGGAGAGAGCAGATGGTAGCTCTACAGCTCCCAAAGGAAATTCCTGGGAAGCCTTCAGGAGAATTGCTCTCACAAAGGTCATTTATAAGCGCCCTCCCCCAACCCATGTTGACAAGGAAACAACACTGGTATACCAGCCCAGGTAGGTCCCAAGGCAGGCTGATTAGGTGGTTGATACCGTTACCATCTGCCCCTTGGGTTATGGAATCTGAGGACATACAAAAAGGGAGTCAAGAGCCCCATCCCATCCAAACACAAGTGGACTTTGTAACTCAGTTTGTATCACAGGATCTCTTATGCAGGCAAATGGGGGCACCTGAAGGATTGTTCAGTGTCCATACAGTAGGAGGCTCCCATCTGCAGCCTGAAAACTGTGACAAGTCCTAATTTCACAGAAGGGGGAAAAATCAAAAAGAAATGCTAATTGATTCTTCTTATTTATATAGAATCTAAAATGTAATAGATGCTTATTGTTGCTCTGAATGTTAACTATATCATGCTTGTTTATGCAATAAATGCAACTGTAAAACATATAGGTAATGATTCAGGAAAGCATCCCTATTCAGAACAACACTTCAATACGTATTTAAGTGCTGTCTTGAATGGGGATAGATTTGACACCTTGCTTGAATCGAGGCCATAGCCATTATGTGCATTCTAGTATATTTCTCTTACTCCTTGGGAGGCAAAACCGTTTCCACAACAACCTTCGCTGTTCCTTCCTTTTTGGTGCCTGAAAAATCTGAGACAGAAATAGCAAATGGGCTTTATTAGGAGGATTAATGTAACTAAAAAGTATCACCAATCAGAAACAAAGAATCACCAATCAGCTTGGTCTTGATTCCATCTTCTCTGTTTTGTGAGAAATGTCTTTCTCTCTAATGTAACAAGTTATGAGCTTATGTTATGAATGGTCTTTATATGGAATAGGTTGGTTGGCATAAGTGTTACAGTGTAAAGCCAGCATCTGTAGCGAATCACCTTGAAAAGATAGACACAATCATTCCACAAGTAGTAATTTACACTCACACTTTATGTCATAACCCTTGTCACTCAAATCTCACCCCATACTCAAATTCTCATTTCCAATATCTGAAGAGAAATAAAAGTTGTGTGTGAGATCCCCGGGATAATAGACAATAGCTATACGTAAGTAAAAAAATTGCAGAATAGGGCTTTAAATGTGGCAAACGTTCTTTTTCAAGGATATAAATGGATTTTGTATATATTACCTATGCCCAAGGTCAGCCCACAGTTGGATTTTTCTACTCAAATTCACGGTCACCTAGATGTTGCTGAAAAACTATGTATTTAAGATATATTCATGTTTTTCTCTTGAATTGTGACTAATCCATGGGAAAGTTTGCTATATATCAATGATTTTTCTGGGAATTAGACTCTATCAGTTCCTCAGCAAGAGTGAATTCAGTGGTGCTGCATCTGTTTACTCCAGCTGAGAATCTGGTCCTAGAGTTTCATTTAAATTTATCATTTAGAGCTGCAAAAGTCTGTCAACTCCCCACCCACATTGGCCTTCTGCACTGACAAGAGAATAACAATTATGATTATTATTTATTATTATTGCTATAGTGCCTGAAGGCCCAGTCACATATTGAGACCACATTGTGCTAGGCACTTTACATGCATGTAATGAAAATACAGTCCCTGCCCCAAAGAGCTTGCAGTCTGATAATTAAGTTCCATTGAATGACTACAAAACTATGCTAAAAGTCATGAGATTTTCAGGAATATCTAACTTGTTGATCAATATTCTGCTCTTCTCTGGAAAAAAAAGCTCCTAGATCATAGTGAACCAAATGCTTCACTTATATTCACAAAGGTATTTTCAAATTAGTTCCTCTGTTTCAGCGGTTCTCAATCTTTTCAGACTACTGTACCCCTTTCAGATCTTTGATTTGTCTTGCATACTTCAAGATTCACCTCACTTAAAAACTACTAGCTTACAGACTCAGACATAAAAATACAAAAGTGTGAAAAACTCCTTAATTTCTCATTTTTACTATATAACTATAAAATAAATTGCGATCTCCAGGTTGAGAAACACTGATACAGTATATAGAACACTACAAACAAATCATTGTCTGTATAAAATTTAGTTTGTACTGACTTAGTTTGTTAGCTAGTGCTTTTCATGTAGCCTGTTGTAAAACTAGGCAAATATCTGAATGAGCTGACATACACCCAAGTTGAGATCCACTGCTCTAATTGACCAGCTCTTTCCAGAAATCAGACTAGCTCATTTAACTTAATTTTTTGGTGTTTTTTTTTTCTTCTGTCTAATCCTCCTCTCCTCATGACTTACCAGAAGGTGGTAGGTAGAAATCCTGCCAGAAAGCCTATTCTTTTCTTTTTTCCGATCTAACTATACTAGATAGTGCTGGAAATCAGCTGATAAATTCTGTCCTTGTGATATTTCTAGACTAGTGGTTCTCAGTTCATGTGACATCCTCAGGGCAATACAGGTAGTATATATTACATGGATGCAGCCCACTTAATGCATAGAGAGTTCCATATGTGGCCCACAATGGTAAATAGGTTGAAAACAACTGTTCTAGATTAATTTCCAGATCAAGGAGAACCACCTATGTTCCAGATAAGCAGCTACACTTTTGGACATTGAACAAATTCTAATATACAAACCCTTTAAATTTTACCTATCACTCTCAGACGTTCGTTTCAACAACCAGTGGCCTATCTGCGTCAAGGAGACTCTACCATGGATTTTCTCCTGTGTAGTGGCATTGATGATGGGAATTGTTCACAAGGAATCAGGGATTTTTCTCAGTCTTTATGGTGCCAGCCAGAGTTTGAGGGTGTGAAGGTAGATTATGAAATGACAGTATCTGCTTCATAGTTGAAGTTGAAGGTACTCTCACAGTGTAAGCCCAATTTTCAAACACGAATTTTTTCCCCTAAAAGAAACCAATCTCCCTGAAATTTCACATGTCCATGTCTCATCTCAGGGTAGAATTTTTCTGGGAAGTTTGGAGAAAGTTAGAAAGGAATTTTAGAGAGTTATTGAGCCACAAATCTGTTCCCTTTGCACCGGTCTGGGGGCATAAAGGACATGGAAATGTTGGTCACTTTGTATAAGGCACTCTGGAAGGTTGTCTGATACAAGGGTGAAGAGGACAGCATAAGAACCTAGGTAAAATGGGAGATAATACAATAGAAAGCTGGACTAACAGGAGAGTTGGGGAATCCCCCAATATAGGGGAAGTCTCCAGGGACTGTGAAATAAGAGACGCCAGCTCGGAAGCGCATAATCACCTTCCACAGACACCTGAGGCTTGGGGCATTCCTGGGCAGGCTAGGGCATTGGTAAGGGTGCTTTTGAGGTTTGTTTTTTACTAAAGGCCACTGTGCTCTGTTAATCCATAGCCGGCAGAACTGTCTCCAAGGGTCAATTCTAGTGGTAAATGATGCTTGTGGCCTGTCCAGCCCCCGGATGAGGGCAATGGAAAACAGTTCACCTCAACTGGTGGATAAGGCATTTGTAGCTCAGTTGGACTCAGAGATTTTGCTAAAATATTTCTTATTTTGCATTTAAAATTAAGGAAACATGGTATATGTCGGGGTCACACCTCTGCTGAGCAAAGAGCCTGAGATAGGGAGGAAAGGCCCCAGTAGAGATGTCTTTGCAGAAAAATTCCCTCAAGAATTTAGCATATTGACCGTCTATTTTTAAGGAAATCCCTGGGTTGTAAATAACAGCAATGTTTCATATTAAGACTGAGATGCATTGGCAGAATTGCATATGGAAACTTGGACTGAACCTTCCTGCACTCTGCCTGGATATACTCTATTAATCTTTAGCTTTCATTAGCACCAAATTAACACAGATCTTTAGACCAAGCTGTAGAATAAACTGATACATAGGTTGTTGTTTTCACAATCATTTTTTTTTCTTTTTTGCTTCAGTAACACTTTCTGCTGCCACTCCAGCCTACTTCCGTGGATTCACACTGATTGCTCTGAAGGAGGGCAAAGAGGGAGACAAAGAAGAAGATCATGCAGGAACCTTTCAGGTGAGAGACACTTCCTTGCCGACCTATGGCTTCTGTGTTCCACCCCACTGTGTGGTTGGTTCAAAGAGGAGCCATTATTAACATTAAAGAATGCGAGATGTTGTATAAGCATGAACATTTCTGTGGCTGTTGGCATGATGCAAGGTCGGCATGGTGCAAGGGCAGCATAATTTACTTTGTATTCTGCCCATGCTCTTCAAGAGATCTGCAAGGCACTTAAACCTTGACTTCAATGGAACTTCAACACATGCTTAAAGTTAAGCTTGTGGTTAAGTGCTTTGCTGAATCAGGGCATAATAGATCAGAGTTTGGGCTGGATATCCTGCTATTCAAATACGGTGGTGGTTTAATCCATACATTTCACCTTTTATATTTCTTTTCCTACATGTTTTTGTCCTACAATATGTCTCTTTCAAATACAGCTAATGTGTCCTGGTCATTTCTTTGGTTGTAACCATCTTACTAGCTACATGTTAGAGTGTGATAAAGATATATTGAATAGTAACTTGCTCTGTGAATAGTCCCAATTAAGTCAATGGGGGAAAGTGCTACTTAACATGATTAAAAATATCACAATCTGCCCTTTGGGTGTTATCAGAGAATAGTTAGGGTGCTTTTGAAACTTGGCATCCTTTCAGTTATTTCAAAACCACATTACATGACAGATAATTCTGCACAAAAGTACGAATAAGTATCACATTTTTAAATGCAAGTCTTGTTGAGCTGTTCGTACTGCATTTTCAGCATAGAAATATTATTATGGATGATATTGTGCACAATTAATGGAATGGACAATGATAGCTAGGTATCATAATAATACATTAATAAAAGCTTTATCCTGGCAACTAGCACTCAAGAACAAACATTTAAATATTTTAAAAAGAGAAATGCAAAAGACTATACTTTTGGTAAGTAACACGGAAAGAGACGTCAACATCATCCCACTTTTCCCTCTTACAATTTATTTTGATGCTGTCATACAGTAAATGTCACCAGCAAATTCAATATATTGAATATTTGTCCTATTTTCTCAAATCTGGAATATTTGGCAGTGGATTTCAGGCTTCTGTATGTTCAGTTCACAAGAAAAACCTAGAAATATGTGATGTTGATTTGATCCTGGAACGGGCCCCTAGAGTTAAGCCTCTTCCTAGGCATGCTGCTGACGTGGAATAGATGTCAATTATGAAAACATTTAACAGAAAGGGATATTTAGCTCAATTTGGACAGTGGAAGGGGATTAGAATAAAGCATAATCCACAATTTAGGAAGTACAAATTACTGTGGTTCATTTAATAATTACCATTTAAAAAAAAAGTTCCTTTCCTCTTTCTACAGTTAGTTGTATTCCCACTTTTAATATCACATTGAAGCTAAAATCTGATTAAATTTCTCCATCGCTGGCCAGTGTGGGAAATTATGCCTGAGCAAAGACTTCATGCAAAGTGCATTTCTGCAGCATAATAGTCAGAAACTCACTTAGTTTTGCAGAAATGGAGAGCAATTTTGAAGCCAGTAAAGAGTGAGTAGCAAATAGAAATGTCTAAATAGCTCAAAAACACCTAATGGATCTCAGTGGAAGGATGATTATTAAGATGTTTAATTAGTTTTATTATACTGCTGGCAAGTTGAAATCAGCATTTTAATTGGCAGATGAATATTTCAAAAGTGGTGCATACTAAATTCGTATTTCTGTGGCACAAACAGTACTCATTGTCTCCTTCCCCCTGTGTAGATACTATTAACTGCTGTTAGCACCTAACTATGATATCTGCATTCATAAAAGATTTAAGTATAGATGAGACTGACATATATTTCTTTGGCTTGGCTAGATACTACCAATCAGAGAGAGAGAGGCTTTTTAAATGCTGTATCAGGTTTGCACCATGTCTTGCCCTTTGGTGTAAAGTCACTTGAGGTGGGCAAAGGTTTTGTAAAGGAAATAAACTATGCGCAAGACAGTTTGTGTGAAGGATAGGTACACCAAATGTTTTCAAATGGGAAAAAAATGGGATATTTCTCAAAAAAAAAAAAAAAAAAAAAAAGACTTGATTCCACTTCTGGGCCATGAGTGTGGCCCCCTGCATCAATGAAGAGTCCCACTTACTTCACGGAGCTCATGCTAGTAGATTCTAGTACAGGATCATAACCAAATTTAAATATGATGCATTTGTATACATTGTGCAAAATATAATGAAGTCGTGAAACAAGATATTCATTCACGTAAATGTGAGCCTGTAGTATATCCATAGTGGGAAGAATCTTCCTTTTTTTCCCTCACAAATATGTACACCTCATTGTTAATCTTGTGAAAGCCATTGCCATACAGTACCTGAAGGACTGCATTTAAATGCATACTGTACATGAGGAAAAATTGTATCTACATTGTATAATCCGGTGAAGATTCCACTGCAGCCATGGATTATTGTATGAAAATACATATCCGTGGAGAGTTAAGAATTAAATGAAGCCTGCTTCACCATTGCAATGTTGCATGGTTTCAGTGGAGTTATGCTGGCATAAAACTGGAGGAACAAGATGGTGAATCATCTCAATGAATGATGCAAAACTGAGGGGAGAACTAGACAGGGAATATTTTATTGCAGTCATAAAATAAACAAAGAATGAAAGAAAAGAACAAAATGCCAGCTAAAATAAATGAATCTTTTAAAAAAAAAAAAGATAATATATTAATCCTCAAAAAATTGAGTTGCCATAGTTTTTATTTTTAAGACCCGCATTTTGAAAAAGGTTAAAATGGCAGCAAAAGACTATCCTTTGTAAGCTGCTTAAAATAAACAAATCTGCATAAGGATTCTGTGTTGTTTATCTGCAATGTCCTTTGTTAGCAGGGCGGTGGAGACCAGATCCTGAAAACTGTCACAGAGCACACAACAAGTTAAATTAGGATGTCAATAATATTCCATTTGGGATACAAACTACAGTGCTATATAACTTTTTATAAAGTCAGGCATTCCAATTAATTTTATTTTTCAGTGAGTGAATGTCAGAATTATTATGATTATTAATAAATCTTTCACTAGAGCATAAAGGCACTGCCACTGTTTTCAGTGGTTGCAATCATGCTCCAATCTGGTTGATGTTCCAGCACTCTGCAAATCACAAGCATTTCCTCTGTAAGTAAATGGCTACCTTGGGTCAAGTCTGCAGGGGTCCCCTTTTGAACTCCTCTTCTGGCTCATTTACTTTTGTAGGCTAAGTAACTCAGCAGATATGGTCAAACTTCATTAATCATTAATCAACAGGGTCTTGATCTCATAAATGGTACAGCTGTTACTTGGACAATGCAGGATGGGTACTTTTCTTTTTTTTTTTTTATTATCTTTACGTTAGTCACAGCTGGCCCTAGAAATGGGGCCTATGCGAGAAGCATCTTTGGTGCCCCCCTCCATTTGTTAAGCTTTTGAATATCTTATTTTTATTGCATTTGTAGCCCATTTCACAACTTTGATGCACAATTTGCATGCATCATTTATCCCTGTCATACAAGACGATAAATTTGCATGCTAGGATCTGTAAATCTGTATTTATTCATGCCATGTATAAGCAATTAAAAAAAATGTGTTTCCTCTAAGCTTATAGAAACTTTTAAGAATAACTGAAATGTACTAACATCAAGAAATTAAATTGTGCACCAACACTGGGTGGACCAGTATTAAGTAGTGTTACAGTAGGTGACAGCTTTAGAATGTTAACCCTAGCCCTTTAGTGTAAAAGCTCTGTATTTCTCGTCTTTGCTCATGCAAACTGAGGGACAGCGCTAGAGAGGTCCAGCCAACGGCATTTGAAAGTGATAAAATAGCAAGCGATGGCAGTCTCTCATTGGCAATCATCAACTGAAGATATGTTTTAATGAGCCTGAGCTTCGAAAAGCTGCATTCACCACTTGCGACTTGGCAAAGCAAATAACAGTATTTTTTTTTATATTGTTGCGTAGATAGGGGTCCGATAGATACCTTTCGTGTCTCATTAAATATGTCCTTTATTAGTCATTGCTTGAACTTTTCAAGTCTTAAAACACAAGGACACTTTCACAAGTACACAATAAAACAAGGTTCACAATATCGCAGCTGGGCTTTCACTTCACTTCATTCTTATATCTCACTGATTGACTGGCAATGCCCCGTCCCATATATACCCACGAGGGCATGGCTGACAACATTCTAGGAGGTTCAAGGAAAATGTAGTTCTCAGAAAGTCTGGAAGGTTCCATGAGATTCTACAAAGGTCCAGAACATTCTAGGAGGTTAGTGAAAAATGAATCCACATAGAGAATACCTAAAACATTTTATTTCAAACTTTCTATTTTTCCTTTTGTCGCTAACAACAGATACAGCACCCTGAGCCCGGCAAGCTCCTACACCAACATCCTAGGCAGTTGCCTGACCCTAATTCCCGCTCTGATGTTAATCACATGAATAAAGATCCGTTGCTGAAAGTGATACAAGTTTGTAGTTTAGGCCACACTACTCTAAATCTACTTTATAATGAGTGAGCAAGATGAGGCACTTTAAACAAGCATCTGCTCTCACTTCTTCCTTTGTGGTAGCCACAACTTCCACTTCCATATCCCATAGCGCACACAGAGGTTTGTTAAAACAAAACAGAAGTCCAATAGCTATATGACACATAATGTTAGCAAGAAAAGACATCAACATCCTTCATACGACTTTGGGGATTTAGTGGCAGGGCTCCTATTTACACCGATAGCAGTCATGCAGCTCTATCCCCATGCAACATGCTGAAAGCTTAGGACACCATGTTCCAGTGGCCTCTTTACCTTGGCCATTCCCTGCAGTTGTCATGCAAACAGCCGAACTTTCCATTTCATAACATAGCAACACGGTGTATTGTTCAGCACAAAAAGCTGAGCAATTTGAAAGCAAATTACACCTGAACACAACAATCGGGCAGTGATTAACCACAATTAAGATTAGAACATTATCTCTACAGACCAAAACTACAGCCTGCTTAAAGCAAAACACATGTACACAACCTAATAGATTTGGTTTGGTGAATTAATACATACTTGTTTTAAACTAAGGGTTCAGTTAAACAGCAGTAATTTAAAGTGGTGTGTGCTGTAAACTCATACACCCCAATATGTCTTTCTAACATGGAGCCACCAAAATCAGGCCACCAAGTCTACAACTGTGAGCAGACATCTCTTTGGGGTGTCTTTGGCACAACAAACCATCTATCCGTCAGCTTCATATTTCATTCTTAACTTGTATCCAACCCCTTTTGGTAAACTGCTTCTAAATGCAACCACCACAGTAGTATTCCAGGAGTGGTCCTCCCTCTGCAACTGTATGGGTTTGCTTGTCTTCTCCTTTGCACTAGTGTAAATTGGGAGGAACTCAGCAGAAGTCAATGGAGTGTAAAGCCAGTGTGAGAATAGAATCAGGCTCTACATTTCAGTGAATTAAATGTGCCATTAAAAGTGCTCCATGTATAAAAGTTAAATTTATAACATAGGAGATGGTTTTTAAAATGTGCAGTTAACTTTTGCTGTAAGCCTCTCACATCTCACAAGCTAAGTAGGGTTGGACTAGGTCAGTATTTGTATAGATAACCACAGAGGTAAACGCTGGGTACTGTAGGACGGGGCATTGGTGATTCAGTAGGTAGACTTTTTCCTCTGAATTTGTACTGAACCAGTACTCCAGAATGGTGCTGAGGGCTTCGGTGCTGCTGAAGCTCCTGTCATCTGACGGAGCATAAAAATGAGGTGCTGACCATTTGTGGTCATTAAAGTTCCCATGGCAACTGGTCCAAACTGGAAAACTACATCACATTGTACAGGACCTTACAGACACGGTTATTTTTCATTAGCAGAGCTACAGTGCTGTGTTGGGTTGTTTGTGTGGTCAAACAGTTGACACATTTAATTTCAGAGGTAGTGAGTCTCATAATTTTTCTGTATATGGCTCATGATTTATGAAGTCTTGGAGTTAGGAATTCCACTGTGTGTGTGTTTACAGGACCAAAATGTAGCACACAAGAGTGGCGGGCAGTTGATTGTGTGAATGGAGGTGAATTCCTGTTATAAAGAAAGCACTGTAATGAAGCTGTGTCATGTCATCACATAGTTGCATTGAGATGTTATTTTGTATCCCAATATGAGGACACTAGGAAAAAATATTTTGCCCAGAGGTATGTGAAATGATGGGATTCACTTCACAGGGGTTTGTATCCCATACATTTTTCTTTCTAGAATCTCAGACTGAAACTCAGTCATCTGGTTTCACATAAGCATATGAAACAATGCATTATCACTTGGTTTTAATGCAAAATGTTAAATCATGCCATATTCTTGCAAAAGGTTTGTGCACTTTAGTGAATCTTTCAATAAGCATGGACTTAATTTCCAGTTTATTATAAAGCCAGAGAAGTGCCATGAGGTTGTGGGTTTTTTAATGACACCCTCACCCCACACTAGTGAATTAAACTAAGATACATATGCAAGTTGATCCAATCAAAGGTAAATTCAGAAGCAGTAGAGAAATCAGTCTGAAATGACTTTTCAGTCATTAAATCCATGATCCAACATACCAATTAAGGAAGTGTGTTAAAGATAAAAGGGATGGAAAATGTCAGGTATATATTTTGAGGGGTTTTGGAGGTGGGGAAACCTCTAAGTAAGCCCATAAATTATAAAACTGCATTTTTAATCTTCAAAGACTTTCTTAATGTCCAATGGTATGCCACATCCTGATGTTTCTGCTGACTTGCAGTCCCTCCTTACACTGCATTTTATGCTATTAGAAGTGTCGTTCTAGGAAGAAGAAAGCAGCTTAATGACAATACCATGGTTCTGTGTTAATCTTTGATTAGCGGTGGAATTGGCTACCCTTCATGAAGACTGGGTTATGTTTAGTGTGGAGGATGTATCCTTGGCAGAATGTGCCAAACCCAGTTCAACCCAGCTGAATCAAAGCCCCTTGACTTCTGTTTTACACTATTCAGCGGTTAAAAATTAAAACCTATTCTCTGATAGGGCAGGTTGGAATATGATGAACAGTTTTCATGAACATTTTTCCTAAGTTTTACATAATGTTTGGAAAAATGTTGACCTGCTCTTCTTACCAGCAAGCACTGGTTGACAAAGGCTCAATAGGAAATTGACTCTTGTTTGGGACAGATAGTGGGGAACCAGAGGAGGTAAGATAGTAATAACTGAATGAAAAGGAAGGAGATGAGGGACTGATGGGAAAGGGAGGTGTTGCTGAATGAAAGTCCATTTGGGGCATCTAGGGGAGGTGTGGGGCTAGAGCATTACAAGGTCCAGTGATCCTTGGCAGTGAAGCAGTTCCATGGGAGCTTTTAATCAGTCAGTGAAAATTAAGCAACCTTGAAGCTTCTCGAACATGTGCTGGGAGCAATTTGGCTTGGCTTGTGGGTGGAGTATAAAGATGGCATAAAATCACCTCTCTTTCATTCCCTGCATGGGCTGAGTGATATGCTGGTATGCCAAGGAACTAGCTCAATATCTATTATATGTTCTTTTTTCTTAAATTCATTAATGAAATAGTAAGATTGCACAGCTAAAATAAGAAAATGTTAGAAAACATGAATCTTAAGGCCACTATGTCAATATTTAACTTGACTATAGTTCATATTTGAAGTATTAAATGGTAGAAATTTACCAGAGAAATAGGAATGTAAAATACTACATATATGCAGCATGGCCCAGTTAATGTTACTGAGTGAATCTTGATTTTGAATTTCCTGACTTTTGCTTATTTTAACTCTGCAAATTGAACATTGCATTAAGAACAATTGTCTGTATTCAATTTCCCTACTTTTTTTTAGCCCTGTAAAGAAAAGGCTGAAAAGTGGCTTTAGTAGTTAAACTTGGCCCAGACACTTACATATAAGCCTCAAAAAGTAAGTTTTTAAAATGGTATCAGTACTTACTTTCCTAATAACGTACAATGATAAGTGCAGCATTGAGAGGTTGCATACACTCACAATGCCCCTCTAGTGTGAGGTATACCAAAGTTTTCTACTGAATATGAGTAGTAGTCAAATTTGCAATTAGTTTATAACTCTCAATATCCAATCAGTTGTTTTTCTTTCAGATGTGTTCCTTGCCATAATACTGAGACCTATTTTGATACAATATTTCATGTTTTTAAGTATAGCAACTGTTTTTAATTACCAGTGTGGAAAAGGTGCATGGCAATTTTTAAAAACTGAAATAGTCTATTTTTTCTTCCATGCAGTGAAGATTACAGTACAAAGAGGATTTTATTCAAACTTTTAAAAAATTGCCTTTGTCTAGAGATTGAGAGTCAGATCCTGGGCCTTGCTTGGTGGCACAAAAGGACCATAAAAGGACTCCCATGCTGGCATAGAGTCACAAAAGCAGTGCCTATGTCATCCCTGCATGGGTGAAGGAAATAGGGCAATCTTGGGGTGTCTGTGCCAGGACATTCCCCAGGTGTCAGAATGCCAGTCAGTGCTGCGGGCAATAGATATAAATTAGAACAGCCTTGAGGCTGCTCTAATTTACATCAGGGAGAGGACTGACCTCCAGCCACCTCAGTAACTGGGAAGCATGAAGGAGAATTAAAGCCACCTTCATTCCCACCCTCTGCTTGTGTGTTCCGCACAGCTCATCTGGACCCAAGGACTTTGGAGGATGCACTTAAAAGAAATTGATGAATATGTAAAAATAGGGTTACTATTGAAACTGTTGTACAGCTCTAATATATAATGGTATATAATCCTTAGGGAATGGGCGATATTTATTCATGATTTCCAATGACTTGTAAGGCACATGTCAGATTTTGTTCTTATAACCCATTTGATCTTTTCTGATATTCTGCTTGTGCTAGAAGATTTAATTACACTTGATTGTACTTGGTTTAGATTGTTTATCTCAGATCTATTTTATTTAAAGTTAATTTTTTGCTTTTCAGAGAGGAGAAGGCTAGGGAAAAGGGGACAAGGAGGTAGATAAAGAGCAAACAAAGCCTGAAAATGGAGAAAAGTTATATACCATGACCCATCTTAAGCAACAGTCCAAGGTTCCTACAAAAATTAGTTACCTATTGTATGTTGTCATTATCTAAAGATTGAAGAACATTTTACTGGGAGCTTCATGGAGATATTTTAGAGTAGTTGCTAGGGCAGTGGATTCAGTATTGTGGGAACCCCAGGTGTACGTATATAGCAGGAAATTGCAGTCAATAAATTACCCCAACTGTCAATCCTACATATGAAGAAAACCTGACCACACGTTTTGATAAGTCCCAGTATCATCATTAAGGTGATCATTAACTCTCTGTAAAAGAGCAGTGAGCCATTTGGCTGTGTGAAGTTTCTTGGCTTTCCTGAGAGGTGTGTGCGTGGGGGTGTATTCTGGTTTTTTAAATAACCTAGTTTTATTATCCTTAAAAGGTTATCCACACTTACTTACAATGATTTGACTATCTGACTTAGTACTGGGATATGTAATGTGAAGACAGTGGAATTATAAAGTGCCCTTTTCCCCCCAAATATCTAGTATCCCAAAAGTTGATCTCTGGGGATTGTTTTCTGAACCTGACTGATAATATGAAAAATCTGTAAACTGTCTGCACAAAGTTGGCTGGATATTAAGTTGGTTTTGAAACATTATGTTCCAGATTAGCTGTAAAGATTTCAGTGACTATTGCAAAATAAACCAAATTGGTCTAAGAGTTCACCTTTATTATAGAGTATGAAAGAGATCTGGGATAACAGACTTGGCTATAACACACATACAACCACTTTCTATTCGTGTGTGTGTGTGTGTGTGTGTGTGTGTTTTCCATTCTGTACTTTCCATGTCTAAAGGAGTTTGATTATAGAACCTATGCAACTGGGCCAGAAACAACATTGCCATGGGTGGGTATATGCAAGGGAGAAATGAAGGTGGCAAATTGGGAATTTCAGGATAAAACACTGAAATTCTGCTGCAACAGCCAATGAATCTGGCTAGCATAGAAGAAAGCATCAACTATTAGAATACTATTGCGTTGTCCTCCTATCACAGGTCAGAAATGGGGCCACAACAGGAATAAATTTATTTTTCAGATTTGTTTGTAAAAAACCAGTGTAATATTAGTGGAGGACTCTGGGAAGGAACTCTAAGGGCCAGATTGTGATTTTCTTTCCAACATCAAATAGTGTCACACTCCATGTGTGGTTCCACTGAAGTCAGTGGGATCAAACATATAATAAGGTTATATTAATCAGGGGTCAAGTTGTTTGAATCTGTCCCTAAACTTATTTTCATCAAATGTAACCGACTTGTGGCTACTCCTTTATGGATAATAAAATAGCTTTTGAATTGCCTCAAACAGGCATTTCTTTTTACTTATGTAGAACCTTCCATCAGAGGATTTCAATGGGCTTGCCTGAATTAAGTTGGATGAGCATTATAAACCCATTTTATAGAAAAGTAAGTTAGTGAAGCAATTTATTCAAGGTCACAGATCATATTTTGGGTGTAGCTGTGAACAGAACTCAGGAGCTCTTGTTTCCCAGGGTTCCGCTGTCAACACAGTATCTCCTAAATCAAGCATGTTTGAACATGAATCTTTCTTTGCATGTACAGTGTGGCTATGCCTTAAACACCCAACATTTGTAAAATGTATAAAAATTCATTTCAAGAGAACAAAATCTAACACCAATTCTAAAATGCAAGCACATCATATAACCAGTATTGCCCATTTCTTGAGGGCTGCATACAAAAAATTAATTCCATCACCACTAGCAATTGCAGCAGTCTATATCAGAAAGACAGGCATGCCCTCCATTAAAAGATTAAAATAGCATAAAACTACCAAATACTGCTGTTACTAAGCACACTAAATCCTGGCCCACCCAAAAAAAAACCATGGATTTGGATAAATTCTATGTATTTCATTCTGCCTATATCTTTCTCATTCTGTATCAGCAAACATCAGGATTTAGGTGTACTCTTGATTAACAAAGAAGATGGCACATTGCCTACTAAGCCATGCATAAAATGCGGGATTATGGATTTTTTTAAAACCTGCCAAAAATACTCCCTTAATCCATTTAGCACGATTCTGCTCCTTTAGCTTTGAACACACATCCCTAATTAAACTGTTCATATTCAGGATTAAATTGCTGTCCACATCTGCTGCAAAATTTGTCCCCTGCTGATAGTTGGAACTGATGACCGAAAAAAAAAATATCAAAGATGTTTTTAATTTATTTATTGAACTAACCACTTTCAGCCCTTTTTTGTTTTGTAAAACTTGTTTTATCTGTGTACATTTTACAGTTACTCTAACAAAAATTGTATTTTGTTGATTCTGCAAGATTGTTCTACCTATGATGGCAAAATCTTAAAAAAAGCCTCAACTTGTTGATTGCAAGATTTCTACAATTTTGAGCTGAAATCTCATGAGTACAACTCACAGGATTTTCGGTACCATCAACTCCAAACCCTAGTGTCAATACTACAGGGACTGCTGCTCTATTAATACTTAAGACTGATGTAGCAGATAGCTGTGTTCAGCCTCAAAACTGACCTAGGCATCAAACTTATCCTCATCTGGGCACCACCTGCTGGACCCATGGCTAGTTTTTGCTAGTGGTGGTTTATGCCCTGATTAGTGCTAAGATACCATCGTGTTTTGTTCTCTAGAAATGACTAGAACACTTGTGGTATATATATGATGAAATTAATTGATTCTGGGTACATTTTGTTCTCAGATGTAACTTTCACAGTTATGTGCCTTGGATTCTCACATGGGAATCTAGATTACAATAAGGAAACAGCTGGTTTTATTGCTCCACACCAATGCGTCATTAGTATAGCAACAGACAATATTTCCTGTGCTCACAATATTTTTATTGCACTATTTTTCCCTTATTTATATATGTTCTCATGCAATTTGTTTTAATTCCAGATGAAAAGAACAAAATCAAAGTCTTTGTTTAGTGACATCTGAAAACAGGTTTCACTTAGGCTTGGAATATCTTTAGCAGATAGAAATATATAAACAAGAACAAATGAGAGCAAATTAATTGTTCTGACCTAGTAAATACTAAAAAATGAGTTGAAGCCAACCTATTCACTGGCTAGTTGGATTATACATTTGTCATATATTTATATGTTCCAGATGATGGGACTCTTGGATTTAATTCTTTGTGTCACTGAAAAATGGGTCATGAGTCATATAAAGATAAGAATTTTGCATGCCTTATTATGCATTTATAAAAAATGTCAGGAACTTCCAAAGTCCTCGCCACATATTCTCTTTTCAACTGCTTGTTGGGTTTTGGTGGTAAAAAGAAAACAATGTGAGCCTTTATGGCAGTCTCCAGAGATGGGTAGAAGGGACCCGAGTTCACTGTCTCCATCTAATTGAAAGCCATCTGCATGGATAATTATTACTGAAGCACAATTTAAAACAGTTAATAATACAGTAGTTACAAGCCCATATGCTAATTCACAACCTTAGTTATGACCGGAATTGCCATGCGAACAGAGCCCTTTAATATGATCAGATTGTTTACATAATGCAGCCGGGGATAACAAGTACCAGATGTTCACCCAAGCACTGTGATTTGTAGTATTTTTCTACTTATCCATTTCTAATTTCTGTTTGCTGTCATTAAAACTTCATCTGCAAAAATTTATTCAGCTTATTTCCACTTTTCCATGAAATTATCTGAGTCATTATCTCTTTGGAGAGACTGAGTGACAGCACTTATGGGTAAAGTCAGCATACAATTTACACACCCAGGCCCTCAGTACTGTAGCTCTGTGGTACTTAGTGATGTGTTGGTGTCCATCTTCTATTTCATTCCAGATTTAATTGATCATTTGGCAAAAAAGGTGAACACTTGCTAATAGTGTTTGTTACCTGATCCTCAGAACAGTTTCAATCTTATGAAGCATCCTAAAGGCTATTATCTTTTCATATTGTACTGTATGGTGTTGTTCTGTGGGCAGACAGAGACAGCACTACAGGTTCACATTTAGAAAGTTTTCTATGCAACCATAAAGGCTGATATTTCTGAGTAAAAGTTTAAATACTAAATTGAAATATAGAGAGACTGCAAACACAGTCTAAAACATGTACTAGCTCAATCTAAGTCCTGTCTGGTGCATTAGCTCTCATCTGACTAAATATAGTTGATCTTCAGCTTTTATTGTTAAGTATTATCTAAGGATTTCAGTTGTTTGTATCCACTTTTGTTGGAACTCTATTTCAAATGAATAGCTGTATTGTAAGAACAAATTCACGGCAGTCATCTGCTCTCTCTTTGCCTTTAAAAGTTCAAGTCAGAAATTGTGCTCAAGCTTACACAAAGTATTTGACACTGCTCATGACCCATGCATATAATATAAAAGTACAAAACTGAATAAGCAAAACACTTGATTAACCTTTTACTTGAAGCAAAATTGAATCAGTTTAGCCATAGCATAGGTATTGTACAGGGGAACTTAAGAACCTGAAATTTTAAAAAGATTATTTTTAGTCCAGTTATTGACACCTCATGCAGCAAAATGACAGTCTATTATAGTTTAACTAAAAATAAAACAAAATGCAATTGAAATCTGCATGGAAAGATATAGTTTGTATTATCTACCTAATCATAATAACGTCAGCCTGCTACCTTGGGAACAACTTCTTCATTAATGTTCGTGGTGGTCATGCTGAAAGGCAGTGCAAGATTCTTGCCACATTTAGCCTACCGAAGTTGACATCAAATTCTAATAGCTATATTCTTGTGCAGTAGGACTAATCATGTGAGCAAAATGAACTGTGTTTCTATTCAGACACCATTACCTGAGACTATTACCGCTCTAGTTAAATCTGCCAAAGATTGTTATTTCCAATAGCATTAGTCAAAGGTTTTGATTCAAACTTGTTGCCACTGAATCAATAAGAAGCAGAAGTGAGTTGGAGTCATTAAGTTAATAACAGATAGAAAGATATTTTTAAAGTTGATTTTTAATGAATAAATAGTGTTCATGGTCATTAATTTTTTATGAATTTTAATGACTACAGAGATAATTATCAAATTTCTGTATTTAGGGTAAACCACCACTTTAAACATATCTGATTCTGCTATGACCATTTTAAAGTTAAACACAGAAATTCTGTAATTATGTTTGGAAATAGATAATAAGAATTAGGGCCAGAGTCTTAAAGGTTTTTAGGTACCTAACACCAATTGATTTCATTAGGAGTTAACTGCGTAAATACCTTTAAAAATGGCCCCTTAGTCTACGCTGCAGTAAAAGACCAGTGCCACTGAGTCTCAGAGCCCAGGTCAAATGACTTGGGCTTCCAGGACTCAGGAAAGGGGCTAAAAATAGTGGTGTAGTTTTTCAACCTTGGGCTGGAGCCCAGGCTCTGCAATCCTGTGAAGGAGGAGGGTCTGAGGGTATGTCTATACTGCAATTAAAAACCCACAACTGACCCATGGGGTTTGGGCTAAGGGGCTGTTTAATTGTGGTGAAGACTTGGGCTAGATTTCAGGCTGTAGGACCCTGCAAGGTGGGAGGGGCCCAGAGCTCAGGCTGCAGCCCAAACCTGAATGTTTACACCACAATTAAACAGTGCCCTTAGGCTTGCGGGGCTCAGGCTGAGTCAGCTGGAATGGGCCAACCACGGTTTCTAATTGCAGTGGAGCTGTACCTTCAGAACCCAGGCTCCAAAGTCTATGCTGCTATTTTTAGCACTGCAGCCTGAGCTCCACAAGCCTGAGTCAGTTGACCCAGCTCTGACACTTGGTGCCACAAGCTTTTCTTTGCAGTGTAGACGTACCCTGAGTGCTCATGAAATCTGTTGGATCTACAGCCCTGGGGACTGAAGCCATCTATTAATATAAAAATAGTGACACCACGAGAATTAGCAGTGTAAGCTCCCTCACCAACATACCTGTATTCGGACCTGGAAGACCTCCTGTAAGGTCTCCGTGCCTATTCAGACCCGGGTCAATTAGTGGTTGTCTTTGTGATGTGGATACTGGGTGTATATCTACACTCTGATTAAAAACCCCACAGCCCTGAGTCTCAGAACCTGAGTCAGCTGACTCTGGCTCCTGGGGCTTGGGCTGAGGGGCTATACAATTGAAGTGTAGATGTTTGGGTTCTGGCTGGAGTCTGGGCTCTGAAACCCTGTGAGGGGAGAGTCAGCTGACCCAGGCCAGCCCCAGCTCTTTCACTGCAGTTCAGATGTACCCCTAGGGACTGGGCTGAGATCATTTATATTTTTTATTTGCCTTAAGGCCCTGATCTGGATTAGGGCCCCACAGGGCTAGGTGCTATACAAAAACAGTTTTAAGATATTTATCCTGAAAAGTTTATATCTTATGCCCCACTCCTGCAAATGCTCCAAGGCCCATCTTCAAAACTGCTGTGAGGAAGCTATCCTGGGCCAGTGTGGGCACAAGGAAGGCGATAAAATTTCATGATTACAGGTGTTGCACTTAGCTTTCCTCCATGGAACAATCAAATTCATGTTGGTAAATTCAAGAGACTTTATATATTTTACATAAATATTTGTAATTTATAAAATTTCACAGCAAATCTCATACTAATGAGAATATATTGTTCACAAATACAGCCCAATCCATTTAATGTTAGAAAATGCTGCTAGGAATATTTGATTGTGTTTTGGGCACTGCAGCAAATTGCTACCAAATACATTTAGTAGCTAATAAATTAGGTTGTTAAAACCAACACTAGATTTACATTATCATAAGTTAAATCTGAAGGTTATTATAACAATGATATGAAAATACTATTTATTCACTCACTTATCTCCTATAAATGTTACTGAGGATATTTCCTTCCTTATGATACTGATTTTATTAACAAAATTCAACCTCCTTCAGTGAATTCCTGGAAAAAAGCCACCTGGTTAGAAAATTCACAGTATTCATGAAATGTAGTTTTCCCCAGCCTTATGTGTAACTAAAAGCATAGGGGAAACCCCTCTCCCAAAAGATCCCTGCAGTGCTGAATAAAAAACCTGTTAAATTCATTTATATGTATTTTATGATACCATTATGGATTAGGTTCTTTGAATTTTACAGTAAGAGGACACAACAGATGGTCAAAGCTTAGTTTAAAGCTATATGTGCGTTAAAACAACTTATGCCGCCAACAAGTGACTGAACTATAAGAGGGTGTTCATTCACTACCATTTAGCATAGTTTTGTGCTCCACTGAATTGGAAATGTATGTTACTTCTGAAAGCATCCACTTTACTAGAGGATTCATTGTAGTGCATGCCAGTTGGTGGCCACAGACACTAGAGAAGATAGAAACAATTTAACTGAGTCTCCTATGCAGCAGGAGAACTTGTTTTGTGCATTAGTAGAATCAGAATGGAAGCTGTGATCTTCCACAGACAGCAGCAGCACGATCAAATGAGCCTTCTAGCTGACCCAGTAAGAGCTATGTTGAACCTGTCTCAAGTGAAAGTCACTCTTTGCCTGCCTTACGTTTGCCATAACTCAAAGCGTATAGAACAAGTTCAAATTATTACTAGAAGTCATTCAGTGTAAATGGACAGGAGGAAATAAATAGGACTGCAGTTTCTAAAAAGCTTTTGGGAATTACATATGTTTATTTGATAACTTTATGAATGAGGAAATTACACACACATATATAGTTTTTCCCATAGAATCTGGAAGAATGTATCTTTCCAATATGGTTAAAATACTGTTGTCTTAATTTATTACAAGTAACCATAGAAGCAAGAACCTTCTGTATATGGCAGTTTAGGGAGCTACTTGAAGAAAGGTAATTTTCTAATTTGATACAAATGAATTTGCTGTACAGAATGTAACAGGCTTGCTTCGAAAGATATCAAAGACTTCACTGTAATGCCTTCCTAAAACTCCATTTATTATGGCTTTTTTCCAGACTCTCTTTCTCCTGTTTTTTTAAAAGAATGGTGTATACCTCCAACCAAGACCCTAAATTGTGCTGAAATATCAGCAATCTTAGATGGAGCTGTGTGACAGGATTGGGACTCACCACCACAGCGCCTCCGGCTGACTCATCAGGGAATTAGCTCAGTCCAGTGTGCAGCACCCTCCACTGGTGGTGTCCTATCCATCTCTCACCCTCTCTTGGCACCTGGACCTGTGTTGCTCCCTTCTTGTGGCGTCCTCTTCAAGACACTGCCCTCCAGCAGTGCCCCCTAGTCCTCATTCACCCCCTTCCAGGGGGGTGGGGGTTTATCAGCAGTCTTTCACTTTGCCCAGCCACAGCAGCCAACCACACCCCAAAGTCTAACCCCTTTTGCTAGGGGTCTGGTGCAGTCCACTATTGCCAGGTCCAACAGCTGGGTGTATGTGCAAGGAGGAAGCAGGGGGGACCCAGACCACCCTCTACTCTGGGTCCTGACCCAGGGACCCTTTGGCGGCAAACCTTCCTGCCCTCCTTCTCTCCCCTTGTCCGCCTCTCTCCCTGGGTCGCTTCCCCTTTGCAACGGCCCAGCCCTTCTCTCGGGGCCTGTAGCCCGGCAGATACCAGGCTGGAGTTCCTTCTGCTTGCCTTGGTGCCGGTGCCGCGCAACAGACCTTCACCCTCTGAAGGCCTGGGAGAGACTCCCTGCTTCCTTCCTGGACAGCCTTTATAGAGGGCTGAGCCTGGCCCTGATTGGCTCTCTCTTACTCAGCCTCTGATTGGCTCCCTAGCAGGCCTTCTCTGATTGGCCGCCCACCCTCTCTGGCCTGCTGGAGCCCCCTCTAGTATAGGAGTGGGGCAGCCACACCACTACAAGCTGAAATAATATATTTTCTGCAGATATCAACCTGACGTTTAAATGCATTTGGCAATGCTCATGGCTCTGTTGTGTTCCCTTTGTGCAGAACTCTGGCAAAAGAGTTTCAAAAACAGAGTGTCAAAGCCACATATTCAAATATTCATGGAATCTCAGTTTTAAATTTTAATATGGGAGTTTCCGTCTAGTCATAGCATTTGTCTAGGTATGTCATCCAATCACAATTTAACCAACACAGGTTAAATAGGAGGGACTATCAAAGACTCTGAGGCAACTCTTAAGGGTGGCTGCAAGACCTCCCTCTTTGACAAAGTGTTTCCACATCTCCATTAGCAGGTTTATTACTACACATATATGTATCGCCCAAGCAAAGCCCTCCTTATTTAGGAGGGGTATAAGAGCAAAGATCTCTTGAAGTCCAGTAGGGACCTCAGTATGCAGATTTAATTTATGTGAGAAGCATGTAGATCCTATGGTGTTAGGCACTGTAGAAAACCCTGAGAGAGTCAGGTAGGGAACTTATACATGATCAGTGTTCAGAGTTGCAACATTTCTGAATATTTTCAAAATTAGGAATGAATTTGAGGAAATCACAATCTGATGCCTGGTTATTGCATGAGCATAAATAAATAAATAAAGGGAGAGCTAAATTCATTGGGGAAACTATTCATTGCAAATTATTTGTTCAACTTTAATCTGGATGTCATCAGGCCTAGGATTCCATCTAGCTGAGGACAAATGTAAGGACTGGGTTCACATTACCATTACTTACAAATCTTATCATGCTCTGCTGCCACAAACCCTTGTAATTATTTATCTGCCATGGTTCTGCTTCACAAACTGCATTGCAGATTTGGCAGCTGATGCAAGCTGTTATGCAAAAGAGTGGTGAAGCCCTTTAAGGAGATTAAAGCCTTAAATTAAACTAAATGAAGTCTGTAATTCAAGATGAACAGTATTTTTGTTTTTAAGTGTGATTTTTACCAGTAGATTAATTCTTTCTGAAGTAGATTATATTTCTGTAATCAGTCATCTGAAAATGAGGGGAATTAGTTTGGGGTCTATTTGCACCAGTTGGTGTACTTTTTGGCATTGAGGATTTGATGAAGAACACAAGTGGCACATGTGCCAATGCTGCTACTGCTTCAAAGCTTTGCCACCGAGCACGATGCTAATGTCATTAAAAATGTGTACTTGCTATAACCCCCAAATCCCTTTCTCCTTAATTTAGAGGAATTCCAAGTATGACGTGTTCACTTGGCACAGTTCTCTTTATACTAAATTTGTTTCTAAAAGGAAGGAGGAGAAAAAGTGTGAAGGAAGATAAACAATTGAGAAATGCTGATCAGGTAAAAACTCCCCTTCTGCTTTCTATTTCAAGTGATTTTCATAGCCTCTCCCTGACGTACATGACTGCAAAAGTGGCTACTTATGTATACTTAGTTTATAGGAAAATTTGGTATGATTTTGTATTATATTGTAGGTGTCAAGGTTCCTCCCCCACTCTGAACGCTCGGGTACAGATGTGGGGACCTGCATGAAAACCTCCTAAGCTTATCTTTACCAGCTTAGGTCAAAAAGTTCCCCAAGGTACAAAATATTCCACCCTTTGTCCTTGGATTGGCCGCTACCACCACCAAACAAATACTGGTTACTGGGGAAGAGCTGTTTGGAAACGTCTTTCCCCCCAAATACTTCCCAAAACCTTGCACCCCACTTCCAGGACAAGGTTTGGTAAAAAGCCTCACCAATTTGCCTAGGTGACTACAGACCCAGACCCTTGGATCTTAAGAACAATGAACAATCCTCCCAACACTTGCACCCCTCCCTTTCCTGGGAAATGGTGGATAAAAAGCCTCACCAATTTGCATAGGTGACCACAGACCCAAACCCTTGGATATGAGAACAATGAAAAAGCATTCAGTTTTCTTACAAGAAGACTTTTAATAGAAATAGGAGTAAATAGAAGTAAAGAAATCCCCTCTGTAAAATCAGGATGGTAGATACCTTACAGGGTAATTAGATTCAAAACATAGAGAATCCCTCTAGGCAAAAACTTAAGTTACAAAAAAGATACACAGACAGAAATAGTTATTCTATTCAGCACAATTCTTTTCTCAGCCATTTAAAGAAATCATAATCTAACACATACCTAGCTAGATTACTTACTAAAAGTTCTAAGGCTTCATTCCTGGTCTATCCCCGGCAAAGGCAGCATATAGACAGACACACAGACCCTTTGTTTCTCTCCCTCCTCCCAGCTTTTGAAAGTATCTTGTCTCCTCATTGGTCATTTTGGTCAGGTGCCAGCGAGGTTACCTTTAGCTTCTTAACCCTTTACAGGTGAGAGGAGTTTTCCTCTGGCCAGGAGGGATTTTAAAGGGGTTTACCCTTCCCTTTATATTTATGACAGTAGGAAAATGTCATCCATATAATTATCATTATTATTTGTAAGATGGTAGTGCCTAGAAGCCCCAAAGATTGAGCCTATACTGTACAAACTTATAGTAAGTGACAGTCCCTGCCTCTAAGAGCTTACAATCTAAAATAGACAAGGCAGAAAAAATTAGAGAGAAAAGGATTATTATCATTTTGCAGATAGGAAACTGAGGCATAAAGAGATCTCCTGAGTCCTTGTAAAAAGTCTCAATCACAAGACTGTTCTCTTTAATCAATAAGTAAATGTTATCATGTATATATGGTGGAGGCAAAGTGAGAGGCCCCTTACTCATCATCATCAAATGTGCGTAGTCTACTGAGGACTGTTGCGCCAGGCAGAGTGATCACAGTTGATGGCATCATACCAGACATTGTAGAGTCAAGTTCCCAGATCTGACTGAATCATACAAATCTAGGACTCTGGGTAGAGTAAAGATGTGCATCCCTTTACATGTTGATGGAGAATTTGAGAGCATGGTATGCTGGGATGTTTTTGTCCATCCTAATGACATGGACAAAGAGCTTGCACTGCCGCTTTTGAATGTAGTGAGCAATTTAAGGAAGGCCAGATCTCTGTGAGATTAGGGCATTTTGCAAAAAGTTGAACTACAGTAACTCCTCGCTTAATGTTGTAGTTATGTTCCTAAAAAATGTGACTTTAAGCAAAACGATGTTAAGCGAATCCAATTTCCCCATAAGAATGAATGTAAATAGGGGAGATAGGGTCCAGGGAAATTTTTTTCACCGGATAAAAAACTATACACACACAGTATAAGTTTTAAACAAACAATTTAATACTGTACACAGCAATGATGATTGTGAAGCTTGGTTGAGGTGGTGGAGTCAGAGGGTGGAAGAGGGTGGGATATTTCCCAGGGAATGCCTTACTACTAAATGATGAACTAGCATTCGGCTGAGCCCTCAAGGGTTAACCCATTGTTGTTAATGTAGCCTCACACTCTACAAGGCAGCACGAATGGAGGGAGGGGAGACAGCATGGCAGACAGAGACACACACCCTGTGTGTGGGAGAGAGAGAGAGATGCGCATTGCCCCTTTAAGTATGCTGACCCCATTCTAAGTACATTGCCTTTAAAAAAAATCAGGAAGTTGAAACAGCAGCTGCAGCCAGCAAGCCTCTCTGTCCTGAGCCCTGTCCTATCCCCACCCTGCTTTATCTGGAGAAGGGGTAAGCCAGGGGCAGGAGTAGGGGGGAGGGGGACACCCTGACATTAGCCTCCCTCTTTTCCCCCCACTCCTGCACAGCAAGCAGGAGGCTCCCAGGAGCAGCTCCAAGGCAGAGGGCAGGAGCAGCACATGGCAGTGGGGGGAGGGACAGCTGAACAGCGGGGCAATTGGTAGCCTGCTGGGCAGCTGCTGCACAGGGAACTTAGAGGAACGGGGAGCTGATAGGGGGGCTGCTGGTCCACCCTGGTTCTAAGTCCCCGCCAGCTAGCTGCAGCGGGCCACTCTTCCTGAAAGCAGTGGACAAAGCAGGTGGCTGCCAAACAACAAGGGAGCATTGCACAACTTTAAATGAGCGTGTTCCCTAACTGATCAGCAACGTAACAACGTTAACCGGGACAACTTTAAGTGAGGAGTTACTGTACTTTATGGTCAGGATTTGGCACTGACAGCACAAGTAGAATGCCTCTAGCCACTCCAAGTCTGTCTGTAAGAAGGTCCAAGTTTATGCCCAGTGTAGCAGTACACAGGCTTGATAGATTCTGAACTTCATCTCAGTGCAGAGACACAAAGAGCTGGAGCAGAATTGGATCGCCAGTTTTCTTGCTGGGCTGGGAGAGGAGCTGCAGTGCTGCAAGAACTAGCAAGTGAACCATCTGCTTCCCGCAAAAAGGAACCGGTGCTCCTACAGACAGCCCAGGGTCAAATCAGGGACTAGAGGCGTGGTGGGATCCCTGTTGCGATAGCAGCTAATGAGAGGGCTGAGAAAGTGACAATGTTGCTATCTTTCATAATTGTGTCGCTTGTGATATTTGGTATCTTTCTTAAAGCTCTAGCTGCTAGAATCAGGTTCTTTAATCTCAGCTTTCATTTTAAAAGAAAGAGTTTCTAGCTCTCATGACTATGGACCATGAAAATGTCAACCCTAAACTCTCTAATCTCAAAAAGCAAATGAAATAAATCTACATTTATTGATTTGTAAATCTCATAATTTCTAAGCCAGTATCATAGAATCGTAGGACTGGAAGGGAGTTCAAGAGGTTTTCTAGTCCAGTTCTCTGCACTCAAGGCAGACCATCCCTGGCAGGTGCTTGTCTAACCTGCTTGAAAAAAATCTCCAATGATGGATTCTACAACCTTCCTAGGTAATTTATTCCAGTGCTTAACTACCCTGACAGTTAAGAATTTTTTCCTAATGTGCAACCTAAACTGCATTTGCTGCAATTTAAGCCCATTGCTTCTTGTCCAACCTCAGAGCTTAAGAAGAACAATTTTTCTCTCTTCCTTCTAACAACCTTTTATGTACTTGAAAACAATTATCATGTCCCCCTCAGTCTTCTCTTCTCCAGACTAAACAAACCCAATTTTTTCAGTCTTCCCTCATAGGTAATATTTTCTAGATCTTTAGTCATTTTTGTTGCTCTTCTCTGGACTTTCTCCAATTTGTCCACATCTTTCCTGAACCCAGAACTGGACACAATACTCCAGTTGAGGCCTAATCAGTACAGAGTAGAGTGGAAGAATTACTTCAGTCTTGCTTATAACGCTCCTGCTAATACATCCCAAAATGAAGTTTGCCTTTTTTGCAACAGTGATACACTGTTGAGCCGTATTTAGCTTGTGATCCACTATGACCCCCAGATCCCTTTCTTGCAGTACTCCTTCCTAGGCAGTCATTTCCCAATTTCTGTATGTGCAACTGATTGCTCCTTGATAATGAATTTGGGGTCCTGATTTAGGATTTTTGAACTTTTTAGGCTGGCAGTGCTGGAGTGAGGTCAGCTGAGAGAGATTGCTGGGGCCTGCTAAGACTCTAAGCATACCTCTTAAGAGCACTGGGAGGTCCAGCTGGTGATTCACTTACATGATGCAGCCTGGAGTGTATTCGGGCAAGGCTTCAGAAGGGCAGATTTGATCAAACCTACTCAGAGGCTAGAAGCCAATGGATAATTCTGAGTTTGTGGAGGAGTCAGAAAGGTTTCTTCCCTAACCCCCAGCTAACCCAAGTGTACAGTTTCGGTGTTGGAAAATCAGGCAGGGGCTCTCTATTTGGGAAGTGATTAACCATGCTAGTGATAGAGGGGACAAACCACTAGTGATTTAGGGAACCTACAACTGGAAGCTTTTGGTGTCCCTTTAAGGTCTTAAAGTATCAGAGGTATAAAGATCAGAGAGATGCCTTTTGTCTGCAGAGAAAGTGAGAATGGATTGTATACAGTCGTGGGCACAATCTTTTTTGGAGGTTTGTCCATCTCAGTTGTTTCCTGGTATTTCACGAGATGAATGGGAGTATCACAAGAAGATGTATTTATATGGCAAGAGGACTACGCAGTGTAAATCTGATTTTTTGATATGACGTTTGAATATTATTTTGAATAAACTTCTTGTTTTCAGATTGTGTCCATGTATTCCCAGAGTGACTTCAGGGAAAGAGACATTGCTTTGTGTAGGGGGTGATTAGGCCACTAGGGTAGAATTTCCCCCTTACCTGAAAGTTACCTGTGTCACCTTAAATTTGGCATTTAATGACATGTGGTTGTTTAGTCCTGCAATTGTATTGTGCTCTTAGCACTTCCTCTTATGGGGTGCAGATCAACTCCTGGAGGAACTGAGCTTCTTTAACTACTATTGACTTCAATAGAGGTTGAAAATGCAATTGCTCAGAGCCATACAGGATTGAGCCTTTAATGTCGCTTTTTATGATGCAATATAAATTTTTTTTGCATTAAAATAGTGTTTCTCTTTTGAGGAAATCTAAGTACTTTATAAGCCTTACTTGAACTGCACAACACAACTGCAAAATGAGAAGAATCACAGACATTTTACAAAGTGGGAAAATGGACAGATGTGAAAAGTGACTTACCCATGGTCCAATAGCAAGTCAGTGACCACTTCAGAAATAGTGCCCAGAAATTCTGACTCGTCCTGCTAACCCTGCCACCCCTCATGTTGTCAAAGTAAGTAAACTTGACAGCACTTCTTTGAGATTTGTACTTTTTGGGACTAGAAATTAGTAAGAAAATGAATCAAAATAATATATTGAGAGCTGTGAGATCTTGACCATCTTATGTGCACACTGTGGAAGTAATCAAATAAACTCTATCTAAGTGAATAAGGCAAACCATATGGGAAGCCTACTGTGTGAATGAGGGAGTAAACCCCAGTCTTTTTTGTGAGGCTAATTCACCAGAGTTCACATTCCTGTGGACAGCTTGCTACTGCTCTAAGGATAGTGATTATGTACAAATGTGTCCACAGAGTATAAAGAATGATCCTACAAACCATTTTAGCGATGAGGATTAAACTCTCAGCTGTAGCATTTAAGGCCACCATTACCAAAATTGGTCATTAGGATGTGACAACTGTCACCCATGGCATGTTCATCATATACTTCATGCAACAGTCAGATTTTTCTTGGCCATAGCCTTTTGTTAGTTGAATGTGCCAGAGTCAAAGGAATAAAAAGAAGAATTTAGAAATGGAATTGACATTACTCACTAGAATATAGTTTCATTACTTTACAGTTAAACCAGATGAGTGAATGTCAGTTTCTTAGTTATTTACTTCTCTCTCTCTTTTTTTGGTTGGGGGGGTAGCTGAATTGTTTTTTGCTTATGAAAGTTCTGGACCACTGAATCCTAAATTTAGTATTAACTGGACTCAAATGAAATGCCTATCACCTGTGGCTAAAGACCATATTCTGCAACATCTGTAAAAGCTGTGTCAGCTCCAGTAGATCAGCAAAATAATTATAAGTACTTCACTGACAGAAACAGAAGTATGCTCAACTAGATGAGGACTTTATGGGCATTGTTGTAATGCTATTTTTATTCATTCGGAAAATCACTGCTACAAAATGGCTTGTTGTGAAAATGGTAAACTTGAAAGAGTGACTAAGACAGTTATTACCAAGTTGGAGCACCATTACCTCTGTAAAAAGGTTTGTGGATGTTATAAGTGTGATGGGTTGGACCCCCCATCCAGGGTCCTGATGTGCTGGGGTCCCACCGAGCTCGCCCGTTCCACCAGCCTGGGCTCCCTCACCCTGTCCACACCCACCCACCCACCCACACAGAGCAATCAACTCTGTGTGGGAAGACTCAGCTCAGGGAATTGTCCAGCACTCTGGTGTGCACACCCTCTGGAGTGTAAACCCAAAATTATATTGTCTTGCACTGTGTAGAGATCTTTATAGTGTAAGCTCATGAAATTCACTCCCTCCGTCAGTGTGGAGGAAGATATGCACAGCTTTTTGTCCCCACCCCCCAGAGTCATGAATTGCACAAACTGGAATGTGGAATAAACAAAAAACAAGTTTATTAACTACAAAAGGTAATTTTAAGGGATTATAAGGGAGAGCAAATAGAACAAAACAGATTACTGAGCAAATAAAACAAAACATGCAAACTAAACTTAATACACTCAGGAATACTGGCTACAAATAATAATTTCTCACCCTAAATGATTTTTCGAGAAGGTTGCAGAGTTTCTTGAAGGTAAATTGCACTGCTTGCAGTTTAAATCTCCAGGAATTCCTTTTACAGTTCAGCCCCTGACTCCCCCCAGCTTAATTTCTTTGTTTCTTCAGGTGTTTTCAGCAGTCTTCCTTCTTGGGCAGGGAGGCAGTGGAAAAGAGCCCAGATTAACTCACTCTCCAGCCTTAAATAGGATTTGCATATGGCAGGAATCCTTTGTTTCCCATCCCATGGAAAAATACCAGCATATTAAGATGGTATCCTGTACCAGCTGACATGAGTACATGACCCTGCAGTGTCAAAGCAGCATCCAGGAAACTTCTCAGGAAGGAGGGAGATTAGTAACTTCAAAGTCCTATTGTCCTTCCTAATGGCCCATCCAGGCTGATTGCATGCTGTCTGGTGGGCGTTCCCCAAGTACACACACAGTTGTAATTGTTACATATGCAGCAATGGTACATGCATAAAAATTGGATAATCACATTCAGTAAATCATAATTTTTCCAATGATACCTCACATGACCCATCCTGCATAAGACATATCTTGGTTATGCCATATTCATATCATGACAATATTTCTTTGAAGAATATGGGGCGTAATGTCACAATAAGCTTTCATGATTTTTTTAAAATATGAGTTTGTCTCTTCTGATTGTGAAGAAAGCATTTAAAATCCTCAAACTTATACTTTTCCCATAGTGACTTTTCCTAAAAATCCTTGCAAATTCATGATGATGATTTTTCCATTACACATTATTCGATAAATAAATGTATCTTAAAATTTACATATCAAAATGACTAGAGACACTATAATGGCTCTGTCCCTACAGTAAATTCTGCATGCATACCAAAGTACTTACTAGCTTGAGAGACAAGTCATTATTGTCAATCAGATAAATATTCCTTATACCAAAATAGGTTTTTTATTCCTAATATTTAAACAGGTTAAAAACTTTAATTCTGAAAATACTAAATGACCAATCCTACATACTTTTGTGTGAAAGTTGTAGTTTGTGGGTAAGTATTTTTCTGAGATGGCCATACTCATTTATAACATTGCCATGCAGGGTTCCTTTTACGATTTTCCTACCTGCTATGTGAGGGAGGATGCGGGAGGGGAAAAATTCAAAATTCACATGCTAAAAAATTATATTGAAATTCCTTTAGGTTTAAGACAGAAACCTATAAGAGCCAAGGAAGTCTAAGTGATAACTCATACTCCAGCTTTGACTTTTGATCTTGGATTAGATTTTCTCCTGCCTCTAGTTTTGGTTGGGTGCAGTAGTTGGGGGGTGGTCCCACATAGGCCCTGGCCTAGGTGAGATTACAGCAGCCATGGGACTACTCTAATCTATGCTGACTATGGTCCTGAGGGGCCATGGCCATCTGACAGCCAGGGATTATCAGAGTGCAGAGTGCCCCAGCCCTGTCTCCTTGCCATCCTGAACACTCCTACTATGATGCAGGAAGATGATGGGGGATGATGTACCAAATGACCCTGATGGCTCTATACCTGCTAGGGATTCCAGTATGCGGAGACTCTCCACAGACTACGGAGAGCTAGTCAGTTTTCAGCTACTTTGCCCTGCTGGAATGGTTGCTATTGTTTTGAGAAGCAAATTAGAGACAAGAAAGGAAGAGAATTTCAGTTTGGATACAATTTCTTAAAATGTACAATTTTTCCCCTCTGTTTGTTTCGTGCTTATCCAAATGTGACTTGCTCAAATGTAAATTATATCTGAATATAAACATATCACTAGCACAACTGGGCCCTCATCTCAGTTGGGAACTTTAGGGCACCACTAGAACACAATGAATGAATAATCATAATATTGAATGCATTTGGACTCTATGGACCAGATTGTGATCTTGCTTCAATGGATTTACTCCAGATTAACAGTAGCAAAAATAATCCATATTATGCAGCTAGATGAGAAAATATTTTGGAGAATTTATGAATGTTTATCCAAATCTGTAATTGCCAGTTTTACACAGGATTCTAACTTCTTGTTCAAAGTGCAACTCTGCTCTAACAAGAGCCTGAACATGGAGCCTGAACTGGATGTGGAGCATTCAGGATAGAGCCTTCCCACATATCGTGCAGAGCACACAGGGCCTGGTTGGTTATGCAGAATACAGCAGGAAAACTTCTCTCACAATTTATTCATGCTGATGTCCTTTATGCTACTACTAATTTTTATGCTCTGTTGCTGATGCCAGGGCATTCTCTTGGGCCACAGGCAGCTGGCACACTCTGATTCTTCACATGCCAAGACAAGAAAATCAAGTTCAGTCCTCAAAAGAATTTACCATGTATTCTGAGGCTCAGCAGATACCATTTGAACAGGACATTGTTCAGAATGATTTTGCCCTTCTCCACCATTACTTTATTGTGTAATAATGACTTTTAGGAACTCAAACACGAAACAAGAAGAGGAGGATTTTCTTTATGGTTGGTTACAATGGGTATGTCTACACTGCAGTAAGTGACCTGCGGATGGCCTGTGCTGGCTGACTCAGGGCTCACGGGGCTTGGGCTAAGGGGCTGTTTAATTGCTGTGTGGATGTTCCCACTTGGGCTGCAGCCAGAGTTCCGTGACCCTCCCACCTCTCAGGAGCCTGGCTGCCAGCCTGAACCCGAACGTCTACACCACAGTTAAACAGCCCCTTGGCCCGAACTCAGTGAGCCAGAGTCAGCCAGCAGAGGCCAGCCGTGTAGACATACCCATTGTGACCAACTGTAAAGAAAATCCTCCTCTTCTTGTTTCATGTTTGAGTTCCTAAAAGCCCTTATTACACAATAAGGTGATGGTAGAGAAGGGCAAAATCATTCTGAACAATGTCCTGTTCAAATGCTAAGGGGCTGTTTAATTGTGGTGTAGACATTTGGGCTCAGGCTAGAGCCCTGGCTCTAGGACCCTGCAAGGTAGCAGGGTCCCAAAGCTCGGGCTGCAGCTTAAGCCGACAGCACAATTAAACAGCCCATTAGCCAAAGTCCTGCAAGCCCATGTCACAATATGGGACATATTAGAAAGTAAAGTAGCTTTAATCAGATTGCCCAGTTGTTCCCACATTATTCTCATTTTTATAGTTATTGAAAGTTTAATAGAAAACAGGCTCCTTTCTTAAGCTTAATTCTCTTTTGGAATTGTGTGTGTGAGATTAATCTGTGTTGGTTGACACCTGCTTTAGAGTCATGTCATTTGAGTTTTCTGCATAGCGTTCACAAGAATTGGCCACACACAGTTCGCTTGGTGCTAATTCCTTCAGCATCAACCTTATAATGATTAATTCAGCATATTACAAATATTGATTAAATTTACTGAGACTGGCTCATAACACAAATATTATACACTGTCATAATGGCTATTTTACATCAACTAAGTGTTTTCAAGTTATTTTTGTCTATCCGTATCAATATACTTGCACTATCTTCTTAATATATTGACTTAAGTAATAAGTGATATGCTGTTTTATAGGGCTTTTCCTGAATCATTTCTCAGAGAGGGAAAAGGTGCTCAGAGTGAAAAGCTGGCAGCTGAGTGCCTTATCTTTGTTATAGTTAATATTTTTGGCACATTAAACATCTTTCTTCCTCTCTTGTTGTTGGAAATGCACATTGAAAAGGGCCATTGTAGGCATAATGTGGTGGTGCTCATTTAATCTGATGCACTGAAGAACAACATAAACTATAGTATAGCATATATAAGGTTTATAATAGCTGGGTAAATTAGGGACACTTGAATGCATTTGATTCTCAGACTACAGTTGTTTCTCTCTCTTTTTGATCATGTAGCACTGCCTTTTCTGCCAGGCACACAACTGAAAGTGCTTATTCTAGGGAAGAAAAGGACAGTTGGACAGAATTCAAACCCTTCTTTAGAGAGTCTCTCACAGACAGATTCTTAATTCATTTCTTGTGTCCTGGAGTAAAGAGCATGTACTTTGTTTTCCTGCCCTTGTGCTAATGCATATCATACCCATTGGTCTTCCTTGGATCATAGTTCTGTTAAATTTTTGAAGAGGAGTTCTTAACTTTCCAAGCCTTAGCTTCATCATCTGCTCATCTCTTGGACTGACTTAGAAGACATGTCTTTAGGGTGCAGTGGGGGAATAAAATACAATTTCTATCTTTTTTATAGGTTTCAGAGTAGCAGCCGTGTTAGTCTGTATTCGCAAAAAGAAAAGGAGGACTTGTGGCACTGTAGAGACTAACAAATTTATTTGAGCATAAGCTTTCGTGAGCTACAGCTCAGGGATTTTATAGCATCCATCACCATAGTATCTAAGTGCATCATAGGTAAATTAGATCTGCATGGCAAGGTCCCAAATGGATATTCTATTATAATGGAAGTGCATATTCTGTCCCTCTGCTTTCCTGGGTATACCAACCTTTCTTCTTATGGTGGGAAAGCTTCCTGTAAGAGAAGGGTCTTGCATAAGGCTTAATTTGTAGTGAAAGAGGTGCTGGGGCTCAAGCAATGTTTTTACTTTCATAACTGACGCAGCAAGCCCAGAGGTGCCAGGGCTATGAACTGCCAAGCCTACAGGTGCGGCTCAGCCCTGGCACAAATTAAGCACTGGTCTTGCAACATACCCTTGCTCAGACTCAATTAATCTGACCTCCTGTGGGACCTAGTTTCAAAGCCAAAGACTCTCAGCAAAAATGCTGATCTCTTGCTCTCATGTACTTTGTTTGGGTTTTATGAACTACTAAATTGTTCCAAAGGAGCGCAGCTGTTTTGGTGTTTTGGAGATGTGATCACTGACCGATGTGATCACTCACTCTGAAGATCAGGACCAGACCCATGACCTTGCAATGGAAGTAGATACTGTGACAGTGGAGGGATGGGAACATTATTCTTTACAGAGCTTTTTCTTCCTTCATCCTCAGTACAGATTTTCTTTTTATACTAACCCCTCTTTCAACTTGGTGCTTTTAAACTATTTTGTCAGCATCATGGCATTTTCCTGTACAGCTTCAGATACTATATCAAACCACTGTAGAACAAATTTCACTGTATGGAAAACTAATTGCTAGTTTAACTTCTTGAACTAACCATCTACATAGAATTGCATACAGATACGATAGTCCATCACTCAAAGCTTTGCTCTGATTTGCCTTGGTTGTGGAAGAAGATATTTAATCATTCACATTACAGCTAAGGAGTGTCCTTGAACACCCTACATTCCCCCTGAAGCCAGTGGGGTATAAAAAGAATGCAAGATCAAGCCTGAAACCAGTAGTTACTGCCTTTTAATATTTTCCTTATACACACGTTGAGCCAAATTTTACTTTCCATTACAGTTTAAATTCACATTATGGTTTAAATCCACAGTAACTTCAAGGATGTTGTTCTAGATTTATACCAGTCTCCCTAAGGGCACAATTGTATCCAATTATATTGAAATCTTAATAGGAAAAAAAGTAAGACACAAATAGAATACTAAGACTAATTATTTCTTTGGCTTTAATGTGTTAGACAGCATTTACCACATGCAGATTCTCCCTTAGAGGCCCCTGATTCTTGGTCAAGGGTTCTGCTTTCTCTTAGGATCTTATCCAGCAAATAGCTAACTGCTGGCCCATTCCAGAAAATGTAAGGTTTCCCATTAGAGACAACCTGGAATTTAACAAACTATAATTTATTTTGCAAATTCTACATTTTATTTCATGTGTCTTATTCCTGCCAACTCTTTCTCTCATGCATGCGTCATCTGGGTCAATTCCAGAAAAAAATTGGAATTTTATTATTCTCAGAGATTGTTTCTCTTTTTCCTGAATTTGACTAGGAATCTATCGTTTTCTCCTGTGTAAGAAAGGGGATCACTAATACAAATGCCCCTTGCCGTAGTGATACATCCTGTCTGATAGGGGTCCTAGAGCTATTTTCTACATTGATTGATGTTTAACCTCCGGGGAACCATCTTTTCAACAAATGTATTTGAATCAGGTTTATATTTACTTGAAGGAACTCCTAGAATCTGGATATTTCTTCTGCTCATTTGATTCTCCAGCACCTCAGCTTGTTGGTCAAGGTTCTGAGTTTTATAATGGCATTGTAAAATAAGCAGGATTTGGGATGCTTTCAGATCCATTGGCATTTTCTGCTGGTTCTGCGCAGTGTTTGCAGCTAGTCAAGGTGTTTCTCATTGAGATCCATATACATTAGTAATCTTTGTTGACAAAGTTTCTATTTTACTTTCCCTCAAAGCCATTATTTTATGGAGGCCCTCAGGCTTTGCAGGTTATTTTGCAGGTTTTTTTCCCCAGACAAACATTTGTGTAATGCTCCCTTTTGCTTTGATGGAGATTGGAGAAGGAAATTGGGTTCAAGCTACTTTCTGTTGTCCCAGTATCTACATTCCAGAATATAACTGCTTCTATATTTAATTATGAAATTTTCTATTCTTCACAGCTCACTAATTATCAGTTTTTTGTAGGTTATATAGGATTAGTATGTGTGTGTGTGTGAATGTTCATTGGTAGCTAATGGAAAGAGGCATGAACACGCTCTAACCAAACAACCATTTGGAAATTGAAGAAATGTTTGTGAGCACTGTTTTTGCAGTATCCCCCAATCTAGTGATAATCACCAAGTTAGTCATACTGGCTCATGGTTATAACCTTATCTCCTTCCTTTGGCATTAGCTGTCCATACTTTGTTTAAAAAAAATTATTTTGAAATTCATTGCTGGTGAAAGGTGCTGGATTGACTGCACTGAGGACTAAAATTTGTCTGTAACACAGGTACAGCACAGACTCCCCTACCAGCATGCCTGACCTTTGATCTGGAAAAACAATTTCTAGGGTTATGAAAGTAGCTAAGTGCCTATCTTAGGCATCTGGAAGTGACATCTGTAGTAGTGTTGGTTTCTGTGCATTCCGTTTGTCCAGTCAGAACTGGATTGAACACCTGTTCATTTCAAAAACACTAACTGATAAAAAGGACTTTTAAACACAAACTAAACTGGATTTGGACCCAGGAACATAAAGATGAAAGGTTCATCCTTTACTTGCCGCTATCTAGCTTGCCTTAATATGTTTTCGCTTACCTATAGTTATTTCACCTTGCTCAGTCTGAGTTGAGCATGGTCTTTAAAGATTTTTCCAAGCATGCATAATCCTCATGCTACAATAACTATTCTGAGAGGATGATTACCTGCATCATGCCCATAGAATATGGGGCTAGTGTTGCTGTAACTAATGCAGTAATTTAGACAGTATTTACAACTTTCCCAGGAAACCATCTCTTTTAACAATGACAGGCTGTTTTGCATTTTAATTCAGTTCTTGAATAGCTCTGTATTTTTGGAGAACAGATCGAACAACTGTTTAATTAATTTAACTAGGTTCAAAGCTGTAGCTTCCATTAGAGGTATACTTTCCAGCATTGATTGCTGTTCCATTGTGAAAAATAATACAGCTTCCACTTCCAGATTCTTAAGTGGAGGAGAATGATCTCAGCAGAAAGCATGACAGCTGAATGATGAACCTTGCTCATTTTGCCTTAGCAGTATTGCTGAAAAGTGGAGAAAACTTGCTTTCTTCTTATGCTTGCTTGATTCTCCCACAAGCCAAAAATCAGTTTTGTCAGCACATGTTGTGAGGGGTGTGAAAGCAAAGTAGGGGCAGATCAATGGGGCATAAGGTGGCAGAGATAAAGGGCATATTCTGCTTTCTTTGACGTGTTTGTATGTGATGGGGAAATCTCAGAAGTTTCTAAGGCCTCCATTGGCTAAGCGTTCACAAATCCATATTGGAATTATCCAGACCTTAGAGGAGTTCTCAGGAAAGGATGGGGGATACTTCCTCCCAACTTTCAGCCTGCAGAGAGCTCTATTTCCCTCCTTCCCCCAGTCTCTCTTCATTCTCCTCTTTCCCAAACCTGCTTCTTTCTTGCGCATCCCGAAGTACCCTAGTCACACCTACCTCTCACCAAATCCACCCCCCTGAAACTCATCTCAAGCCCTTTACCTGTGCAGTGAAGATAAACCATAATGTGCTTGAATGGCACCTGTCTCTGAGCACCCAGGTGCAAGCATCTCCACTGCAAAGCCCTATCTGCGTTACTGTCCTCACTGTGTCTGCACCTGCCCATGTGGGTCTGTGGTGGGTTCTTTGCACTCTACGGTTTTTCCTTGTCAATTGTGAGATAAAGTGTCTGTCTTTCCAGGGGAATTGTGGGAAGGCATTGAAGGAATATCAGTACTCAGGTGATTTTGCCTGCATCCTCACTGCAAAGTGGGCAGGTTCCAGCCAGAATTAAACCAAAGCTCGGGCTCCAACCTATACCTCCACCTGGGTAAGCTAGCTGGGGCTTAAAGCACCTCCAAACCCAGGTCACAGATTTCTCTGCATGGATGGTAGGGTGTTAAAACCCAGGTAAGAGCTCAGGTTGACTGTGCAGTGAAAACATACCCTTACACACACCTCTTCCCTGTGGCTCCTTTCTTGTATCCTCCTTCCAAATGTCTTAAGTTTCTCCTTCCTTTGGCCACAGATACCTTATTTCCAAACACCCAAATCTCTGCTCCTTCCAAGAGACCCCAATTGCCACTCATCTCTCCCACATATATCTCCCTCAAATATTCTCCTTTCCCTCTCTCCCACCTTCCCCTAGCACCTAATCTCCCTAGCAGCTAGGAGAAAGGCTGGCCACTCGCTATCACCTCAGATTTTGCATAATTCCTGCACTATTTGCAAACACATATTTTGGGTAATTATATTTGGGGTGCTTCTAGATTATTGTTAGTTTTAATATGTGCTTTGTACTCAATAAGAATACGGATTTTTTGAGTAAAAGCACTCCTGTGTGTATCAATAATTTATCAGACGGAGATGCTGTGTCCCCTCACTGATTTATTTCCTGACACTGCCTGAAAAACAGAGATTAGTTACCATAGCTTTGGGTTCAGATAACCCTGGGTAATAGGCAAAGTAATATCTTTTATTGGACCAACTTATGTTGGTGAGCGAGACAAGCTTTTGAGCTTACAAAGAGCTCTTCCTCAGGTGAAGAGCTCTGTGTAAGCTTGAAAGCTTGTCTCTCTCACCAACATAAATTGGTCCAATAAAAGATATTCCTTCCCCCACCTTGTCTCCCATGTAGGTTTATGGGATTTTCAGTCATTCATCCATAACAACTTTATGATAACACTTTTGCTGTGTAAATGTTATTTCAACTGAGTAGATATGTTATTTAAATCATACAATAATATTTACCTACTAGTTATTAGTTAACATTAATAATTTAACATAGTCTGGGTTTGTGCTAAAATGCTGGAAATGAGTGTTAATTTTTCATAATTTTATCGGTATATAAAATGAAAAGCAGACACCAGAAACAAAACAAAACAAAAATAGAGTATATTTCACAGTATGACTGTAAGGAAGTAAATTTAAACAAGTGTTGTTGCTTCAAGTATCTGTGATTGATATTCTTTCCCTCTGAAACATAATAATGTTGATAGGTGTATAAATCACCATGGAGTGTAGAATGACATGTTCTAGATGATCAGACCTATTTAGCCAAGCAGGCACTGTATTACTTCATTTTCTCAGAGCCATAACTTGAGACATAACCTTTCGGCAAAACTAATCCAATTCCTCTTCTTTCCCTGTCTTTATTCTCCCACACTCTCTGGGTTTTAAAACACAATGTAATGGGAGACAAGCTAAAATGTAAAATGTAATGAAATAAGTTGAAAATGAAGTCCATTTGCTAAGAAATACCACTGTGGGCTAACATGAGAGAAAATAATGATATTAATATCTTACAGTGGTGTGAAGAAAATCCCTGTACTATGAAAAGCTTAATAATTCTGGTCCTGATCTGTCCCCAGTTATGCAGCCTGGGCTAAATTTCACATTCTTCACTCAATCAAAATTCCCATTGAAATACATGGGACTGTTTACAGAGCAAAGTACTATCACAGAGTGACTGACCCCTTTAATGGAAAATGGAGCAAGCCTTGCCTATGCCATAATTAGCTTCTTCCCAGCCTGATGGTGAACACCTGAGCCTCATAAAAAGGGGTAAGAGAACTCAAAGGGAAGAACAACAGGAAACAGGTTAAGCTCCTGCGGGAAGCTCTGAGGTAGGATCTGCAGGAAGCCGGGAACTCCAGTGAGTGGTAGACAGTAGGAAAGACTCCAGGGAAAGCAGTTTAGGAGTCAGCCCTTTATCTCAGAGGAGAAAAAGACTTAAAGGTAGCCGTGAAGGAGGTCTGAAGAGTAGCCCAAGAGGAAGAATCTTTTGTTTGTTGCAAGTTGGGTTTGTTTGGACTTTTGTTACTCTGGAAGGGGTTAAATTTGCTTAGTTAGTTGGCCAAGGGGCCAAGCCACATTACCAACACTGACCCATGTGGGGAAGGCTGAGGGGACTCCTCTTGAAGGAGGAAAGTGAGGCAGAAGAGGATTATGAGTGGCCATGTCTGTACTATGCAACATAAGTAAGGGAATCCCAATCAGTCGCTGAGCAGTTAACCCTCAGAACATCTGAGAGGAAGGCTGATAAATATTATTTCCCCCATTTTGCAGATGGGGAATTTTAGGCAGATAGGATAAGTACAATTCTGTGTCAAACCAAGATTCCAGTTTAGGACTTTGGGTGCCATTTGGTGCTTAGACCATTAGATCATGTCAAATAGAAGTGGGGAAAAAAACCAGTACAGCGCCTGACCTATGTTTGTTCACAGCAGTTCATATTCTCAACATTTCATGTTAACAATTACAAAATTCACATCTATTGGGATAGTTTGGCAGCGATATGTGTTTCATAACGGGTGTGATACAAATCAATAAATGTGATGGACAAAATATATGGGTATTAGATATCTTTAATAAAAAACAATTGTATCCACATACATTCCTTGAATTTATATATTCATTGTTTTTTTATTTTTGGTTATTTTCTTAGATTTCATAAAAGACGCAAGAGTAATGGCCCTAGAATCCAAAATCATCTGTTTATCTATAGACTAAGAAGAACAGAGGGTTGTCCGCACTGGCTTGTACCAATGCACCTCCACCCTGACCTAAAATGAAAGGAGTTCTCGCTCTATGCCCAATGTTTGCCCTCTCTTTTGAGATTGCCAACAAGGGTGCCAGTCGTTTTAGTATAGACCCCACCTGTCCTCTGAATGAAAATCTGGTCAAACTACAGATATTCCCTTTTCTACAGTATGTGAAATGCTCTCCGTTGTACCAGAACATCAGTTAAAGCAACAGTAATTGCAGAGTGTATACAATGGTGAATAGAGTTGAGCAAAAAGTTAGCAATTAAAACCTGCAGCCACAAAAAATGTGCGCAGTTACAATCCTGAAATTCAGAAAAGATTTGTTGAATGGTTGGCTAAGATTTGCAACTCACTGATGTAAACTGGACCCACTTTGGAGTCACCCTTGGCCAGGCCAAGTCAAGGCAAGCCATTTTCTGATTTTGAAGCTCAGCCTCTCAAAATCACAGCATTGTGTGGTTCCAAACAAAACTTGGCAGTTTTAACTGAATTGTCTTTGAGAGTTTGTGCTTGTTCAAAAACCAGACTCCAACTGAAACCCATGGAATACAAATACTAGAGGAAATTGTGAAAAAATATTTGCACAGGTACCAAAACCAGAGTCTTGCAAATTCTAATTCAAACTCTGTTTCACAGCCCCTGTTCCTGCAGAGGATCAGCTTACTATCACAACTGGCTCATAAATATGGTCACATTATATTATTTCTTCACTTCACTTCTCTTATGTTTACCAGTAACCAACCCTATACAGCATTAATTTATGCATATTATCTCACATACTGGAATCTGGAATGAAGCTATGGTACAGATGAAAGTATGATTCACAACTTAGTGGTCGTGTTGGGCATAACACCTTGAGTATAGTAGGATTTACACAGATGTTTGATGAGAAACTGCCCACTGTAACATGTTTTCTCTACTAACTCCAGTTGCTACAACACTAATAGTGGAAATGACGTAAATCTTGTTATCGTTCTGTCTGTAAACATTTATGTGAAGTTGCAATTATCAAGGCCAACTTAATCTTACATCAGCAGTTCCCAAACTGTGGGTCAGAACCCCAAATGGGATTGTGCCACCAGCAGATGGGGTTGTGGTGACCCCTAGTGTTCAGAGGAGGCCATTTTGCTCCACACCACATGACTTCTCATGGACTCTGTGTGTGTGTGTGTGTGTGTGTGTGTGTGTGTGTCATAATCCATAAAGGACGCCATTTTGTAGAACAAAACAGTGTCCTCCACACAGCGTGTACTCACGTGTATGGTGTGTGTGAGGTCATGCTGTGAGGAGGATGCTATTTTGCTCTTCAAAATGTTATTTTCCTTGCTGTCTGGTGTTCTGAGAGGAAATAATTCATTAAAATAGGGTCAAGCTGGCAAAAAGTTTGGGAACTCCGTCCTGATATGGTTGATTTGCAGCCATAGTCAGAAACGAGCAACTTCCCATAACTTGAGAACATTTCTTTGTTAGTTCTGGTTTCATTTTGTTTATTTTAATAGATTAATTGACTGTTACAACCCTATCTGTGAAAGACTGGTGATCTAGAAAAATATAGTTACAGGTAATTCCAGTTAAAGGAAACACAAACTGACATAAAGCACTTCCTAAGCACATTTATTATAGAAAGCATCTTTATATTTCTTTAGATTATAGATGAAGAAGAAACACAATTCATGAGTAATTGTCCTGTTGCTGTTACTGAGAGTACTCCAAGAAGACGGACACGCATTCACGTTTTCTGGACAGCGCCTCCTGTTGGTACAGGCTGTGTAATTCTGAAGTAAGTACTTTTACATGGATCCAAGTTACAAGTAAAACCAGGTTCCGTTTACAATAAGTCTAATATGATTTACAATACATTGATGCCTGTTTTTATACACATGAATCAGCAGTAGTTTATCCAACCCCCCAACCCCCTTACCATGCCACTCAGAGCAGCATGTCTGGCAGCCACGCCGCCCAGCCGGAGCCAGATGCACTGCTCTGCAGGAGCGCGCAGCCCCGCCACCCAGAGTGCTGCCCATGCGGCGGCGTGGCTGCGGGGGAGGGGGAACAGCAGGGTAGAGGCAGGGGGCTAGCCTCCCCATCCAGGAACTCAGGGGCTGGGCTGGATGGTCCCGCAGGCCGGATATGGCCTGCGGGCCATAGTTTGCCCACCTCTGGTGTAGAATGTAATGGTGTTATAAGGGTCCCATCAGCATTTCCAAGAAGATTCGTTCAGTGTCAATGTACTGTTTAAAGAGAGATGATTCCCCTTGCCCACCAGCATCACCTTCATCTTACTTTGATTGTATTTGAGCCCTTCTTATTCCTCAAGGTGTGTATTTCTTCCAGACATTGGGGTAACTAGTTGATGGTGGTGTTTTGTTCTGATGAGAATGAGTTATATTGCTGTGTATTATCAGCACATTGTAGGCATTTGATGCTGAAGCATCACCCATTGACTCTTGGTGGCTGAAACAGGAAGTGAAAAATGTTTAATGCAGTAAAAGCTACAGGAAACATTTAGCTAGGCCAAATTTAATTCTTACACCCATAAATGTCACGATTCCTACAAAACTTTTAACAAGGGTTGGGCAGCTGGAGTGCTGTGACTGCTGCTTATTATACTAATCGTAACTGTCTCTGTGTTACCTGCATCTTTGCTGTATCCACCTGAGGTTTGTCTGTCTTACTATTTGGTTGTAAGCAAGGATCATTCCAACATATGTATGCATAGTGCCTACCACAATAGGGCAATTAGGTACTACCATAATACAAATAATAATTATTAGTATTAATTCAGTTGGAATGTATCCAGAACCTCATAATTTAAGACCCTGCTCTTACAATAATTATGGTGGGATCTTTCACGACCACAGGTTGTAAGGAGGAACTTGGTTTTACATAGCTTCTAAAAGTCAGCTCACCAACAACAAACAGAGTGTCTCTGATTAGAATTCTGAGATATTAATTCAGTAATGACTAGGGAGAAAGTGTGGGTGATTTAGTAGGTAGGTCTCTAATTTCTACAGCATGTAGACTACTCATCCAAATACCGAACCATTTCTAAACTGCTAAGCTTGCAGTGTCTGACAAGATCAAAGCCCTGGTGGAATAACTGAAGGTCAGGTGGAGGGGACATTGTTAGATACACGTTTTGGTGAATGTAAATAAAACACTATTTGATTATTAGCTGTCTTTCAATAAAACTTCTGTAGAAAATACAGTCTTCCCTGAACTGGTTGCTAATAGATGCAAAAGATAAATGGACTGTTGTACTTCTGAGTTCAGTTCAAAAGAAGAATGAAACACCTCAGAAAAAAACAGCTACCTTTTATTGTGATTTGTTAGAGCCAGTGATTAACATTATAATGTGGCTTTCATTTGCACTGAAATTCAGTGCTCAGTAGTACTATACATAGCAATTACTGTTGTGCTTTTTGGCATAAACTTAACACCATTTACATTTTTCCATTTGGAGCTCATCTAAATTATAGCGTTTACAGTAAGCCTCTTTTACAATCACCTCCCCATGCTCCCATAGAAATCCATACAAATGCTGGGCAACATTTTCTCCACTATTTTGGCAATCATGAGACCTTCAATGAGACCATAAAAATTACATAGTTTAAAAATAGATATTATAATTAGGGATGGCCAAACAGTGTTAGTGTTCTTCATTTCATCCCTCTTCCTCCCCTCTTCTTTCTGTATGTGCAGGAGTGCAACTCAGTTGTACTACTAACGTATATCTGGGGGGAGGACGCTATCCTGATAATTTGCTGGTAAGATGTGTTTCAACTGGGGCTGGTGGTTTTGAGCCAGTTTTGAACAGAGAGGGCCTGATTCTCTTACATCATATAATGATCCGTTGGCTTCAACTTACACTGGTATAAATGTAAAGAGAATCATGCCTTAAGGAGAAAAGGTAGTTACCAGTTTGTTAAATGAAGCTAATCTACAAATATTTTTTTCCTTATTATGGGCCAACTTCTGCTATCATTATGCCAGCCTAAATCCAGAGTAACATTACAGACTTAATGAAGTTGCTTTGGAATTGCACCAGTATAACTGGGAATAGAATTTGGTCTGATGTTGTTCTTAACACTGAGTTTTATTTTCCTGAGGCCCATAATTGACCAGCAGTCCCCTTAAACCTTTTCAGGCACTGTACCTATTACCTGTTTGGCTGAAAAGCCAAAAGTGGTACGGGAAAAATGGAAAAGTGAAGGTTCCAAGTGCAGCATGGGAAGTAGAAATGTTTTGGCATGAGTACTAGTTAGCTTGATGCATAACTTCAAGGGCAGTGTGTAGGTAGCATTAGTTTACATTCGCCTCCCCACCCACACCCCATACTACCTTGCTTTGTCACACAACTATTAATCAATTTTTTTGCATAAAAGGCTAACATTACCAGGTTATTTTACATCTGATATCTCATAACCATAATTGGTACAAAACACTTCAGGCAGATTCCTCACTCCCACAGAGTTGTTGCAGCACAGGAGCCTGAAGGTTTGGTCTCTATTTGCCTCAGTTTACAATAAGTCTCTTGAATTCTCCCAGACTCCACATTGAAATACATACCCATCAGTCTATTGAGCATGGCTACACTGCCTGGGTACATATACAATACTAACTAATGCAGCAAAGTACTTAAGCACATGCTTAGGTCCCACTGAAATCAGATTTAAGTGCATGCTTAAAGTTTAAAAATGTACTTAAGTGCTTTGCTGGTTCATGGCCTATGCTCTCACAGACATGTCTGTTCACACGGTGGACTCACTGAAACCTTTTCTGGGATCTGTGGGTGAGCAAGAGCATGTGAGCAGCAATGATCTGTCCCTACAGCAGGTGGAACATCTTAAAAATGGATAAGAGAGTCTTGGGGAAATATGTATCATTACACAGAAGTGGAGAAGCTTTCAGACTTGGACTTTGTTATTTAAATGTTGCTAATCACCTCTCTTGCCATACGATAAGAAAAAAAAATCTCCACTATCAATGTAGCTCTCATCGTGGTGTCCCAGTGCAAGAGGGCTGGGGTGAATTCAGCACACAGATCCAGAAATATGGCCTCTCGCATCTAAAATTTCTGCAGCCACAGTTAATCCTCCCAAACCTGCTTTATGATGTAATCCCACCAATGAGTGCTTGTTTCCTGGGCCCCGAAGCACTGATCTACTGTGTAGAATTGCTCTGTGAATGCCAACAGCAACCTGACGTTTTTATTCACTGTGTCCATCAGCCTCTATTTCTATTCATTGTTGTCAAACATCTCTTCTTCCTCATTGAACCACTAGCTGCAGTGGTAGTCGCTGAAGTTCTGCAGATACGGACAAACTGTGCATCCTATATTAGCATTGGTCATTAGAATTGTGCTGAACTCTGGGTTCTGCCGGAGAGATGGTGGAAACCAACAAGTGACACAAAAGGGACTGTGGGCATTTTTAAATTATGGGATGGAATGATCATTATGGGATAGAGAAAGTGGCATTATGGGAACTTGACCCCTAGTTCTCAGAAATCCCTGGGAAAATTTCTGGTATCCCACAAAGCACTGAGAAAATGCCCCACAAGGCATTGTGCTGGTTGGCTGCGCAGGGTGCACTGGGATGCCTACCTGTGATGCACTGCATTTTCCATTGATGCAAGCACTTGTGGTGTGTATGCACAGCATTGACACAAGCAGCCAAGTGTACGTGTGCCCGAGCAATATAGAAAAGTCGGTGTAAACCGATGTAAATTACATCATGTAGAAACTTTGTAGTGTAGACACAGCCGACTATAGGTGCATTTATTAGCTATGCTGGAGGACAGACTGTCTTAAACCACTTTTAGCCTTAGGTTTTTGAAGTTGAATGATAAAGTATATTGTGGGGGATAAAGTGTCTCATTTAAGTGTGATTTGAAATGTGGGCAGCTTAAGATTTAAATCTGAAAAAAGGAAAATATTAAGTGAAAGTGTATACAATAGAAGGATATAATATAAAATAATGGAGTAAAAGCCTCAGTATGCATTAAAATTTAATAGTGGGGAAACTGTTGTATAAATATGTGTTTGCAAATAGTGCAGGAATTATACAAAATCTTGTTACTATCTAAGTCACTCAAGTTTATCAAGTCATGTAAATCTGATGAAGAGGCAAATGCAAGAGATGCTTTGGAATGTTGCAAGATGCTAATTACATTTTCCTCTTTTTGCATTTGAGTTTGACTGAGTCTGAATGCAACAGATTATTTAATAAATATTGGCCAGGGACAGATATATTGTATATTTAATTTACCATTTAGAAAGGAAACCTTAAGCAGTGCTCTGATGGGATCCCATAACTGGGATGTCAGGCAATTATGATATGTGCTTCGTATGATAAACTAAACATTTACAAGATTTTATTTACTAGGTGCTCACCTTCTGCCATCCAAACGATAGTTAACCAACCAACAAATGGAAATCCAAGATAGCTATTCCTTCTCTTATTTCCTGTAACATATCAAATATCTTCATCAAGGCCTCTTCACGGATTGTTCATGGGGAAATTTTTTGAACCATGTCTAGGGGAATATTTTAATCTTTTTGAGACGGTGTGTGGAATTTATTGTTTTTCTGCATAAATAATCTTCCTCATGATTTATTAACTCCCCTTTTTCTGGATGTAAGTGGCCACCAGAGGGCTGAGCAACTTGAAAGGACTCTCCCAAATAAGAACTCTGGCAGATTTAGCACATCACTGTACACATTTTAAAAAAATTTCTTCATTGGGAAATGTCGTGTCTGGTGCGCTGGCTGAGCTGGTAGCAAAATATACTGCAGATTTCAGGAACAACTTCAGGATTCAAAACATGTATCTGCACTTGCGATACAATATTCAGTCTCCGTGGAAGATGTGGCTTCCTTTCCTGTGTGCCATCCCTCTTTCTCCCAGCCCCCATATCTCTGAAAGTGAATGATATTAAACTAAAAGTGTGTGAACCCCAGGGGGTTTGATTACCATGAGTTTCATACACATTTTTATTTTGTTTGGGTTTGCATCCCATTCTGCTATTCCCATGCTGTTGGAAAATCTAAGATAGAGTTGAAAAGGAACCTGAAAATCTCAATGAAACGATCCATTTCCAACAGGTTGGGGTCATATCCATGGGCACACAATGAAATTCTCTTGATATCTGTCCAATCAAATCTTTTCCCAGCATCCAGAACTCATGATGTAGTTGTGATGAGGTATGCAAACCCCACACTGGCCACCAAGGGATTAAGGGGTTGCTCTGAGCTCAGCCAGTCTCCCGTTGCCACACCTGCAAGAGATGCACAGGCTGGGGGAGAAATTAAAAGGGAGCAGAATAGCTCCCTTGGTGGCAGTCCAGAAAAGAGGGCACGCCAGCAATTCACAGCCCCTGAAGGAAAGCAGGATCTCTTCCAACAATAATTACCTGAAGCTCCCTCCCTGAGGGAAGGGAGAACCTGCTTCAGATACACCCTGAGAGGGAGGCATTCCCCCTCCCCCCCATGAACTCTGTTTGTTTGTGTTAATTCCCCTTGTGTGTTATGGACTGCCCCAGCAGGGGAGAGACTTGGAACTGATCGGGCCAAAGATCCAAGTAACAGGAGGAGGCAGCCACGGCCCTGAGAGAGAGAACGAGGGACCTGCCACACCAAGCACAGCCATGAAAAGGCACCCAGCAGTGAGCTGACCCCACTTCGCACCTCCTTGCCACAGGCTGCGAACTTTGGACAATAATGGGGTGATAGGAAGTGGCCCAGGGAGGGCAGCCTTAAGGCACTGTTGAATGTCAGACCTTTGATAGCCCTCACAGGCCATGGGCCGGAGCCTGGTGGAGTGGGAGGGCCCGGTCTTCCCTATCAACCTCCCCCACTCTGCATTCAAAGGACCTAAACCCTGACCACTGGGCAACAAATCATCACCTTTCTTTCCCTTAAATAGGGCTTTTAAGGAGTCAGTGTGGTCCGCTGGCTAGGGATCTTGACTGGAAGTCAGGATACTTTGGACCTATTCCCATATCTGCCATTGACATGCTGTGTAACCTTGGGCAAGTCATTTCACCTCTCAGTGCCTCAGTCTCCCCAGCAGTAAAATAGAGATTGTGACGCTTATCTTTCTTTGTATAGTGCTGTGAGTCTACAGAAGAAAGGGGTATATTAAATTATATTATTTGATTAGCCTAAAGACTAAAATACTTTAACATGTTCTTTTTCGTATTTTTTATTTCTTATTTTATGACAAACAAGGGGATCATCAAATATAGAATTTGTTTTGTGATTGCAACCTATGGCCCTATTCCTTATTCCTGACACAAAACTGCCAAAAAGGATTTTACCTGAATAAGCAATGAGCGATTGAGACCATATATTTTTACTTATATAGTTGCTGTATTAATAACATGTTTAACATTACATTATATAAAATGTTTATTTCCATGGAAATAAGTCCAGTCTCTTTCCCCATGCCTTGTAGACCACTTACATTTAAAACAAAATCTGAAAAGTTCCACTTTCTTACTAAACTTAAGGCTTATCTACATGATGCTTTAGTTCACACCAGACGGGTATAAATTTGAGTCTGCATTAGCATGTTGTGCACTAACTGGCCCATCTGGACCCTGCTGGCATGCACTAAAAGTTCCCTACTACGCATTAATGTAGTTCTGTTTCAAACAGTATAACATTAATGCTTACTAGAGAACCTTAATGTAGTCCCATTTCAAACAGTGCTACGTTATTGCACACTAGGGGACCTTTCGTGTGCTCCATCAGGTCCCCACAGGGCCAGCTCATGTGGACAAAGAAATTTACACCCCTGTGGTGTGGACTAAAGCACCATGTGTAGACAAGCTTTTAGTATAATTTCTTAAACTTAATGGAGCCCAGGACAGTTGGAGTACATGTCTAATAAATATACTTTCTTATGGTGACACACACTAATCTGATGTTTTAGGATGAATATTTTAATCATCAGATATTAAGGGCTTGTATGCTCTGGTTGCTTTGTGCTGCTATAGTGAAACTAAACAGCTGCAAATCTGGCTTAACTGGCTAGCTACTGTAAACTAGGTTCATACTTGCAGAGGTGCAGAGCAGCTGTAGCATACTAGTGAATCTGAACGTAGGTGTTTAATCAAAAAACAAAACAAAACCAAATCTAGCTATGTTCATTCACACTGGGCCCCTAAACTTGCCCTCCTGGAAAGAGAGTAGGAATGACTAGAGCTAGTTGGGAACTGGAACTTATCTTTCAAGGGAAATTCCACAATTTCCAAATTTGTTTCTGTTCCGAATTAGAACAAAATCTTGTATTTTAAAACATCCTGGAAAATGAAATTGAAGAAAATAATTTTGAGTCAATTGAAATGTTTCATTTAGATAAAATTTAAAAGTTTAATTTCCACTTTGACTTTTTAAATTTTACTTTATGTATTTTTATTTTATATGAATTTAATTTGTATATTTGTTTATAACATTACATGTGAATTTCAAAACAAAAAGTAACTTGAACAATTGAAACATTCCATTCTGATGAGGTTGAAATGGAACTGAAATGCTTTGTTTCAATTTATATTAGAGCTGGCAATTAATCGCACTGTTAAACAATAATAGAATACCACTTATTTAAATAGTTGAACATATTTTCAACATTTTCAAATATATTGATTTCAGTTACATTTGCAGAAGATAATGCTGCCCGCTTCTTGTTTACAATATATCCTGAAAGTGAGAACAGGCTTTTGCAGGGCGTTGTAGCTGGCATTGCAAGATATTTATGTGCCAGATGCACTAAAGATTCATATGTCCCTTCATGCGTCAACCACCGTTCCAGAGGACATGCATCCATGCGGATAACGGGTTCTGCTCGATAACATTCCAAAGCAGAGCAGACTGACACATGTTCATTTTCATCATCTGAGTCAGATGCCACCAGCAGAAGGTTGATTTTCTGTTTTTGGCTGTTTGGGTTCTGTAGTTTCCACACTGGAGTATTGCTCTTTTAAGACTTCTGAAAAGCATGCTCCACACCTCGTCCCTCTCAGATTTTGGAAGGAACTTCACATTCTTAAATCTTGGGTCGAGTGCTGTAGCTATCTTTAGAAATCTCACATTGGTATCTTCTTTGTGTTTTGTCAGATCTGCAGTGAAAGTGTTCTTTAAATGAACAACATGTGTTGAGTCATCATCCGAAAATGCTATATCATGAAATATATGGCAGAATGTGGGTAAAACAGAGCAGCGGACATACAATTCTCCACCATGGAGTTCAGTCTCAAATTTAATTAATGCATTTTCTTTAGTGAGCATCATCAGCATGGAAGCATGTCCTCTGGAATGGTGGCTGAAGCATGAAGGTGCATATGAATGTTTAGCATAACTGGCATGTAAATACCTTGCAATGCTGGCTACAAAAATGCCATGCGAATGCCTGTTCTCACTTTCAGGTGGCATTGTAAATAAGAAGCAGGCAGCATTATCTCCCATAAATGTAAACAAACTTGTTTGTCTTAGAAATTGGCTGAACAAGAAGTAGGACTGAGTGGACTAGTAGGCTCTAAAGTTTTAGTGCAGCTGTGTAACAAAAAAATCTACATTTGTAAGTTGCACTTACATGATAAAGAGACTGCACTACCGTACTTGTATGAGGTGAATTGAAAAATACAGTTTCTTTTGTTTGCCATTTTTACAGTGCAAATATTTGTAATAAAAGTAATAATATACAGTGAGCACTGGAACTTTGTATACTGTGTTGTAATTGAAATCAATATATTAAAAAATGTAGAAAAAAATCCAAAAATGTTTAATATATTGCAATTGGTATTCTATTGTTTAACAGTGCAATTAAAACTGTGATTAACCTCTATTAAGTTTTTAAATCACGATTAATTTTTTTGAGTGAATCATGTGAGTTAACTGAGACAGCCCTAATTTATATTAAACATGTTTTTTCAAAATTGACTTCCTCAGGGAACATTTTGATTTTGATGCATCCTCATTTTCTTATGGAAAAATGTTCCATTGGAGAATTTTCAAACAAATTAGGGGAATGTTCTAGTGTACTTCATGACTGTTAAACTGTCATGTAGTACACTAGTGAACAAGTTGTATTCCACTCTAGTGGTACAGGATTTGATAGTGACAGCATGTGTAATATATAGGATTAAATTTTCAGCTGGCCTCAAATTGACCTCTCATTTTGCACCTGGAAATATGAACGTGGAGGTATTTCACTGCAAAACTGAGTACTACAGGTAGTTGGGATTCCTACTACCTGATACATGCATGCATACATACGTACTGTGACAGGGTCAGGCCAGATGGCTAATAAAGAGTGGTCGAAGGTAAATACATTAGTTCCAGGTTAAGCAGGTCCCTTTTCCCTGGCTAAAATAACAGGGACTATTCCAGAACACTCAGGAACTTTCTAGAACTAATTAAGGCAGGCAGGCTAATTAGGACACCTGTAGCCAATTGGGAAGCTGCTGGAATTAATTAAGGCTAATCAGGACACTTGGTTTAAAAAGGTTTTCACTCCAGTTAGTGAGGTGTGTGCAAGGAGCTGAGAGTGAGAGAGGGCGTGCTGCTGGAGGACTGAGGAGTACAAACGCTATCTGGCATAAGGAGGAAGGTCCTGTGGTGAGGATACAGAAGGTGTTGGGAGGAGGCCATGGGGAAGTAGCCCAGAGAGTTGTAGCTGTCACACAGGTGTTAGACAGCTGTGATCCAAAGGGCCCTGGATTGGAACCCGGAGTAGAGGATGGGCCTGGGTGCTCCCCATCCCCCCACCTCCCTATTGGATACAGGAGGAGTTGACTTGGACTGTGGGTCCCACCAGAGGGGAAGGTCTCTGGCCTGTCCCCTGACCCACTAGGTGAACTAGCAGAGACTGTGGGGATTGTTCTCCTTCCTTTTCCCCATGCTGGCCAGTGATGAGGTTATCTGAGTGAACGGCAGATTTGAGCCATGAAAGTGGCCAAACTGAGGACTACTGTGAATCTCTGAGGTGAGCAAAATCTGCCAATAAGTGCAGGACCCACCAAGGTAGAGGAAGAACTTTGTCACAATACATACAAATATTTATTTGCATAGATTCTTGTGCTGATTAGTTAACGCAAATACTTGCATCATTGCAAAATAAGGAGCCATGCCTTAAAATTTGATAAATGATTTGTAAAGTGCATAGGGACTGAAGGCATTAGGCAAATATAAGATGATAATTATCATTTATTTTTATTGTCTTCATGAGAAGACATGTTGCTATTATTTCTTCTTTTGAATGTCTTTGCAGTTTCTAGTGTCTTGCAAAAACAAGATTAAAGGTGTGCCTAACATTTGATTGGAAACCCAAATGCAACTGAAATCAATCATGAGTCTATTAGACCTGTGTTTGTCGACGAGCTGAATGAAATTTGGTCTTGGTCATTAACTTTTTGTCTAATATGGATACAAACTTTTTTGCTGCCTGTGGATATCCAGTAACATTTTGAGGCTACTCTTTGGTGCTGCATTCAAGTTCAAAATATGTTCACTGGGAAAAGTTACATGAAGCATAAGACGCATGGGTTTTTTTCCATTATGGCCAGTAGTTCCACTTCCAGAAAACCTATGTGAACATTCATGAGGTCACTGAACTTAAAAACTCATCTATGGATTTCACAGTGAATTCCAATCATACGAAAACCAGGTTTGTTCCAGGTTTATTATTTTATTTTATATTTTAATTTTAGTACCTGAAAATTTCTGTAGAATAGTTCTGAAGTAAACAATTTGTTGGCCTGTTTTGAACCCACCTTTTGAAGAATTGGCAGTTGTGACTAGGATACACCATTGTTCAAGTTGTTTACAGTTCTTAAAAGACTAAATAGTATAAAGAAAGTTAAGGACCTGTTTTCTTTATTCCATGTTTGGTACTTTTATGACTTGACTTAAATAATTTTTAATTAACAAATGAACAATACCTCAAAATACATATTTGATTGTACTTTTAAATACCCATGAGGAAAGCAATGGGAAAAGACAATATCATCTATAAGGAGAGTGGAAAGTTCCCCAAATTATCAGGTGCTGAAATTTGGTTTAGGCTGTATTCTGCTCCCATCAAAGGTAGTTCTACATTTACTGCTGTGGAAACAGGCTCAAATTGTTAGTCCCTTCCACCCCCACTTCCCTTAACCGCCCCTTTCTGACAGTGTCTTTTATTAATTCTTCATTTTTCTGTATTGTAACCAGTAACAAGACAAAGAGGGAGAGATGCTATCATTTTCTGTTTGTAAATGAAAATCATTGTTAATTTAGGACCCTGACAGCTGTAAAGCATTTGCCATTCCACAGCAGCTGTCAGCAGCACTCTGGTTTATTTTATAAACAGATGTTTAATTTGACTTCAATGCCATTGTCAGCTTTTGAGAGGAAACAAAGAGAGGAAACAGAAATAGAAATAATCATGATATTCATCATTTTGTTTCTTTTTGAAACATAAATCAGGGTGATAAATGAAGACATCAGAAGTGTTTTGATATATCTTTAGCTCTGGAATGGTTTAACTCAATATTTATTTTTGTTAACCACATGGATTGAAATAAACCTCTCTCATTGCACAAAAATGCATATTTAGAACATGTTTTGTCTGTTATTATGCCAGTGCTTGAAGGCAATATTTTGCTTTGGAAAACATAACATTGATTTAAAAAATTAATTCATTCTTTGATGGATAAAATTTTCTTACTCTCCAAATTACAGAAAAGTATTCTCTATTTATATATTACAGCCAGTAAGCCTGATTCTGATCTCACTGATTATTGACTTCAGTGGAATCAAATGCCCAGTATACACCAGGAGAAACGAGAGGAGAATAGTTTCATTGACTAGAAAAATGATATTGAAAAACTCTTGTACAGCAGTGGTAATAATACTATATCTATACAAGTTCATATCTTGCTTTTCACTAAGGATTTTGTCCTTTATTTCTTGTGCAAGATGCCCAGTGACTTTAATAGGATTTAATGAAGTGTTAAATGAAAAATCTGGACCAGATCCTCAGCTAGTTTAAATAAGCATAGCTTCATAGACTACAATGCTGCCAGTTCAAAGAGACAGCTTATGGGCTCAGTCCTACAGTCCTTATAGTTGCAGAAATTTCACTGAACTTAATGGGCAAGGCTGCAGATCCTATCTGTAACTTGTGACTTTTCTTGATATATTCTATTCTATTAATTTATTTATGTATTTATTTATTTTGTTTGTGTGTGTGTGTGCAAGAGAGAGACATATAGATAGATACACAGAGAGAGATTTAGCTATATAATGTATATAATCAACCCATACCATAAAGTTATGATCATAAGTTATCCTGCAGCCAGTGATATGTACTAAACAGATTAATAAATTAATAGGGGGAAAAACATAATTGGTCACAATTTGTATTAAAGTGACATTTATAAAGGACTAATAAATGATTCATACTATTGTAAATATGTTATAAAAATGAGTAGCATGGTTATGAATACAGCAGTAAGACATTTTGTAGATTATAAGCCACGGTTATATGTTTATTGCCCTATTGGCAAATTGATCTCTACAACAATCTATAACAATTGATTCACCATTTATTAAAACATCTGTTACTCATTTATGAATCTCTTATAAACTGAACCTTAATATAAAACATGGCTTTGTATTTTATATTTCAACATCTGCAGATGAGTGAAAAAATTATGGAAAAAGTTAATTTTCTAATTTAGGGTCAGATTTTGTCTTAGCACTTATAGCTTCAACATTAGTAAGGTGACAGAATATGCCCCCTCATGAGTAGTAATAGAGTGATGACAGCAACTCTAAAATAATATTGGCCACTATGCTCGCTTCCTGCAGTAAAAGTCTCTGGAAGAGAAAAGTTATCTGTGAACTCTGGCTTTTACACCAGGAAGAACCTATCTGAAATGAAAAGAAAAGGAGTACTTGTGTCACCTTAGAAACTGGCACCTTAGAGACTAACAAATTGTTAGTCTCTAAGGTTCCACAAGTACTCCTTTTCTTTTTGCAAATACAGACTAACACGGCTGCTACTCTGAAACCTATCTGAAACACTTTCCCTTCCATGAGGAGGGATACATGGACACATAGGGGGTAAACCTATGGTGAAACCAAGCTTCATTTCCACAGATTTCAGGTCAGCCATGAGAAAGCTTGCCTACTACTTCCCAGTGGGGGATTCCCTTTCCCACCCCAAGGCAGCATTTTAATTGGTGTTAGAAACTACAGAATTAACTGTCATGCTGATATCTCCATAAAAATCCTGCAGTGTTTAGGGAAGCAGATTTCATAGCTTTTCCCCTGTTGTGCCCTGCACTGTCTCTGGCTTGCATATTTCCAGACCTGCTGCTATCATGTGAAGGGGGTGCTTCAGGCCCCTGGGGTTAGGGAGAAGATCTGTCACTGACTCCATTCCCTTTTCTGCAGGGTCAGGGGAATGTTCCTTACCCTATTTCCCAAAGAATGGAGGAGCATGTAAAAGATGTTGTGTGTTTGTGTTGGTGAATATCACTTTTCAACAGCAGAGTTCAAATAAACAAGCAAACCAACAAACAAAACCCCACTATTGTAACCAAGGAGCCTAACCAACTCAGTCCAAATAGAAATTGACTGGAATAAAGGCTCAGCATTTGCATGAGACTTGGACAATCCACTTCCTCTGTAAGTGCTTAACCAGATTGGGGGATAATCCAATGGCATTTCAGTTAAAAATGTAAATTAATCCATCTCAACAGATTAATTGTTGTGGAGAGAAATAACTGCTTGTGAGGGAGGTTTGCATGGTTCTACAGTTAATTCACACTTGGAATTAGGACAGTGGCAATGTATTGTTTTAGTGTCATATCTACAGTTATGAATGAAATATGATCCTAATGTTTGTAGTGGTCAATGTCATTAGAAAATACTGTATAGAGAAATTAGCATTGCATTTCTGACTGCTGCCATTGCAAGTGTAGGTGGGTGAAACATTTGATGCAAAATGTAAACACACCCACAATTTTCTATTTTTGAATTTCTGGAGCTTCTAAAGATGTGCACAATTTCAGATGAAATTTTCTGCATTGGCAAAATTTTCAGCTTTGCTGTGCCCATGGAAGTTTGGCTGTCCATGACTATTCTGAGCAGCTTTTCATAGTGCATTTCATAGTTAGAGTTTCAAACAGGGATTGATTTCATGATGGAAATCAAATCGCTGGCATTACCTAGTGCCAGATTGTGCCATCCTTGCTTGTCTTGAATAGTACCTTACTCCTTAAGTGGAGTTTAAATGTAATCACTGGGGCTATTCAAGGAGTGAGATATTACTGAACATAAGTAAGGATATCAGAATCTGACCCATAGTATTTATTCCTAATTCTATGTGCTTAGGAGCCCAACAAAATCCATTTTGACTAGTGTTCTTAAAAGGAAGTAGCTGCGTTTTTTGGATGTGATTAAAAAGTGGGGGCAAATTATCCTAGGTGTAACTCTATTGAGTTTGGCTTTTAGTTGTTTTTCTTGGTATGAACCATATACAGCTGTGATTTTCAAAGGAGTTGTTACCCCTTTTTGACCCTATTGGTTAGGCCGTTTTCAATAGCTAGCAGGTTGTTTCTTTTAGGAGGAGAAACTGATAATGTAGTCACAAATTTCCTTTGTTCAAACATGTTTGTTTACAGAAAATGTAGAAAGTCTTGTTTCCCTGAATGCAATAGGAATCAAACAACAGGAGACAGGTTTTAACAGTTCCCAACCTCTTGCAGCCAGCACTTTCACAAAAGCTCTCTCTTAGCTTTTTTTTCTCAGGGTCATGCCATCTGTGCTTCTCTGGCTGAGTCTGGAGCATCTTTACTCCTCTGAGTCCCTCTATGTGGTGCTGCTGCTTCTCTCTCAGGCCTTGTCTACACTTACCAGGGGTTTGATGTGCCGCGATCGATGGGTTTAGACCCACTAAATTGACCATTGATTGCTCTCCCATCGACTCCTGTGCTCCACCTGAACAAGAAGCGCAAGGGGAGTCAACGGGAGAGCATCTCCTGTCGACATCGCGTAGTGTGGACCCCGCGGTAAGTAGATCTAAGTACATCAACTTCAGCTACGTTATTGACGTAGCTGAAGTTGCTTAACTTGGATCAATCTCCCCCTGTAGTGTAGACAAGGCCTCACACACAGACATCACAGCTCCACCAGTCAATGCTCTGGCCCCTGCGTTTGCTATATAAGTCTCCAGGGAAACTCCTTTGACCATGTGGTTTATCTTCTACTCAGGCCTTGACTTGCATCTGTGTTTTGCTTTGTGGCATCTATTCTTTAGCTATCTTGTTCCGTATAGGATTATTTGTGGATTATTTCTTACATTTATCCTGAACAAAGGGTGGCAGTTAATCCCATCTTCTTCAGTAAGGTTTCCGCCAACACCCCCGACATAACAAGGTCTCAGAGTTTAAACACTCAAAATTACAGTGAAATTCAATCAGAGCTAGGTGCTTCACTCCTGTGTGCTCCTTTAAAAATTCCAGCCTACACAAGATTCTCTTGCCTAGATCACAGGAGCCTGAAACAAAAAAGAAGAAACTTTTAAATGAAACCTATCATTTTTTGAAAAGATCACTTTTGCACAGTTCTAATAACAGAGATAAATTCAATTGGGCTTGGGTGGGCAACTGCCTTTCTGAGATGTACAGGTACCCATCTCTTCAGGTAGCACATTTTCTGCTTCATCAGAGAGATATTCTATCTCAACAATGTCATTCCAAATGCTTTCTGCCCTGCTATCTTGGAGAAATGGATTTGCTTGCTCAGTCAAATCACTGCTGCAGCTGAACATAGTTTAAAGTCTTACGATGCATCAGAAAGCGCACTTGCTTTTATGAATAGTTTCTCACACACGATTACATTAAAATAAACTTCAAGTTTTCATATGCCACAAAAAACAATGGCTTGCAGACACTGGGATGGGTTGACATGAGAGGAATCGGCTCTATTTGGAATGAGGATAATGGAATCTTCACTGACATGCTATACAAACAGGGAGGTAGTAAGCCTGTTAGTATGCGCAACATGTATTAACAATTCTTTTTTAAGTCCTACAGCTTGCTTATCAGGATGTCTCTCTTCATGCCCTTCTCTAAAGACTGTATGAACTCGGTGAAGTTGAAATGAAGGCATGCATTGCAAAGAGAACCTCTTCTCATGTTGCTGCAGGCTTACAGGTGTTGTCTGAAAAGTAAATTCATATGATGAGAGAGAAGTAGGATATGTATTGCAAATAACAAAAGGCTCTGCACTCCAGAGTAACTGCCACTCATAACAGATGTGCCATTGTGACATGGCTCCCACAGCGCTTTAATGTAATCCTCTAGTACACCAGAGTAACCTTAGCAGAAGCTGTTAAAAAGTGGGCATTGAATTGGTCTGTCTGAACAAAGCATAGGAAGACTCACAGTTGTCTTTAATGTAATGAAGGATCAGACAATAGTTCATTCCTGCTAGTCTCCTCATACCAGTCAGCCTCTGAAGCATTCAGTTCTGTCACCGACAGTTCACTACACACAGTACAATGTAGGACAAGTCTAGTAAATGAAATAAAGAAGTTCATCTGGTACTTTAGCAGACAAAGTTGAATGCATTTGAAGATGTGTTTTATGCAATGTTTGTACACAGAAAAGGTTGGCTCAGCAGCATCTTGTAGTTTTTAATGAGGCCCTTCTCCTTTCCTAACTTAAAAAAGATATGAAGGCCTCTGCTCCTTTTCCCTGTTCAGTCAACTTTAGCTCGGTCATTGATTTCAATAGAAATAGGGTCAGGCCTCAAGAGGCTTGCCCATTGTCAAACAATAATACAAAATTTCTAGATACCATTAATGACCACTTCTTGGAGCGGCTAGTCCTGGAACCCACAAGGGGAGAGGCAGTTCTTGATTTAGTCCTAAGTGGTGCTCAGGATCTAGTCCACGAGGTGAATATAGCTGAACTGCTCTGTAATAGTGTACACCTTAGTGTAATTAAATTTAATATCCTTGTGGGTGGGGAAATACTAAAGATACCCACCAGAGTAGCATTTAACTTTGGAAAGGGGAACTTCACAAAAATGAGGAAGCTAATTAAATGGAAATTAAAATGAACATTTACAAGAGTGAAATGCCTGCAAGCTGCATGGAAATTATTTTAAAATGCCCTAGTAGAGGCTCAAACTAAATGTATACCCCCAAATTAAAAAAAAAAAAAAGTAAGAGAACCAAAAAATGCCACCAGGGCTAACCAACAGAGTAAAAGAGATGGTTAGAGACAAAAAGACATCCTTTAAAAATTGGAAGTCAAATCCTACAGAAGAAACATAAACTCTGGCAAGTCAAGTGTAATATAATTAGGCAGGCCAAAAAAGAATTTGAAGAGCAACGAGCAAAAGACAGAAAAACTAACAGCAATTTTTTTAAAGGACATCAGAAGCAGGAAGCCTGCCAAGCAATCAGTGGGGCCAGTGGACGAGAGAGGTGCTAAAGGAGCACTCAGGGAAGACAAGGCCATTGAGGAGAAGCTAAATTAATTCTTTGCAGGGGATGTGAGGGAGATTCTCACACCTGAGCCATCCTTTATTGGTGATGAATCTGAGGAACAGTTTGAGATGATCAATAGAAGAGGTTTTGGAACAAAATGATAAATTAAACAGTAATAAATGACCAGGACCAAATGGTATTCACCCAAGAGTTCTCAAGAAATGCAAATATGAAATTGCAGAACTACTAACTGTAGTATGTAACCTATCACTTAAATCAGCTTCTGTACTAGATGATTGGAGAATACCTAATGTAACGCTGAATTTTTTTTAAAGGCTCAAGGGGCGATCATGACAGTTATAGGTTGGTAAGCCTAATTTCAGTACCAGGCACATTGACTAAAACTCTATTAAAGAAGAGAATTATCAGACACATAGATGAATAAGATATGTTGGGGAAGAGTGAACACAGCATTTGCAAAGGGAAATCATGCCTCACCAGTTTTTTAGAATTCTTTGAGGGTGTCAACAAACATATGGACATGGGTGATCCAGTGGATATAATGTAGTTGAATTTTTAGAAAGCCTTTGACAAGGTCCCACACCAAAGGCTCTGAAGTAAAGTAAGCAGTCATGGTATAAGATGGAAGGTCCTGTCACAGATCAGCAACTGGTTAAAAGATAGGAAATAAAGGGTAGGAATAAATGGTCAGTTTTCACAGTGGAGAGAGATAAATAGTGGGGTCCCCCAAGGATTGGCACTAGGACCAGTACTATTCAACATATTCATAAATGAGCTGTCAAAATCTACTGACTATCTGTTAATAGTGAGGTGGCAAAGTTTGCAGAGGATACAAAGTTATTCAAGATAGTTACGTCCAGATCTGACTGAGAAGAGTTACAAAGGGATCTCACAAAACTGGGTGACTGGACAACAAAATGGCAGATGAAATTCAGTGTTGATAAATGCAAAATAATACACATTGGAAAACATAATCCCAATAATACATATAATATGATGGAGTCTAAATTAGCTGTTACCACTCAAGAAAGAGATCTTGGAGTCATTATGGATAGTTCTCTGAAAACACCCACTCAATGTGCAGCAGCAGTCAAAACATAATGATAAAAACCTTTAGGAAAGGGATAGATAATAAGACAGAAAATATTATAATGCCACTATATAAATCCATGGTATGCCCACACCTGGAATACTGCATGCAGTTCTGTTCGCCCCATCTCAAAACATATATTAGAATTGGAAAAAGTGTAAAGAAGGGCAACAAAAATTGTTAGGGATATGGAACAGCTTCTATATGAGGAGAGTTTAAAAAGACTCCAATTGTTCAGCTTAGAAAAGAGACAACTAAGGGGGCATATGACAGAGGTCTATAAAATAATGAATGGTGTGGAGAAATTGAGTAAGGAAGTGTTATTTACCTCTTCATAAAACACAAGAACCAGGGGTCACCCAATGAAATTAATAGACAGCAGGCTTTAAAGAAATGTAAGGAAGTACTTCTTCACACAACGCAAAGTCAGTGTGTAGAACTCACTAACGGGAAGTTGTGAAGGCCATAAGTATAACTGGGTTCAAAAAAGAATAAGGTAAGTTCATGGAGGATAGGTCCATCAATGGCTATTAGCTGAGATGGTGAGGGATGCCAGAAGTTGGGACTGGACAACAGGGGTGGATTGCTCGTGAATTGTCTGTTCACTCCCTCTGAAGCATATTTTACCTGCCACTGTCAGAAGACAGGATACTGGTCTAGATGGACCATTGGTTTGACCTAGTATGGCCATTCTTATGTTCTAAGTCAGTAGCTTAGGCAGTATGAAAAGCCAGATAGACCTAAATTTTCATACCATTCTCATCACCATGATAACTGAGAGCCTGGCATGTTTGTTTCTCCACTTTCATTTTTAAAAGTGTGTTTTTTTCCTCTCTCCCTTTCTTCCGTATAGTTGTTTTGGGAGGGGAAAGTGCTAACTGTCCAATAGATGAGTTCTGCAGTTTGTGCTGAAAACAGTGAGATTCATAGTCATTGTGATGTGCTCTAAGAGTGAGTTGCACAATGTGAGCCAGCTACTGAGAAAGTGCTGTGCCCCCTGCTATCGTGTCTGGCCCTTATGGCTGATAGTTATATTGTTCCAATGGAGCATAACTGTCGTGGGTGATTGTGTAGTGGAAGATGGTCTCAGTTCCCAGGCCTTTATTCCCACCTCTCGTAAACATACAATCCATAAAAATACTGTGTTTGAGAAATATGGTTCTATTCATTCCTACTTTTCCATTTTCTGTAGAATCACCAGCCTTATGTCCCCTAAAATCTAGTTCCTGGCCATATAAAAGAGGATGTTTCAGTCACAGTTTTAAAGTAATATAAATGTATTGTATAGCCTTTGTTACATGCGCTACGATAACATTTCATTGAGATATGATGTAGCAGAATCATGTAGGGAAAGCCCACTTTTCTGTTTTTTTAAAACTTCATAGCTGTATAAATACGGATTTAGAAGTCAAGAAAATCTTTATGGAAAATATTCATGTGCATCTTCACCAACTGAACTCTCAACTCCAGCCAAAATACCATGTGAACTAAAAATGCCTTCCACTGTTCTGTCCTCTGCTACAAGCCTTTTATGAGAAATATAGAGTAAACTGTAAGAGGAGGGGTTTGTGAAAATATACCAGCTATTTATTTATTTTATACTTTGCACTAAAGTTTTTTCTAAGGACCTGCTATATGATATAGTACTAATGGCTCAGTAGAAAAGGAACTCTCTCTAATGAAGTGGACTCTTGTTATGTGGATTAATTTAGGCAACAATGTTTGATCATTACTGTATACTTGACCTATGGTCATAGTGATCCGTTGATTAGCTGCCACGCACAGTTTGAATAAACCTCCTTTCCACATAATGACCATCCAGAAAAAGACAATTTTGAGGAGGAGAGAAAGCGTATTACAGATCTTGATCCCTTTCCCAACACCAATTCTTGCCTCACATTGCCCCTCAGTATCAGTTCTCTCTTCTCCCAGGCTGGAAGCAGCTCTTCAAATGTGCAGCAGCCTGTAGTCTCCACTGCTGGTGGCAGCTCTTGAAATAGCCAACGTGCAGGAGGTTCATCTCCCTGTGGTGGTAGCTCTTCAAAGCTGCTGCGGTGTTGCTCAGCTACACTTTGGAAATAGCATTCCTCTTGGTGGCGGTGGCTCCACATTCCGTTGCAGTGGATTCAGGGCTTTCCCTCATCTCAAGCGTAACAAGGGATCTATCGAGATAACTACATCAATATACATAAGGGGAGTGTAGTCAAACACTTCCTTAAAAGCAAAATCTCCGTCATGCAGGAACAGTAAGTACTATGAAGCATTTTAATGCCAACTCAAATCAGTGGACCCTAATTTGGCTTTATCACACAGTGTAATATGGTTTACCTGAAGGCAAGTGGTACTAAAAAGGTTTGAAAATCTTTCTGAGCTTTGAAAACATCAGATAAATTACTTGCAATCAAACCTTTGCAACTACATTCTCACTAATCAGTATCAGTGAGGGGCATGAACATCAGTAACACATGGCTCTTGTGTAATTTTTTTTATCTGTGGAGCCAGCAATCCCTACTGTGAAACAAAGTTCCACTGTATTTCTACAGAATGCTCTCCTCCACAAAAGAGAGCTGGAAAATAACACAGCAGTTCTAGTATTTTATAATTATTTCTGCTCATTCCATTCTTTCCAAAGTCCAATAAATACACGAAAGATTAGAATGTTTGCTTAGATTTTTGTTTATGTGTTCCATTAACTGGACACTGGCTCTGGTGAGCTCAATTTTACACCCTTTTCCTTGTTGGTACAACATAACTGCCATAGCAAATGAAATTAATTTCCTTTTCATAGCCTGGCATGGGAAGTGAGGGAATGTATGAAGGGTTCTATTTCCACTAGTCTACAAGAATCTTATGAAGGGAGAAAATGGTGCCACTGCTGAGCCATGGGAATGCAGTAAAGAGAACTGAGTACATTGCTGGAGAGATGGATAATTAGCAGTGCTGCAGGGTGGTGGGCTAACCACCAGGGGCCCAACTGTGGCAGTTAGTAATTGACCTGAATAAGGGCAGTGAGGAGCAGCAGGTATGAGGCGTTGGAAGAGGTTGGGCTCTTTAAGGTATTTCCTCTCCCTGAGCAGCCTGGTGTTCCTCATCTGAGGATGAGGATAGGGCCCTGGCCCTGACTCTGCATCATCGCCATTCCCTGGAACCACACTGAGGGAAACAACTCTTGTGGCCCCATACACAGGGATTGCAACTGTGCCAGGTCATATATGAATCATGTAATTGGCCATGTATGAATCATGTAATTGGCAACAAAGCTCCAAGGCCCAAACCCACAAAGGGACTTAGGCACCTAAACCCCAGATGTAGGCACCTACACCCCTATTGTGCTCCACAAAACCGCCACTCAGCTACTGCCTAACCCTGTATGTGCCTAAACTCACTTGGCACCTCTATTTTGCAGTAAAAGTCCCCTAGATGCCTATGTTTCTAACTATGGGCATGTGCACTGCTGCCTAGGTAGGTGCCCTGAGGCCTATCTCTCACACCAAACCCCAGCACAATCCTTGATTTGGTATACTCCCACCTGATTTGCCGTTGGGCCCAATCTGGTACACAGATGCCTAAGTTGTTCTGGCAAGAAAAGTTTAGGTGCCTAAGGCATCTGACTCCAGGAGAGGGGTTCCCAGCTGTGGACCACAAGTAGAAATAGGCGCCAATCTCAGTGAGAGGGGTGGGGCTTAGGATGCACCCCCTCATTGGTCTCGTCCCTTGGCTAGCTTACATGGCTTGCCACCATGTGGATCTCATTGTGAGGCATCTGTCTCTCCCGATGGATTGTATGGAGAACCGAGGCATCTAACCCAGGCTTTGTGGATTCCAGTTATTTTCAAGGTGGCTAAAAGGTAGGCATTGTGGTGCTAGCAGTCGTACCATCTAAATCACTTTGTGGCTCCAGGCCCTAGTGTTTTCCTTTCCGTGAACCTGGTTAAGGGCTTGTCACAGTTTAGTCCCATGGTAGTATCATGAGAAAAACCTTTGCAGCTCTGGCATCTTTAATATGGCAAAGTCCGTACTGCCCAGTTGCCTGTAAGTCAGGCTGTTCCTGTCTCATGTAGGGAGACAGTATGTTAAGCAATGACGCTACACTGTCCTCCAGCCAGCACCATCCAACACTTTGTCTCTTCTCCAGAGTATGGGTTACAGCTTAGTGCCTACTGTGTGGAACATTGGACAGGGAAAATAATTCAGCTGAATGCAGTGCTCAGAAGCGTCAGGTGTGAAGGGGCTTAAAGCTTACTCAAGAGGTCTAGCCAATCTCTCTTACTTTTATCTTTTTTTTTCTTGAGAAGAAAAGCATTGAGTGTCAGAAAAAATCTCTTCATCATGGGTTTTTATCCTGGAGGTTTTAGATTTAATATTTATATCTGTGACAATTCAGGCAAAGAACAGAGAGATTTTCTGAGCACACGACAAATATAACATTGCAGCATATTTAATAACATTTCCCTGAGATGTTTCTTGTTGTATTATATATAATAGGCCAGATCCTATCTTGAAGTCAGTGGGAATCATGCTTGTGCATATGATGGCATGGCTAAGTACAGAATCAGGGACAACAAAAGACTGGTGAAAGTTCAGCAAAATCCATGAAAGTTACTTACAGTTCTTTGATCTTGATGCAGAATTTTGCTTGGCTGTATCTCCTGACATTGGTCTGAAGTGCTTAACAGTTTTATAAGAATGAAACAAAAGAAAAAAAACCCTTTATTGATTTTGTTGTTGAGACTTTTGTTATTTTGTGTCTGACAGTATGCTACTAAAGAGAAGACAGTGCCTTGTCTGCAGTAGCCTAAAAACTGAGTTAGGGAAACAGTGAAACTCAATTTAAACAAGATTCTATCTAAAGCAAGTAAAAGTATGCTTGGTTGGCCCAACCTGTGTAAGCACCAAGTTTAAAATCTATGTCTTAGCCTAGGCTAGACATCAGAAGAAAAATGGTTTTAAGCATGATTCTAATAGCAGTGAGTCTCTGTCAATGCTGGTTGATCAAACTCTGGTAAACTCTGATGAAGATGGAATTGTGTTTATAATGAGTTAGAACACAATTCCACAGGTGCCAGCATCTAAAACATTTTCCCCAGACTAAATTCACCAAATAATCTAGGAGCTTGGGAGTTGTTGCTGGGCCCTCAGCTGCCAGGTGGCTGTGTGTGCATTCTGGTGAATTTTAGCTTATTTGAAATAAAAATCTCTAATTCGGGGCCTCAAGATATAAATAGATTTTTGGGAAACCTCCAGGATATTATGTCATTTCCTAACTTCTAAGTGCTTGGCTTTGCTACCATAACCTTCTTTTAACATAATTTCAATGTAAATATTTATATATAGCACAGCATAGCCAGCACTGTAGTTACCCTAAATTACACACTACATTTTAAAAAAACCTCCCATCACTACCAACAAAAATCAGAGTTTTCCCAGCAAAAATAGAACAGTTGACAAATATATGGTTCTCCAGTTCAGTTTCTAGACTGGTATAAATTGAACTTTTGCACTAAAAATTGAACATTCAGAAACTCTGTATATATAAAAGGGGAAGGGTGGGGAACTCCTACCTTCTCATCAACAGTCCTGTTAAATATATTTTCTGTGAGTATATTGAAAGCTGGCAAAGGAATTCCAACAATGCAATAAAATAAAATAAAAATATGAGAAGGAAGTAGTTGAAGGAACAAATTGTGATGTAGCAAAAAAAAGTTTAACTCACAAATAATAAAAAGCAAAAAAAGCCTCTCGTCCATAATCCAGTAATGTATCATGATTTCTTGATACCTGGTTGGGGTTTGGTCTCTCTTTATTTAACGACTTTTACATTTTCATATAAGCTATCTAAGTTCTTTCAAATCTCACAAGCTTTCAAATGCTGATTTTGCTTATTAGGCAGGTTTCCCAAGCTTTTACAATACTACTGAGTGGCACTAATAGTTCTGCTGCCACATACTTGAATCAAAAAGGTTGTCCCAAACTGGAAATTGTTTCAATTATAACTCTTAGACTGCCAACCCAAGCCATTTCACATAAAGAAAAAGTGTGGAAGTTTACTTTCCACATATTCCATTTGAATGTGAAATGTTTATTGTCCTCATTTCCACCTACCAGGAATCAGGAGGCAAATAGATTTGTTACTCAGAGAAGGAAATATATTGCACTTGAATGAGGTTAAGGTAATGAATAGGGAATTATGCAAAATAGTTTTATTTTGGTTAAATGTCATTTTTGGCCATGACACTGAGTAATGCTTCAAAAATGTATTCCATATGTTTTATTAAAATGTCAAGCTGTTTATTGAGTTGAGGGCTTTGGCCTAAGTTTTCAGAAGTGACTAGTGATTTAGGAACAAAACCATAAATAAGTTGGGGTGTGGTTTGAGAAAAAGAACAAGATGATCTTTTAGAGTTTTCTCTTAAAAAATTTCTAGTGGAAACAGTTGCACCTGCCAAATTAACGCTTCTTGTGCAATTTAGAGCATCTTCAGGGTTGCTCTAAGTTGTATTAGCTTGTAACTGCTTGTGAGGGCTTTTTGCATTAGCTGATAATAACAAGACCATTCAAGCCACTCACTGTCTGTTCTCCCCAGCATGCCCCTGCACTGGGTGCTGGGAGGAAGGACAGCATACAGGCATTGCAGCAACGCTGTGCTGGTTAGGAAATTTCTTATGCCATGGGTATTCTTTTGGGGCAGGTTCCAGCCCCTACATGCTGCAAGTGTGGCATACAGCTGGACAGAACACTGAATATGACATAGTTGTTTTTAAGCAAATACGCAAATTCCTTTAGTGCAAAAGCTTTTACATCAATCCAGGGTAGTCCTGGGAGCGAATGCAACTCGGACAACTTTCTGCAGCAAATTCCATTGCTGCTTCCTCCTCAGTTCAGGGGCATAGTAATCTGCTTGTGTCCCAAATTACAATAACCCCCATAGCTGGGTCAGCTTTGCTAGCTGGCACATTGCAGGGGCAGAGTGAAGGCTCTGCTCGGTATTCAGCTCTCCCCACCCACCTACTCTGGGGCAGAAAAGGGGTGAATAAGGTGTACAATGCCCTCTTATTCTTATGTGCTTGTGCTCAGGATGCAAATATCCCACATGGGTGCTTAAGGGCCTGTGTGTCTCATTCTTACTTCTCTGAAAAACCTAGCCTCTGAATTTTGGGCTTACAGCTCCCCTGCTACAGCAGCATCAAAACCCTGAGCAAAAATCTTTCTTTAGTCAGAGGCAGATGTCTTACAGCTGAGTCAGCATAATGTCAAACACTTTAAAGCAGACTAACACAAAGACCAGCTCCTGTTTGGTTAGCAAATCAGTTTGTGACCTAGAATGCTGATTATTAAACCAGACAGCAAATAAAACCATTATTAAATTCACTGAATAAAAAAGCCTCTCCTGTCTGTGCAGATTCATATCAATGTATGCATATCTACGGTATGCATGCACCACTCTGTCTAATCTGCAGATCCTGTTCCAGTTGATGCCAATGGCAAAACTCCGATTGACTTCAATGAGAAAATGATCAGCTCCATATATAATTTTTGAACACAGCTGAAGACATAATGACTCACAAAGCTGTGAGGAAAAGGAAGTGAACTGTTTCTCTGGTATGTCATGCTCATCAGCCAACTCTGAGGTGAAACAAAAACTTTAAACTTTAAGAGTGTTCAAAAAGGAAAAAAAACAGTCTGATAGTTTTCCAAAATGTAATATTCTAAAGTATTTGCCTCTGCTGCAGGTTTGGTGAATCCTTCCCCCACTCTTAGTTGTTGTTGTGTTGTATTTTTTAAAAAAATGCTAGAAGAAACTTTCATTCTCTCACATATATATATATGAGAGAATGAAAGTATACACGCACACACACACAAACTTTGAAAAGAGAAACCTGTCCATTAAGATGTTCTTTGCCACTCCATTGTGTACAAGGAATAAAGATCTCTTTTAAACACGAGGCCCTAATTATGCCCATGCATTGCAGTTTAGAGGATGGTTATGCTGAATTTTACTAATCATCCTAAGTGGCTATTAGCTAGTTTTATTCTGTTGATGGATAGTTCTTTAAGGACATTTAATGTTTCACTGAATCTCTCTAGGAGAGAAGAGAGCCTCTTCTGCATTGTAGCGTCTTGCTCCAACAGTCCTTTTGGTAATTTAGGAGAAATTCAAGCAAGTATGATAATCTGCCCTTTTCTTAAACATGCCATTGTCTGCTGGGCATTTGCTATTACTAGAAAGATTTTTTTTCTTTCCTTTTTTTTCTTGATCAGTGGAACTACTGTCACCATAGTGTGATGTCGCAGCAAATTTTTGTTCTCTGCCACGGACGTATTTGGTTAGTGCCTGCTAACTCTGTCTGATTCAGCCCAAGACCATCCTGCCATTAATATGTCCTAGGTTTATCTAACGTGAAACCATTTCTTATGATTTACTCTCTGCTTATATCTACGATAGTCTCCCTTCCTATAGGTGATGTTCACAAGCTGCTCTCCTAAACGCTGGAAATGCAGCCTCTGATTCTATGCATGGGGGGATCTTGTGCCGGTCCTTGCTTCACACTGCTTTTTTTTACCTTTCTTGGTTGGTTTTCCTAGATTGGCCCTTCCCACCAGTGCTTGTACATGTTGCCAACCCCGTTAACATTTAGGGCGAGCTCTAGCTTTCTGAAGCCTCTCCCGGTCTATGAACATCAGCTGTTCTCGTGGGCATTTTTAGTGTGAAATGAAGTGTTTCCTTTGTATATTGCCACTCTCCAGCACTCTTGCATTCTGGCGAAGGAAGCACAATCAATTGCATTCTTTTCTGGTGATGTGTCTGGGGTAGGACGTTTGTCAGCACAAGTTCACATCTCTTACATTAACAGCAGCTTTAACCATATGCAGCCAGATTCACGTCTCATTTGGTAAATCAAGAATAAATCCGTGGAAGTCAGTGAAGTAAATGTAAAACGGAGGTGATAGTAGACTCAGGCCCATGCACTTTTAACTAATATGGCCTTCATCTGACGTGACAATTAATTCTTGTTAACCATTTTTCTTTGCTTTATACTTTGGTAAGAGCAGAAGTGTTAATAAATTATGCCAACATGCTGGTAATAATAGGTCTGGAAGTGGGTGATGTTTTCTTATGGGTAAACAAAGGAAATACAAAGTAATCCCAAACTGAGGAATGGTTTCTCAAATTTCCTTTATTTTGACTGAAGCCTGTAAGTTTTTACTTTGGAAAGGACACAGGGCTTTTGTGAATTTAAATTCACATAATTATGTGGGCTAAAAAGAAAAGAAATCCAATTATAACTTGTACAGAGTACTTTAGCAACATGTCACAGTCAGATGGCAACTGTTTAGCATCCTGTTTTTAAAGAAAGGGAGTTGCCCATATTTCAATATACTTGTTCAGAACTGCTCAATGATAGGATTTAAAATTATCTGGAAATAAAAATTATTACTAGTAATGCTTATAATATTTGCACCTTCTGCCTGTATTTATTTGAAGATTTATGTAACAGAGGAGGAAGTCAAGATGAAACCACATGGAAAAAAAAAAAATAAATGAGAGAAAACCCTCTAAACTTGTATGCTGTCATCTAAAAACATACATAGCTCCCCAGTGGCCTGAGCTCTGAGGGTCAAGGCAAGCTTTGCCCTCTGACCACATGTCCCCTGCTAATGCAGCAAACTCACAAGAGACAAAGAGCTGGTGTTGCCCTTTAGAGGAATTTAGTATGATAGTTCTGTGTGATAATAGCATATTATATCTGCATTAAGTTGCTGCCATGTATCAGAAACATTTATCTTCTCAGAACGCCAAGTGATTTCTTATAAACAGCTGCTTGTTTTTAGTGGTGTTATTTTTCTGAATTTCTGACAGTTGAATATCATACACTTCAAAAAGGCTGACTCCGTACAATATGACTGATCACCTTTTCTTCAGGCATCAAAATTATTTCAAGTTTCTGCCATATGTAATGATAATCAAATGCAACTTGAAATAAAAATATGCATCTCTCCATCTGTATCTCTTTCTATAGCGCTGTAGGTGTGTATATATGGGGGGGAGAGGACTAGTTTAGATAGCAAATATTACTCACCACAGAGGAAATAGTTTGGATATAACACAGTTCTTAAAACATGGTTCTCATGGGGGGAAAAAAGAGTTGGCTACCTGACTGTATACAGACTTTGAGGTATACCTGACTGTAGACAGACTTCTAGAGACAGATACTTTGTAATGTAGCAGTTTTTACAAAACATTCTAAGAATGTCCTAGACTGTCCATTCAGTTCTTCAAAGTTCATTCTCTTCTTCCTTTTAAGGAACAGATATGTTTCATTGTACCTGTATTTCTCTCTTCAACAGAGCCAGTATCGTGCAGAAGCGAATTATTTATTTTCAAGACGAGGGGTCTCTTACCAAGAAACTATGTGAGCAAGGTAAGATGAGCTAGGTCCTCCCTTGGCCCTCTTTGAAATATTCCATCGGCTGCTTCTTGTCCTCTGTATCTAGTTTAAGCTGCTACACCTCAACTTTGATGTTCTGCACAACTCTGTCCTGGTATAGATTTGGTATCTGCTGTCTGATGATGTTTTCTCACCATCTACGTGATCCTTCTTACTATTTTAATATCCTTTCCCCACTTCCACCCTTGTACTTCTTCCATGTGGACCTATAGGTAGGGCTTAGGTAGGGCACACCCTCCCAATCACCAGGCAATGACTTCCACACTTCACATTAAATTGCATTCACTTATGCAAATAGATTCATAGATACTAAGGTCAGAAGGGACCATTATGATCATCTAGTCTGACTGCCTGCACAACGCAGGCCACAGAATTTCACCCACCCACTCCTGCGAAAAACCTCTCACCTATGTCTGAGCTATTGAAGTCCTCAAATCGTGGTTTAAAGACTTCAAGGAGCAGAGAATCCTCCAGCAAGTGACCCGTGCCCCATGCTACAGAGGAAGGCGAAAAACCTCCAGCGCCTCTTCCAATCTGCCCTGGAGGAAAATTCCTTCCCGACCCCAAATATAGCGATCAGCTAAACCCTGAGCATATCGGCAAGATTCACCAGCCAGATACTACAGAAAATTCTTTCCTGGGTAACTCAGATCCCACCCCATCTAATATCCCATCACAGGTCATTGGGCCTATTTACCATGAATATTTAATTACCAAAACCATGTTGTCCCATCATACCATCTCCTCCATAAACTTATCGAGTTTAATCTTAAAGCCAGATAGATCTTTTGCCCCCACTGCTTCCCTTGGAAGGCTTTTCCAAAACTTCACTCCTCTGATGGTTAGAAACCTTTGTCTAATTTCAAGTCTAAACTTCCTGGTGGCCAGTTTATTATCCATTTGTTCTTGTGTCCACGTTGGTATTGAGTTTAAATAATTCCTCTCCCTCTCCGGTATTTATCCCTCTGATATATTTATAGAGAGCAATCATATCTCCCCTCAACCTTCTTTTAGTTAGGTGTTAATCTCTGTGTTTATAAATAAGGGCCAAGCCCTCCTTATCATTCCCTGAATGCTGCATAGTGCAGGTGTTTCCAAGATGATAGGGAGGTGGAGATAGAGGTGGAATTGTCAATGATTATCTCTATGTTTCAACGTGAAGTGATTATTCCTCTCTAGAGCAGTGGAATTTATAAAGAGACAATGCCTTAGGTAATTCCATTCCTTTAGTTATCCTATTGTCTTGTTTTATGTTTGTCTTCATGTTAATTCCTCAGGGCAAGGACAGTCTTCATGACAATGCAGACTCTCTTGCGGGAAGATTTTCAAAAGCAGCTAAGGGACTTGAAAGTCAAGGGCATTTGTGCGCCTAAATCCATCAGGTGCTTTTGAAAATCCCAAGATCAGTGCTTAACAAGTACATAGAACTAGGCGAAAGAAATCAGGCCCCTAAACTCAGTTTGCTTGGCAAGTAGTATTGCCTTCCTCTCTTTCTCCTGCTATATAGGATTCATTTCTAAACGTTTTGAGACTTTATGTCAAGCTGCCTTTAAACAGAGGTTTAATTTGAGGAGATTCAAACTCGAAGAGGGGGCTCGTTAGTCGGATTTCCTGGAAAGGAATGATAATTTCTTTGTGCAGAAATGCAGAGATAATTGTTGTAAGATGATACCGCCTCTATCCCCTTCTCCCCACCAGTTTGGAAATCACTTCGGCTGTGTCTAGTTTAGGAGAAGCTAAGGAGATGACCATTTGATTTTTGGGCTTGAAGTTAAGACCCTGGATTAGTTTAATCTGCCCCTGACTATAATGTGCTTCATTTTTAAGAAACCGAATGTGTGCTAATAAGATGCTTAACTGGATTTAATAAATGTGACATCCTTGATGCTACCCAAGATTCTCATGTGCCATTATGTTGTTCTCTTTCATACATTCAAGAATGCACATTATAGTCATTAAAAATAACCTTTCACATTACGAGTGGTGAGTATGTTGAATAAGACCACTGCAAGCAAGCAAAATAAATGAAACTGAGACAGCTGTTCATGGTCCTGAGAAGAGAGAGAACAGTAGAAAAGCAAGGACATGAAGTTGGGAATAGGAAGTAAATTTGTATCATGTGTATAGTAGGAAAATAGGTTGTGTTTAAAATGTATTAGCTAAACATTTTAACTAACATGTTTTTAAACACTAGTGTAGACAGGGCAAGTCATATTTAAAACATGTGAGCTGGTCATGGTCAACCATGTAAATGGGAATCTCAGGTTGATCATGACCAGCTAACATATTTTTAAAGGTGTTAAACCTTGTCTACACACGTGTTCAAAATATGTTAGTTAAAACATTTCAGCTAACACATTTTTAAACACAACCCATCTTCCAAATCTAGATGGAGCTTTAGATAGGAAAAGGCATATTAGGCCTGTAAGTGAGTTTTGTGCTTTGATCATATTCAGTTGTGACCTGAAGGCACAGAGCTGCATTGAGTGCTAGGGAAAAGTGTGGAGCTGCACAGCCCAGCAGAGAAGGCATGAGACCAAAAGCAGACACAATGCCTCCTAGGACTCCTGGGGAAAGGGGAGGGTATGTGGTCACTGGCCATGCTTTCAGAGAGACCAGCATATGCTGCTTTCAGAAGGTGCAGTTTCTTGGCTCTAGCTCCTTCCTACTTCTTCCACTCCTTTGGAGAGACTAGCAGCACTATCTTGGAGAAGTCTTTGTGCTCAGGAGATTGAAAGGTCTGCTTTTATACTCCGCTTCCTGTACAAGGCGTCCAGTACTCTCCCTTCCCGTGTTCACTCACACAAGAGCCAAATACAGTCTGATCCTCCTTAATCTCTTTTAAGGGCTGACAGATAGGACAATTTGTTACTGTTGGCTTCTTATTAATTCACGAAAGAAAACAGAGCTGTATTTTAACTAGAGTTAGGCTGATGACATCGTGTTTGGCTTCAGGTCTGGATTATATTTAGATTTGGATTTTAGATTAGATTTAGATTTTAAGGCTAAATCAGAGAGCAGCTGTTCTTAGGAAATTTTGATCCAAATAGAAATAAAAACCAGAAAAACTGCCCAGTTTTTGGACCTGAAGTGGAACCAAAACCATAGTGGCAGGTTCAGATCCAGGGATATGAAGCCAAATCATTAACCCCACTTTGAAATATCAAGGTTCCAGTTTTGGCCCATAGCTAATTGTAACTCAGAAGAATAAAATACTAGGAGTTATGCTGAGTTACTCCTATTTATAATTGGAGTTTTGCTGTCGTCTATTGAATTGCAACCGAACATTTTCAATAACTGCTTCTACTGCTGCTTTTTAGACTCGACCTTTGAGGGGGTGACTGATAAACCAATCTTAGACTGTTGTGCCTGTGGAACTGCTAAATATAGGCTAACTTTTTATGGAAACTGGTCAGAGAAGACACATCCAAAAGATTATCCACGTGAGTATTATTATTTTATTATTACTGTAGAATCTAGAGGCTAAAATAAGGAGTGTGGGGATTCTTGGTGAGAGGTGATAAAACTAACCTACAGAAAGACAGTCTACATCAGGGATCGGCAACTTGGCATGCGGCCCACCAGGGTAAGCCCCCTGGCTGGCCGGGCTGGTTTGTTTACTTGCTGCGTCTGCAGGTTCGGCCGATCGCGGCTCCCACTGGCTGCAGTTCACCGTCTCAGGCCACTGGGGGCTGCGGAAAGCGGCGCGGGTGGAGGGATGTGCTGGCCGCCGCTTCCTGCAGCCTCCATTTGGCCTGGGAATGCGAACCGCAGCCAGTGGGAGCTGCGATCGGCCGAACCTGTGGACGTGGCAAGTAAACAAACTGGCCTGGGCCTCCAGGAGGCTTACCCTAGCGGGCCGCATGCCAAAGGTTGCCGATCCCTGGTCTACATTATGATGAATACATGTAATATTGCCAACCCCAAGTGTTCGAAAATCTCAAGTCAGTCCCCCAAAAATCAAGAGGTTGGTTTAAAAATCATGAGATTTTAAAATTTTAAATTGGGGTTGATTCGCCTTCTGGCATTTGAGATTTGAAATGTGCTGTTTTAGGGTCACATTTTCAAGCTCTCTTTGCAACCATGAGGGTTAGAAACTTATTCTCTCTCTCTCTTTTTTTTTTTTTAGGGAGTCTTACTTAATTACATAAGTCTTGGTGCTGAGTTTTTTAGAAACACAGGAAATATCACAAGATTCAATATAAAAATTTGAGTTTGCAGCAGTGCATATGCCCAATCCAATGACCATATGGAAAGACTCCCATTGATTTCAGTGGGCACCGAATCAGTCTGTTAATGAGGTTGGCTGAATGTGTACAGCATCATTTATGTGTTCCTCTTTCTTTCACAATGCTAGCTGGATAAATGTTCAAATCTTAAAATACAAACTTTTTTCCTAATTTAAATCAAGTATTGCAAAGTTTCTAATCTACAGAATCAGTGGTTTTATGGCAATAAAATGCAAATAGCTTTTATTTTTAAAATTAAATCTACAAAAACATGCATAGAAAATGGGGATCTTCGTTTGTTTTTTATTCTTTTTAGTTCCCCTCTTTGTCTTTTCCATCTTACATTTGTTCTTTAAATATGATCTTCATTATCATTGACAATGATAGGTAGATTGACAAAGGCGGGTAGGCTTAGGGATGAAAGTCATATATTTATTTGGTCTTTAAGCTTTGATAATATGTTGTCTACTGCATGATCTTTATTAAAGCTTTTGTGTGTAGCTTTTCTTTTTAATATCACTGTCACCCAATGTGGTGAATTTTCATCATCAAAGATTTGTCTGCATATGAATTGTTCCTTGATACTGATTACACTGTTTCTGTCTCAAGTTTTGCTTTATTAAGTTGAACATAGAATAGTTCAGATACAGCATCATGTGGGTTAGTACAAGTTTGCGATGATATACTAAAACTTGTTTGACTTGCTGGTTGGGCAACAGAACAAACACATTGAGGATAAAACAAGCCATAGTGCCAGTATTCACAGTGGTACTCTTTTGAGATATTAGATGATTTGTGTACCTGCTAAATGGTACCCATTCAAATTCATTGTGTGCATAGATTTGGCTGGTATTACGGAAACATTCTGAATAGATGAATCAAATTATTTCTTTTCACTTCCATGGAATGTATCTTATAATTGATCATGCTTTCCTGCTTATTAGAACATTAGAATGGCCATAGAGAGTCAGACCAATGGTCCATCGAGCCTGGTATCCTGTTTTCTGGCAGTGGCCGATTCCAGATGCTTCAGAGGGAAAAAACAGAGAAGGGCAATTAGCGAGTGATCCATCTCCTGTTGTCCAGTCCCAGCTTCTGGCAGTCGGAAGTGTAGGGAGACCCAATGCATGGGGTTGCATCCCTGACCATCTTGACTGATAGCCACTGATGGACCTGTCCTCCATGAACTTACCTAATTCTTTTTTAAACCCCATTCTAGTTTTGGTCTGCACAACATCCCCTGGCAACAAGTTCCACACATTGACTGTGCTTTGTGTGAAGAAATGCTTCCTTATGTTTCTTTTAAACCTGCTGACTATTAATTTCATTGGGTGACCCCTTTTCCTTGTGTTACGTGAAGTGGATAAATAACACCTCCTTATTCACTTTTTCCATCCCAGTCATTAGTTTATAGACCTCTATTGTATTTCTCCCCCCCCCACCCCCGCGTCGTCTCTTTTCCAAGCCGAACAGTCTGTCTTTTTAATCTCTCCTTGTACGGAAGCTGTACCTCTAATCATTTTTGTTCTCTGTACTTTTTCCAATTCTAATATGTTTTTTGGAGATGAGGTGACCAGAATTGCACATAGTATTCAAGTGTGGGTGTAGCAGAGATTTATATAGTGGCTGAGATGTTTTCTGTCTTATTATCTATCCCTTTCCTAATGGTTCTGAGCATTCTGTTGCTTTTTTGACTGCTGCTGCACACTGAGTCCACATTTTCAGAGAATTATCCACAATGATTCCAAAATCTTTGTTGAGTGGTAACAGCTAATTTAGATTCGATCATTTTGTATGTATAGTTGGGATTATGTTTTCCAGTGTGCATTATTTTGCATTCATCAACATTAAATTTCATCTGCCATTCTGTTGCCCAGTCACCCAGTTTTTTGAGATCCATTTGCAACTCTTTGTGGTCTGCTTTGGACTTAACTATCTTTAGTAATTTTGTATTGTCTGCAAACTTTACCACCTCACTATTTACCTCTTTTTCCAGATAATTTATGGCTATGTTGAACAGCACTGCTCCTAATACAGATCCTTGAGGAACTCCTCCTCCCCGCATTTACCTCTCTTCACATTTAAAATTAACTATTTATTCCTACCCTGTTTTCCTATCTTTTAATCAGTTACTTATCCATAAGAGGACCTTCCCTCTGATCCCATGACTGCTTACTTTGCTTCTGAGCCTTTGATGTGGGACCAAGTATACTATATCCCAGGGCAAACTTTTTCGCCCGAGGGCCACATTGGGGAATAGAAATTGCATGATGGGCCATGAATGCTCACAAAATTGGGGCTGGGGTGCGGGCTCTGGGGTGGGGCTGGGGATGAGGAGTTTGGAGTGTAGGAGGGTGCTCCAGGCTGGGATCGAGGGGTTTGGAGAGCGGGAGGGGGATCAGGGCTAGGGCAGAGGGTTGGGGTATGGGGAGAGGCTCAGGAGATGCAGGCTTTGAGCGGCGCTTACCTCAAGCGACTCCCGGAAGCAGTGGCATGTCCCTTCTCTGGCTCCTACACAGAGGCACGGCTAGGCATCTCTGCACGCTGCCCCATCCGCAGGCACCGCTCCTGCAGCTCCCATTGGAGCTCATAGGAGGCAGAGCGGGCTTATCCCACGGCTTCCGGGACCTTTGTGGTGCAGCCCAGACCCAGCCCCCCGGCCAGAGAGGGGCCGAGCTGTGTGGTGCAGCCCCAACCCAACGCCCCAGCCGAGGAAGGGCCAAGCTGCGTGGTGTGGCCCCGACCCAGCGCCCCGACCAGGGTGCCTGTATTCACACCTCAATGTGGGACAATTTGACACCTCAATCCTGTATTGACACCTCAATCTGGGACAGTTCTTCATATTGGTCATCTAAAAAGAATGGCTCCGGTGTGGGGATCTTCCTCACATCCTCTGCAGTGAAGACTGATGCAAAGAATTAACTTAGCTTCTCCTCAATGGCCTTGTGTTCCTTGAATGCTCCTTTAGCACCTTAATCATCCAGTGGTCCCACCAGTTGTTTGGCAGTCTTCATTCTGATGTACTTTTAAAAAATTGCTGTTCATTTTTGTGTCTTAGTTGTCTTCAGATTCTTTTTTGGCCTGCCTAATTATACTTTTATGCTTGACTTGACAGAGTTTGTTCCTTTTTATTTTCCTCAATAGGATTTGACTTTCAATTTTTAAAGGATGTCTTTTTATCTCTAACTACCTCTTTTACTCTGTTATTTAGCCATGGTGATGTTTTTTGGTACTCTTACTGTTTGTTTTTTTTATTTGAGATATATGTTTAGTTTGAAAGTTTCTGTGTTGTTTGCAGGCATTTCACCCTTGTGACTTACTTTTAATTTCTGCTTAATTGGTCCCGTCATTTTTGTGTTTTCCCCCTTTTTGAAGATAAATCGTACTGTGGTGGGTTTCTTTGGTACCCCCACACCCCCAAAAGGATGTTAAATTTAATTACATTATAGTCGCTGTTACCCTGAGAGGTTCAGCTCTATTCACTTCTTGGACCAGATCCTGTGCAGCACTTCGGTCTAAATAAAAGAATTGCTTCTTCCCTTGTGGGTTCGAGAACTAGCTTCTCCAAGAAGCAGTCATTAATGGTGTCTAGACAATGTTATCTCTGCATCCCCTCCTGAGGTGACATGTTCCCAGTCAATATGGGGATAGTTGAAATCCCCCATTATTATTGGGTTTTCTGTTTTTCAAGCTCTCTAATCACCTGAGTATAATCATCTTAAAGTCTATGATTCTATGAATCACCTTCAACATCCCGATAAGGTGTTTGGTGGTATATTTCTCCTGCTGTACTCTTATTTAACATGGAATTTCTAGCTGTAGAGATTCTAAGGTACTGTTTGATCCATTTAAGATTTTTACTATATTTCACTCTGTGCTTTCTTTCACATATAGAGCCACTCCCCAACCTGTGTGACCTACTCTGTCATTTCTATATATTTTGTACCCTGGTATTACCATGTCCCACTGATTATCATAATTCCATGACATTGCTGTGATACCCTAGTATATCAATATCCTCATTCAATTTTTACTTACTTCTCTACATCTTTGCTTATTTCTTCTCTTCTTCCTTTCTTTAGAGAGATTTTAGTGTATTATTCTTCCTCCATGATTCTCAGACAGAAAAATTTCCATTAACCACTTAAAAATATTCTGACTATGCTTCAGTCTGTCCTTCATGAATCATTAAGCATATGCTATGGGTAGGTCTAGATGAATGCTAGTAAATAAATAAATAAAATCTATAAACATATGTTAGAATTGTAAAATGTATTAATTTTGTCTATGTTCATGCATCATTTTACTCATATATTTGTGCAATCTACTTGTTCTGGCACGCGTGTCCATGGAAAGCAAATTTCAATGATGCATAGATGAAAATGAACAGAAACCCAATTTTGAGCTGAAATGGAATCTCTTTCAGTCATGTGACTTATTACACTACAAGTAACTGGGTAGCTCAGAAGCTGAATACTCACATAAAAAATAATATTGGTTTAATAGTTTGAATAACAAATAAATATGAGCTACCTGCTCAGGGGCATTATATGATAAGAAAAGAAGGGTTATTTTTTGTTACAATGGATATGGCAGAGTGGTTTTTGACACAGCAGGGCAGGACTTCAAGTTAAAATGAAAGAACTTGCCGGAAGTCTCCACCCGACACAGTAATATAAAAAAAATCAGTGTTTATAATGATTTGGTAAACCACAACCTTTGGTAAAGGAGGGTCGCTTTCATATAATTACTCCTATTGTCCCTTTTTTCTTCTTTTAATTACAACAGTGGATCCATGTAGACACACGGTTATTTACTATTTTAGAAGTTCAGGATTTGACCCCATGTCAGTCAAGAGTGTACGCAATCACGAGGATCAAACTAATTATTGGGAAGGAATCATGTAATAAGAGGATTAAATGTTGTTACCCTTAATGATTAGAAAACAAAATAAATAAAGCTACAGTCGTTATTTGTTTCTACATCTGTAGACTCTCCCATCATTAACATATAATTAGAAAAGTCTCATTATGAAAGCACAACAAATCTATTCTCTTTACACCAAGTCTTGTTCACATTAGAATCAGTGGGACTTTTGACACTGGACCTCAGTGGCAGCAGGATTGGACTGAGGCAGAAGAGTCACTAACAAATTTCTAGCTAAAATTTCTGGAAGGCCAGAGAAATTTTTCATGTGTCCACACTTAGGCCTTGTCTACACTACAAAATTAGGTCGAATTTATAGAAGTCGGTTTTGTAGGAAGCGTCTTTATACAGTCAATAGTGTGTGTCCCCACACAAATGCTCTAAGTCGGCGGAGTGTGTCCACAGTACCAAGGCAACCGTCGACTTCCGGAGCGTTGCACTGTGGGTAGCTATCCCACAGTTCCCGCAGTCTCCGCCACCCATTTGAATTCTGGGTAGAAATTCCAGTGCCTGATGGGGCTAAAACATTGTTGTGGGTGGTTCTGGGTACATATCGTTAGGCCCCCCTTCCCTCCCTCCCTCCGTGAAAGCAACAGCAGACAATCATTTTGCGCCTTTTTTCTTGAGTTACCTGTGCAGACGCTATACCATGGCAAGCATGGAGCCTGCTCAGCTAACCGTCACCGTATGTCTCCTGGGTGCTGGCAGACGTGGTACTGCATTGCTACACAGCAGCAGTTTATTGCCTTTTGGCAGCAGACAGTGCAGTATGACTGGTAGCCGTCGTCGACGTAGTCCAGGGTGCTCTTTTAACTGACCTCGATGAGGTCAGGGGTGCCTGGGCAAACATGGGAGTGACTCAGCCAGGTCATTTCCCTTTTAAGTTTCGTCTCATGGCGATTCAGTCCTACCGGCAGTGCACGGTCTTTTAATCTACAGCCAGCAGAAGACGATCAGCAGTCATACTGCACCGTCTTCCGCCGAGCACCCAGGAGATGACAATGGCTAGAGGTCGTACAGCACAGTCTGCTTCCAGCAAGATGTATAAAGATAGATGAAGTAGATCAAAACAAGAAATAGACCAGATTTGTTCTGTATTCATTTTCTCCTCCCTCTGTGAAATCAACGGCCTGCTAAACCCAGTTTTGAGTTCTGTCCTTGAGGGGGCCATTCTGTTTCTTGCAAAGCCACCCCCTTTGTTGATTTTAATTCCCTGTAAGCCAACCCTGTAAGCCATGTTGTCAGTCGCCCCTCCCTCCGCCAGAGCAACGGCAAACAATCATTTCGCGCCCTTTTCCCTAGATTGCCCGAGCAGGAGCAGACGCCATCGCACAGCAAGCATGGAGCCCGTTCAGCTCACCACAGCAGTTATGACTATTGTAAACACCTCGCACATTATCATGCAGTGTATGCAGAACCAGCACCTGAAAAACCGGGCGAGGAGGCGACGGCAGCGTGGAGATAAGGACATGAACACACTTTTCTCTAAAACCGCGTTCCCCCGCAATTTGGAGATCGTGGTGTTAATGGGGCAGGCTCATGCCATGGAATGCTGATTCTGGGCCCGGGAAACAAGCACAGACTGGTGGGATCGCATAGTGTTGCTGGTCTGGGATGATTCCCAGTGGCTCCGAAACTTTTGCATGCGTAAGGGCACTTTCATGGAACTTTGTGACTTGCTTTCCTCTGCCCTGAAGCACAAGAATACCAAGCTGAGAGCAGCCCTCACAGTTCACAAGCGAGTGGCAATAGCCCTGTGAAAGCTTGCAACGCCAGACAGCTACCAGTCAGTCGGGAATCAATTTGGAGTGAGCAAATCTACTGTGGGGGTTGCTGTGATGCAAGTAGCCAACGCAATCATTGAGCTGCTGCTATCAAAGGTAGTGACTCTGGGAAATGTGCAGGTCATACTAGATGGCTTTGCTGCAATGGGATTCCCTAACTGTGGTGGGGCTATAGACGGAACACATATCCCTATCTTGGGACCGGATCACGAGGGCAGCCAGTACATAAACCGCAAGGGGTACTTTTCAATGGTGCTGCAAGCACTGGTGGATCACAAGGGACGTTTCACCAACATCAACGTGGCATGGCCGGGAAAGGTTCATGACACTCACGTCTTCAGGAACTCTGGTCTGTTTAAACGGCTGCAGGAAGGGATTTACTTCCCAGTCCAGAAAATAACTGTTGGGGTGTTGAAATGCCTATAGTTATCCTTGGGGACCCAGCCTACCCCTTAATGCCCTGGCTCATGAAGCCGTACACAGGCACCCTGGACAGTAGTCAGGAGCTGTTCAACTATAGGCTGAGCAAGTGCAGAATGGTGGTAGAGTGTGCATTTGGACGTTTAAAGGATCACTGGCGCAGTTTACTGACTCACTCAGACCACAGCAAAACCAATATTCCCATTGTTATTGCTGCTTGCTGTGTGCACCACAATCTCTGTGAGAGTTAGGGGGAGACTTTATGGCGGGGTGAGAGGTGGATGCAAATCGCCTGGCCGCTGAATAAACGCAGCCAGACACCAAGGCAGTTAGAAGAGCACAGCAGGAAGCCGTGTGCATCAGGGAAGCTTTGAAAACCAGTTTCATGACTGGCCAGGGTACAGTGTGACACTTCTGTTTGTTTCTCCTTGATGAAAACCCGCCCCCTTGGTTGACTCTAATTCCCTGTAAGCCACCCACCCTCCCGCCTTCGATCACCGCTTGCTTGCAAAGGAAATAAAGTCGCTATCATTTAAAAAACATGTATTCTTTATTAATTGATTATAAAAATAGGGAGATAACTCACAAGGTAGCCCGGGTGGGGTGTGGGAGGAGGGTAGGAGGGAAGGAAAAGGCCACTTCAAAACTTGTTGAATGCCAGCCTTCTGTTGCTTGGGCTGTCCACTGGGGTGGAGTGGTTGGGTGCCCGGAGCCTCCCCCCACCCCCCCCCGCGTTCTTGGGCGTCTGGGTGAGGCGGCTATGGAACTTGGGGAGGTGGGAGGGCAGGGGCTGCAGCGGCAGTCTGTGATCCTGCTGCCGTTCATGAACCTCCACCAGACGCCGGAGCATGTCCATTTGATCCCACAGTAGCCCCAGCGTTTCCTCATGCCTCCTCTGATCTTCCTGCCACCACCTCTCCTCATGTTCATCGGCCACCGTCCTGTACTCTGCTATTGTGTCTCTCCACACAGCTCTGTCAGTGCCGGTCGACTGCATGAGCTCAGAGAACATTTCATCGCGCGTGCGTTTTTTTCACCGCCTTATCTGAGAGAGCCTCTGGGACGGAGGAGGGAGGCTTGAAACATTTGCAGCTGCTGGAGGAAAAAGAGAAAGTGAAGTATTTTAAAAGATACATTTTACAGAACAATGGCTATACTCTTTCACGGTGAACAACACTATTCACATTACATAGCACATTTGATTTTGGTACAAGGTCGCATTTTGCATCTTATATTGAGTGCCTGCGGCTTTGGTGTTAGAGATCACACACGCAGGGCCGGGCAACAGAATTCGGCTTGCAGGCGGCCATGGTAAGCCATAGTCTTTCGGCTTCTGCAACCTTCATAACAGCAGCCCCCTCCTTTCCCATACCAAGCAAAGCCCGTTGAGTGGGCCATTTACTGCTGCAGTTTTCCTGTAAATGTGCAGCAGCAGAAACCAAACTAACCCCCTCCCCCCCATCCAATTTTCTGGGATGATCACTTTTCCCCTCCCCCCACCGCCTGGCTGGTATCAGGGAAGATCCCTGCTAGCCAAACGTGAACAGCTCAGCGCCAGTGACCCCCCCCCTCCCACCGCGTGTCTAACTGTGGGGAGGATTTCTTTTCAGCCACAGGCAAACAGCCCAGTAGGAACGGGCACCTCTGAATGTCCCCTTAATCAAATTCCCCTATTTCAACCAGGTTACCATGAACGATATCACTCTCCTGAGGATAACACAGAGAGATAAAGAACGGATGATGCTTGAGTGACAGCAAACACCGGGACCATATGCTGCCAGGCTTTGTCATACAATGATACCAGATTACTTGCTACTAGCATGGCGTGGTAAAGTGTCCTACCACGGAGGACGGAATAAGGCTGCTCTCCCCAGAAACCTTCTGCAAAGGCTTTTAGAGTACTTCCAGGAGAGCTTCATGGAGATGTCCCTGGAGGATTTCCGCTCCATCCCCAGACATGTTAACAGACCTTTCCAGTAGCTGTACTGGCCACGAATGCATCCCAAGTCCTCAGAGCTACTTAATCATTAAAAAATGCTTGCTTTTATAACATGTATTATATTTTAAAAGGTAAACTCACCAGAGGTCCCTTCTCTGGCTTTGTTGAGTTGGGAGGGTATTTCAGTCAGGGTGATAAAAAGATCCTGGCTGTCGGGGAGAACGGTGTGCTGTGTGCTCTGCCCAAGCTCGTCGTCCTCCTCATCTTCCCCATCTGCAAAATCCTAAGCCATGGCGGAGAGTACCCCATTATCGGAGTCCACGGACAGGGGTGGGGTAGTGGTGGCGGCCCCCCCTAGAATTGCATACAGCTCAGCATAGAAGCGGCATGTCTGGGGCTCTGTCCCGGAGCATCCGTTTGATTCTTTGGTTTTCTGGTACACTTGTCTGAGCTCCTTAAGTTTCATGCGGCACTGTGTTGTCCCTGATATAGACTCTGTCCCTCATGGCCTCTGAGAATTTTTGAAATGTTTTGGCATTTCGTCTTTTGGAACGTAGTTCTGATAGCACGGATTCCTCTCCCCATACAGCGATCAGATCCAGTACCTCCCGTTCGGTCCGTGCGGGAGCTCTTTTTCGATTCTGGGACTGCATGGTCACCTGTGCTGATGAGCTCGCCTGGCCAAACAGGAAATGAGATTCAAATGTTCCCGGGGCTTTTCCTGTACACCTGGCCAGTGCATCCGAGTTCAGAGCGCTGTCTAGAGTGGTCACAATGGTGCACTGTGGGATAGCTCCCGGAGGCCAATACCTTTGAATTGCGTCCACACTAACCCTAATTCGAAAAGGTGATGTCGATTTCAGCACTAATCCTCTCGTTGGGGAGGAGTACAGAAATCGGTTTTAAGAGCCCTTTATTCGAAAAAATGGCTTAGTTGTGTGGACGGGTGCAGGGTTAATTCGGATTTAATGCTGCTAGATCCGACATAAACTCGTAGTGTAGACCAGGCCTTAGAGGTATTAAAAATGAAAAGTAGTTGTCAAAATTGCTGTTTAAAATGTTTAGGCCATGCAACTATTAAATTAAAATAAAATCCTGTTCACTATTGACTGTGTTGAATCACTGACTATTTGTCTTACCACTGCAGAAATGTTCACAAATATATTTTCAGTCCAGTGGTTTCTATAAATATAATATGGCTGTCCATCATATTATATATCACCTTCCATTTTAATTGGAGAAGATTTCTCATATTGATCTCCCAAGGGGAATATTATTTTAAAATTCATACTACCTCCCATTTATTCATTTACAGTAGGAGCTAGAGAAGGAGAATATTCTGTTTCTCACGCTATATGGTTCCAGTGTTGGTAGGAAAAAATCTCTCTTATCAAGACCAAATTTAGAAAATTGAGTTTTTGGGGGTTTCTTTTTGGTTGTCTCTGACAACTGAAAAAGCTAAAATTTCCCTTGCTCTGACAACAGCAATATAGCTAATATATAAACAAGATACAAACACTTATATTTCTCATTCATGTTTCCCGCTAATTTATTTGCTAACTCTTTATCTTAACAGATTCCAAGACTATAACATTGACCTTTCTTTACATTTGTATTCTCTATGACTAGCAAACAAGAACTGCAGAGAAGCATTATACAATTGTGACTTTAAAAATAAATAAATAAAACCTAGCCAAGTCCTAAACACTACTATAACATGTAGTATATTCTTTCCTCAATACACAGGAATTTCCATACAATGCTCCATTTTATGTACTTTAATTTACTCCAAAGAACTGTTTATGCCAAAGAGGCATTGTTTTTATGATAAAAAAGAGCTTCAGCAAGCTATTTGACAAAGCCTTGAACTCAAGCAAATGTCACTTTCCAAGTCCAAAAACACTTCACTATGTTAGGCACACAATAAGGGATGATTTAACTGAAGTTACACCATGAAGCTGAAGAACTTGTGTTCGATTAAAATTAAAATTGTCTTGTTATGTGTAGGAACCAACAGAGCTGAAGAATCCACACAACAATGCTCAGGATGAAATCACTGCATTATATGCTTGTTCTGAGTGTGTTGTTCTTCGAGTGCTTGTTCACGTCCATTCCACATTCGGTGTGCGCGTGCTGCGTGCATGAGTGTTGGAAACTTTTTCCCTTAGCGGCTCCCAGCGGGGCCCCCCGAGTGGTGCCACTGTGCCGCGCATATACCCCTGCCGGCCCGACCCCCTCCAGTTCCTTCTTACCGTCCGCGGTGTGGAACAACCTCCCTCTCTCTTGTAGAAGAGCGGTCCCTTAGCCTTCAGAGTAGCTGTTATCAGTTCATTAACATACCTGTTGTGGACACTTAAGTCATTAGGTGCTTGGAGGCTTCCAGCACCCGCCCTGGGCCACGGGGCATGCTGCAGGCCTATGGCTTCAAGGCTTGCACCATGTGCCGCAAACCTATGCCAAATCGTGTCTATGTTGCCTGGGGGATGGACATCAAACTGAACGGTGTAGGATTTGCAAGGCGTTTAAGCCAAGAACAAGGAAAGAAAGAGACTTTCGTCTAAAGCAGCTGTTGATGGAGGCTGCATTGCAGCCGCTGGGCCCGGAGCGCCCGATGCTGGCTCAGGCTTCCTCTGTGCATAGTGCCCCGGAGCTATCGAGAGACCTGGCACCGGCTAAGCACCATAAACTGTCGGCCCCAGAGTGCCAGGCTAGGCCCTGGCACCACTCGTCCTCCCCGGTATGGCCCCCGGCGCAGCCAAAAGACAGGCATAGTCATTTCCCGCACAGGAGGCCGGTGCCTCCCAAGGCCCCGAGCGCCGATAAGAGCAGGAAGGCCGTGGTACCGGCGCTGACACCGGCAGTCCCGGCAGCACAAGCCCCACCAAGCACAGACCTAAGTGAGCTCAGTGTGGACGATGGGCTCGAGGGCATAACGGATCAGCCCTCTACACCTGGCACCTTTGAGGCTGCAAAGGACCTCATCAAGCTGTCGGTGGCGAGCCCCCTCCTGTACGAGGAGAGCCCTCCAGCACCCATGCCTCGGGTGCCATTGAGGGGTAAGCAGGTGTGCTGCTCGAGGACACTGTCCCGGCATCGCTTCCAGAGTTGGTCCTGATCAAGCTCCGACTCCGCGGACTCACAGTTGCCAGTGGCCCAGAAGGAGGTTGCGGCACTGGCAGTGGGTCAGCGTGAGGAAGCACCGGAAAGGGCACACTGCTCTCTGGCACCACCCAGAGACTGGCACCGGGAGGAGTTGAGACGGCCCTCACCAGAGGACTCCTGCAGACGGTCCCGGTCCAGGGAACGCCAGCACCGGTACCGCTCCTGCTCAGCCAGGAGCCGCTCGTTCTCCCACTGGCGCAGATTCTTGGCACTGCCATGGCCTTTGCAATCAGCGTCGCCGCACTCCGGCGCCGACTCCGGCCACTATAGCTACCCACACCAGGCCCCGGACAGCAGGGACCCTCAGGTGGGCTGGCAACCACAACCTCCTTTACCAACCTCCAGGCTGTTGGCCCTTCTGGACCCCCTGGGCCTATCAGGAGCCCCATCCAGGGCAAGTTACTCGGTGCAGCGGTCCCAGTTCCCACACCAATACCAGATGGTGCTGGAGGCTACAGTATCCAGGCCTCCAGCGTCCCCACAGCATAGACCGGAGAGACTGGCACCGAGTCCGGTGCTGTCCCATGGACTCCCACCCCGGCCTGAGCCGGAGGCCCCTCCCACGGAAGAAGGGGAGCAGGAGGACCAACCAAAGGGGGTCGAGCAGCAGCTAACCTCCTCGTCTTCCCCGGATGAGGCTATAGCGGGTACAGAGGTGTCCGGCCCTCCACCGATAGACCATAGAGCCCACCAGGAATTGCTGTGCAAGGTCGCCCAGAACTTGGGATTGCAGGCCGAGGAGACGGTTGAGCAGGAGGACCCCATGGTGGACATTTTGAGCTCCGAAGGTCCATCCAGAATAGCGCTCCCACTCATTAAGACCATTCAGTCCAACTATAAGACTATATGGCAGACCCCGGCATCCAGCACTCCAACGGCCAAAGGAGTGGAGCGTAAATACTTTGCCCCATCTAAGGGCTCTGAGTTCCTGTTCCACCCGAGTCCATGCTCCCTACTGGTCTCAGCAGTAAACGAAAGGGAGTGCCATGGACAGCAGGGCCCGGCCCCTAAGGCAAAGGAGGCGAAACGCCTGGACCTTTTTGGCAGAAAGGTGTACTCATCTGGGGGCCTTCAGTTGAGGATTGCGAACCAGCAGGCCATCCTCAACAGGCACAGTTTCAACTCCTGGGCAGCGGTGGGGAAGTTTAAGGACAACCTCCCGTGAGGTTCCCAACAGGAGTTCAAGGCCGTGGTGGACGAGGGCAAGGCAGTAGCCAAGACCTCTCTCCAGGCCTCACTGGATTCAGCAGATGCGGCGCTAGAACAATCGCGTCAGGGGTGGTCCTGAGGCACTCAGCGTGGCTCCAGGAGTCACTGCCACCTGAGGTCCAGAATAAACTCCAGGACCTCCCCTTCGAAGGTTCTGGGCTCTTCTTGGACCAGACGGACACAAGGCTGCACAGCCTCAAGGACTCACAAGCTATGCTTACGTCGCTGGGTATGCACACCCTGGCAACACAGAGGAAGCCCTTTAAGCCGCAGCCTCCCCCTCAACGCCAGTACCAGCCTCGCCATAGGCATGAGCCTTACCATAGGTGAGGCAGGGATAACAGGTGATGGCGCAACAACAATAGTAACAATAATGTGCTGGGCCAGAACCAAGGCCAGCACAAACCCCAGCCAGGCACTAAGCCAGGCTTTTGAAGGTGCACTCGAGGACAGCGTACCAGACCAGTCACCGGATCCGTCCCTTTGTTTCCTGAACCTCCTGTCCCATTTCTCCCGTGAGTGGTCCACCATTACGTCAGACCGTTGGGTCTTACGCACGGTGTGGAACGGGTACTCGCAGCAGTTTGCCTCCCTTCCCCCCCGCCCCCATTCCCTTCCCTGTCCCTCTTCAGGGACCCCTCTCATGAGCATCTCCTAGAGAAGGACGTCCACTTGCTGTTAGAGGCGGGGGCAGTAGAGGCGGTGCTGCACAGCCTAAGGGGGAAGGGGTTCTACTCCCGGTACTTCCTCATCCCCAAGGCCAAAGGGGGCTTCGCCCCATCCTAGACCTGCGTGGGCTCAACAAGTTCCTGGTCAAGGCCCGGTTCTGCATGGTCTCTCTGGGCACCATCATCCCTTCCCTGGATCCGGGGGACTGGTACACTGCCCTCGACATGAAGGATGCGTACTTTCGTATTGCCATCCACCCAGCACATCGGCGGTTCCTACGCTTCACCGTGGGCCAAGAACATTACCTGTTTGCGGTTCTCCCGTTCAGTCCAGCTACAGCCCCAAGGGTCTTCACGAAGTGCATGGCAGTGGTGGCGGCCTTCTTATGGAGGCAGAGAATCCGGATGTACCTGTACCTCGACGACTGGCTCCTGACAGGCCGATCCGAGGTGGAAGTGCGGGGCCATGTGGAGGTGGCCCTGAGATTGTTCCGTGAGCTGGGGCTCCTGATCAACGTCCCCAAGTCCACGTTCATACCCATGCAGAGAGTGGAATTCATAGGGGCAGTCCTGGATGCAGTGCAGGCCAGGGCAAGCCTTCCAGTATCCTGATTCCGGGCTATCCAGCAAGGGGTGGCCTCCCTGCCCCAGTTTCCAACGACAATGGCCAGGTGCTGCCTGTGGCTGCTGGGTCACATGGTGGCATGCACGCACGTGGTCAGGCATGCCAGACTGAGACTCAGGACTCTGCAGGCGTGGCTCGCTCGGGTGTACCGCCCAGGCAGGGAGCCCCTGGACTTGGTAGTGACAGCCCCAAGGGACGTGCTGGACTCCCTGCTGTAGTGGCAGTCCCAGTCTGTGGTTTGCGAAGGCATCCTCTTTGGCACCCCACAACCGGACCCGACGCCGGTGACGGACGCATCAGACCATGGATGGGGGGCTCACCTGGGGGACCTCATGACGCAGGGGTTGTGGTCCAGAGCAGAGCGGTCGCTCCATATCAATGTGAAGGAGCTCAGGGCGGTTCGTCTTGCCTGCCAGACCTTTCATGCAACTCTGAGTGGTCACAGCATGACAGGTCTGACAGACAACACTACTGCCATGTTTTATATAAACAAACAGGGCGGGGCTCATTCCTCGCCACTCTTTCGCGAGGCTCTCCTCCTCTGGGATCTTTGCATTGCCCATGCAATTCACCTCGAGGTGTCCTATCTCTTGGGGGTATGAAACGAGCTGGCGGACTCCCTCAGCAGGTCGTACCACAAGCACGAGTGGACGCTCAGGGTGGACATCGTGTTTTTGCTCTTCCACAGGTGGGGGTTTCCCCGGGTAGATCTATTTGCCACCAGGGCCAATGCGCAGTGCCCACGGTTCTGCTCGTTCCAGGGCCGCAGCCCGGGCTCACTCGTGGACACATTTGTGATCCCGTGGAGAGGGGGCTTGATGTATGCCTTCCCCCCGCTCCCCTTGGTGCACAGGAACAGGTGTGGCGGTGATCCTCATCGCCCCAGGCTGGGCCCACCAGCACTGGTACCCCAGTAGTCCTGTCCCTACACCAGAACCTCATTAAACAGGATGGCGGGCGGCTTCTCCACCCTGACCTACAGTCACTGCACCTGATGGCATGGAGGCTCTGTGGCTAAATGCCCTGGAGAGCCAGTGCTCCCTTCCTATGCAGCAGATTCTGCTTGGCAGTAGAAAGCCCTCTACCAGGGCGGCCTATATGGCCAAGTGGAAAAGGTACTCGTGTTGGTGTGAACCCCGGCAGGTGCGGCCGTGCCAGGCCCCGTTGCAGGCCATCCTGGAGTACCTCCTGCAACTCGAGCAGCAAAGGCTAGCCCCGTCCTCACTCAGAGTGCACCTGGCAGCCATCTTCGCCTTCCATCGGAGTTCTCGGGGGGCTCAGTGTTTTCCCACCCAATGGTGGGGTGGTTCCTTAAAGGGTTGGAAAGGGTGTTCCTGTACTCCCGCCCCCCAGTCCCTGCTTGGAACCTTAACCTAGTCCTCTCTAAACTCATGGGACCCCTTTTGAGCCCCTCGCTTCCTGTTCTCTCCTCCACCTTTCCTGGAAGGTGGTATTTCTGGTTGCCATTACCTCAGTGTTGTGGGGTGGTTACCCGCTCCTGCCCTGTGGGGCTTAAAAGCCAGCCCTGGGAGAGAGCCAGGGCTGAGGGCAAGAAAAGCTAGGCTGATTGGGGAAATGGCTGCAGCTGGGCCTATAAAGGGGCTGCTTGGCTGAAGCTTAGCCAGTCTCTCTCTGCGTTCAGAGAGGGAAGGGCCTGGCCGCAGGGACCTGAGGGAGTACCTAGATTGGGGCAGGGCTGAGGGGGAAAGGCAAGGGGAGCAGGGGAGCTCCGGCCTGGAAACACGCAGGCTGCGAGGCCTAGATTAGGGCCTATTAGGTACTGGTGTTGCAAGGGGGTAGCCCACAGGTAGACAGAGGCAGCAGGTCCAAACCCTTCGCCTGTGATGAGTGGCTGATACACTGCAGTCTGCCCAGGGAGCGGGGCTAAGCGATGACTGGCAGTAGCCAAGACTGAGGCAAGGTGGGGATAGTGGGTGGGGGTTCCCCAGGGAGGGGAGACCCTCAGGGCTTGTTGGGGTTTACTGCCAGGGGGCAGCACCCCAGTGGGAGGAGGCACCGGGTCCTGGGAGGGACTGGGGCCGGCGGTAAGGCGGATCACCAGATGGCAGAGGGTGCTCCAGAGGCTGACGAGCTAATTCCCAAGGACAACCAGCAGGAGGTGCCATGGGGGGGGTGGTGCCGGCTCTATGACACTCAGCCAGAAGGGTGTCCAAACTGAGGGCCCTCACCTCTGAGCCACCTATACAGTATTTCACAAGGACAAGGTGCAGCTCTGGCCACACCCCAAGTTCCTCCCTAAGGTGGTCTCCCAATTCCATTTGGACCAGGACATTTGTCTGATGATGTTCTTCCAGAAACCCCATACGGACCCAGGTCACCGCAGCTTGCACACCTTGGATGTGCATTAAACTTTGGCATTCTATCTGGAGCGCACCAAGCCCTTTCGTAAATCTGCGCAGCTGTTTTTAAATCCGCACAGCTGTTTGTGGCTGTAGCCGAGAGGATGAAAGGCCTCCTAGTGTCTGTGCAGCGGATTTCATCTAGGATTACAAGCTGCATCCGGCGTGCTATGAGCTCACAGGTGTTCTGGCCCCGGTGGTCACGGCCCACTCGACCAGGGCGTAAGCGACTTCCAAGGCATTCCTGGCACAGGTCACAATGCAGAGCAGCCACCTGGTCCTCGGTGCACACCGTCACAACGCACTACATGGTCAACCAGCAGGCCAGAGAGGACGTGGCAGTTGGCAGAGCGGTCCTCCGAGCAGTTGTTCCGTGACTCCTACCCTCCTGCCGAGGTAAGCTTGTGATTCACCTAATATGGAATGGACGTGAACAAGCACTTGAAGAAGAAAAAATGGTTACTTACTTTCTTGTAACTGTTCTTCGAGATATATTGTTCACGTCCATTCCACCACCCACCCTCCTACCCCTCTGTCCAAGACGCTGGCCAGAAGGAGCTGGAGGGGGTCGGTCCGGCAGGGATGTATATGTACGGCGCAGTGGTGCCACTCTGGGGGCCCCACCGGGAGTCACTCAAGGGAAAAAGTTTCTGATGCTTGTGCACATGGCGCGCGCACACCTAATGTGGAATGGATGTGAACAACACATCTCGAAGAACAACAGTTATGAGAAAGTAACTGTTTTTTCTGATGGCACCAGCTGACTCTAAATCAGAAGAAGAGCAGAGCTAAAGAATGATAATATTATCTTTCTCTGTATGGTTTCAATATTGGTCAGGGAAAAAAATCTCCCCTTTTTATGAACAAATGTAGAAAAAGGGGTTTTGGGTTTTTTTTTAGAAGAGTGAACACAGTATCCCAAATGATTACTTTTAAGTGCTTTTGCTTTCTTGAGTATCAGAGAAACTGAGAGATTTTAATTAAGGTCTTGTTCGACTTGTGAACTTGGATAGACGTAAGACAAGAGAAATAGCAAGTACACTTACCAGACACATTTTCATGAGCTATCACAACTCTTGATAAAAATACTTCTGGAACTCAAATGCTGTAGCTATTACATTTGGCTCATTGAAATGGAACCATTAGATTTCCTCTTACATCCAATGAAGTGAGCTGTAGCTCACGAAAGCTTGTGCTCAAATAAATTTGTTAGTCTCTAAGGTGCCTCAAATCCTCCTTTCCTCTTACATTTTGCTGGCTGAAATAATTAGTGCATAGAGCTGTCCAGTGGCTTATAGACATTTAGCACCATTTGTGTTTTTTTGGCTAGTACCCAGATATCATGGAAAATGGAGAACATTCATGAATAATAATTTCACCTGCTCTCCCTAGCAAGTACATGGTGGACACCAAATTGTCAGTGCATTTCTAAGATACATTAGTCTGTGCAAAAATCAGCATTTAAGCTTGTAAATGGGGGAACTGAACACACAAATGAGAAGTGAGGTACATCAATGGATGATTGCCTGTATTTCACTGGCCTTCTTGAGAGTTTTGAGGCCACTCTAGTGAGAAATAGGGAATTTATCGATTTGCCTCTGTGAATGTGGGATTCATTCCAGAGAAGGTGAGTTTCCTTGTTTTTTTAAGAGAATCACTAGCAGGATAAGAGCAGTTTGGGGGAGTGAAATAAAGTATCCATTCGCATGGGTGTGAGAGATCCATGAGGGTGAGTTGGAGAGTGCGGAAAAATTTTGTGGGTTTTCAAGAAGCTTAGGGCAGGTAGTGTTTTTCAGTCCTGCTCTGAAGGTCTTCATTTGGGTATGTAGCTGGGGCAGCTGCTTCCCTTCAATAGCTACCTTTCAGTAGGTAAGAAGCTAGAGTGATATTATGGCTCAGTAGACTTAGTGTGGCCTTGAGTTGTAGGGGCTTAATGTCTTTTGGACCTGGTCATGGCATTTAAGGAAGAGACCCCTTGTAAGACATGGGCCACTAATATGAAATTTATTATATCCACGTTACTGGCCATGCCAGATAATTTTCTCAGGAATGCAGGGTGTCAATGACCTTGCTCATATTAAAAGTGTTGAATACAAAGTCAATGACTATAATGTCATCACCATTCACGTGTGATTAAGGATGAGGGCTCTGAGTTCTCATACATGACAGACACACAGTTAGATAACACTATAGGTTCAGTAATGGCCCTGTTGGGCATTCAGTTCAACATAAACCAAATAAATGTCACAAAGGTGATGTGGCTGTTTTGTATAATCTGATTTTAAATGCAGGAAGTCTCCCACCCTAAATCTGGATCTGATATGTTGCCCTCGTATATGAATCAAAGAGTGGGGATTAATTGCTGTCCAGATTGCATGGTTTACTCAATAGAGGCCTGGTTTGAGTTGAGAGATTCTTCTCGATGGTAGCAAATTTGTGCCTGATGGGAATAGATATGGAATCTTCTCTACTTGAATTTCAGCATGTGTCACTCACTAAGGTACTGGAGATGCAGGGAGAACTGTAGGCTATGACCTGTGAGTTAGATCGGTATCCCTTGTAATGGAAAATGTGGGATTCTGAGACCGTAATTGGAGTGGATTGACCACATCTCCCTTTGGCGTGAAAAAAGTGCCAGTCTCTGTTAAAGAAGCGATTATTAGCGCCTGGGTCAACAAACCGTCTCTAGACCCTGAAGTCTCTCCAGCTATCATCCTGTCATGAATTTTCCATTGTGGGGTAGATCATTGAGACGGTTGTGGTCGAAAGAGCTTTAGCAGCCTCTGAAGTTCTTAGACCTCCCTAATTCCAGTAAGTTTGCATTTAGCCTTGGCCAAAGTAAGGAAACTATGCTGGTAGTATTGTTAGATCACCTCATTTACAGTTTCTAGCAAAGTCCATCTTGAGAGGCTCCATAGCTTTCTTTCTGAGATCTCAGTTGGTTCTTTGTTGTAATTACTTCCTCTGTTTGCTGTATTTTTCTCAGTATTTTTTCTAACTCCTTATTTTCAACTGCTATTTATTTTTCTATTATTTCTAATCTCTTTTCTATTCTCTTTTGATTATTTTCCCTTGTGTTCGTTTATTTCTACTCCTTTTCCTCCCCCACTTGCTTTTTTGATTTCAGTGTTTCACCTTTAACTCTTCTAATTTGCATTTCTTTTGTTTACTTCATTACATACTTTAACTTTCTACTCTTCTCTCTGCTTTCACTCTGTTTGTAACTCTCATCCTTCCTGCATACCAAAATAAATATGCTGGGGGATTCTATTTCTTATTCCCTCAATCTCTTTCCCACACCCCCTTCCAGTATATGCTATAATCTTTCCTTCCATTTATCTCTCTGCCTCCTCACCACATTCTCTATCCATCTACCTGAGTACCCCATTTGTGACCCATTTCCCCTACAGCATGCCATCTCTCCATTACCATTGTTTCTCTCCCCCCCCCACCTCCACACAAATGCTCTCTTGCTCTTTTTCTTCTTCTTCTTGTATTTTATGGCATAGCAGACTCACATTCTGAGTCTATAACTTCCAGGTTCTGGATTTTATGATACATAGTTAGTCTCTCTTTTTCTCCAGTATTTTTTTTTAAATGTAATATTGCTTTCTTAACGGTGCCCCATTTCCTGGATGCTCTAACTAGGTATTTTAGTGTAAACTTTGCCACTTTTAGGTGCCTGAGTTTGTCATACAGAATCCCCCTATTAACATTATACTCTTTACACTGCCAGAGGATATGATTAACCATATTTTTGACCTTGCATGTCTCACACAGCCCATCTTTGAGTTTATTAATTAAGGCCAAATTACTGTTTAAACCACAGTGTCAGGAAAGTATTTGAAGTAGAGCTACCTCACTCTTTCTCTCGGGTTCTTGCAGTAGTACATCAGCATTTTTGATTCTAAGGCAGACTTCATGAAATCTTTTCCTTCTGGTTTCTTTTATTCATACATCCTGCTACTTCTTTCTCAGTTCATTTTAAAAAGATTTTTAAATCCCTGTTTACTTAGGAGGATCTCTGTCAATTTTTTTCACTTTTACAATGTTTTTAGCTACTTTGTCTGCCACCTCATTTCCTGCTATCCCACCATGTGCTGGGATCCATGCTACTTCAATGTTTACTCCCATCTGCGCCAATTTTGTTAGTAACAATATTTAATTAATTATATCATTTCTGCTATCTGAATTCCCATTTTTGATTGCCAATATGGAATCTGACAAGATGACAATGGAGGTAGGTTGCACATCCAGTATAATGTCAACATTAGCACTGCTAGCTCGGCCATCAAACAGTTTCAAAATTTGGTAATCGAATGGATTTCTTTATTCCATGTGTTGGGACACAGAATGTTGTCCCCACTCTTCTGGTTTTCTTATCTTTAGACTCATCCATAAATATTTGGTAATATTTCCCCATTTTATCACATAGATATTGATTTGCTGTATTTAACACATTTCACTCTCCTTTCCCCCTTTTAATTTCATTATACAGTTCCACATTTATATCGTGGTGGCGGGGCATGATTTTCCACCTATGATGTGTGTTCCCATGGTTATATATGCTAATTTCTTATAGGTATTTCTTTTGTCTTCATGCCTTTCTCCATACTTTAATCCTATTAACATAGGTATTTGGGGTTTTTCCCCCAGATTTTCCACTGAATTCGCAGTATTCTTCATATATTTGTTTAATGTTTCTATCTTCCCTGTTGATTTTTGCCCAAAATTTAAAGCTAATAATTTTGTTCTTAATGCTACAGGCATGTCATCAGCACCTCTCCGCATTATTCAGAAAGAGGTTGTAAGGGAGGCACCATGTGCAACGCGTAATGCCTGGGCTTGGCTGAGTCTAGCATCCTTAGGTTTGTTTTTGATGCTCAAGTAAACATTTGGCATCAGTACTCAGTGACTGGTGTTATTAATGCTCTATAAAGCATTACCCCTGCTTTCATATCAGTGCCCTAGGTGACTCTGGAAATCCTTTTAAGTATATTGAATTTACCTTTACATTTATGTACAATATTTTCCATGTGATTCTTCCATGTTAGCTTGCTATCAGATGTCATACTGAGGAATGTGTAGCTTTTAACTATACCTAATTGCTGTCCATATATAGTTTACAATATTTTTTAATTTTCCTATTAGTGAATATCATTCCTTTAGTTATGAGAATTGAAAATGTAAAGCCCCAGGTTTTCCCAGTCCATGCTTTTCCTAAATGCTTCATTGATTTGCTTCTCAGCTGTTCCCTGGTTTCTGTTTTGAGCCCATATGCCACAATCATCTGCGAACTTGGATATGCCTGTTCCTGCACTCATCCTTTTTAGGAGATCATTTACCATTATGCTTAATAAGATAGGACTGGTGACACTCTCCTGTGGAGTGCCATTTACAATTGTATATATGCTAGGGTAGGCTTTCCCTATTCTGACCTGCAGAGTTATTTTATTTAAGAAATCCTTTATCCACCTCTATATTCTTCCTTTCATGCCCATGGATGCTATTTTATGCAATAAGCCTTCTCTCTACAACATACCTTATGATTTTTCAATATCTAGGAAACCTATATATTCTTTATTTCTCCTACATTTTTGTGCTTCCATCTTCACTCTTACTATATGATCAGCTATACTCCTCCCCCTCCTGAGCCCACTCTGCACATTGTCTTTAAGTCTATTTCTCTCTAGTTATGTTGTTAATCTTTCAGTCATCATTCTTTGCATGGCTTTACTCATACATGAAGAAAGAGCAATTGGCCTGTATGCATCATGTCTTGCTTGCAGCTAACCTGGTTTCTACACTGGGACTACAACCACATGTTTCCACTGCATTGGTAGCTCACTTTTCCCCCATCAGCATTAGCAGTCTTTTCAGATTCCCTTCACCCAGGTGTTTTAGCATTTTGTTACATATGCCATGCTTACCTGGTGCAGAGTTTTTTCCCTTAGCTATAGCTTTTTGAAGTTCCCCCACATAGAAGTGTTCATTTAATAACTAATATCATATCCTTGTCTTCATCCCACCTCTTCCAGTTCTCATGATTCTTCAAAAAAAATTTTCCTCATGTGGATTTCTATTCTCTGATTTTCACCATTATTAACGTTGTGGAATATTTCTGCTAGGGGTTCTGTGTTTTTCTTCATAAGAGCTTTATATTCCTCACCCTGTTACAATGAGCCCTGGTGTACAATTACTCTTACCTTGTATTCCATTCATTGTCCTAATCTGTTTATATACCTGTGATGTTTTAGGATCTTTATTTATTTTCCCATAATACTTTCTCCAACTTCCTTTTTTTACTTTTTTAATAGTCCTGTGTGCAATTGCCTTGTTTATTTTATATTTCATTAAGTCCTCACTATTCATTGTATTGTTTACTTTCTTATATGTTTTGTTCCTTTCCTTAATTGCTTTTGTTACACTCCTCATTCCACCATGGTACTTGTGTTCTACCTTTAGGGTGACCAGATAGTTATACCTAAAATAACTTTGCTGCCATCATGATTCCCTTAGTTATATTACTACTAAGGGTATGTCTACACTATGAAATTAGGTTGATTTTATCAAAGTCGATTTTTAGAAATCGATTTTATACAGTCGATTGTGTATGTCCCCACTAAGCGCATTAAGTTGGCAGAGTGTGTCCTCAGTACCATGGCTAGCATCGACTTACGGAGCGGTGCACTGTGGGTAGCTATCCCACAGTTCCCTCAGTCTCCGCTGCTCATTGGAGTTCTGAGTTAAGCTCCCAATGCCTAATGGGACAAAAACTTTGTCAAGGGTGGTTTGGGGTACATATCGTCAGTCACCCCTCCCCCTTCCCCTCCCTCTGTGAAAGCAATGGCAGACAATTGTTTCGCACCTTTTTTCCCAGGTTACCCATGCAGACGCCATACCATGGCAAGCATGGAGCCTGCTCAGCTCACCGCTGCTGTTGTGAGCATTGTAAACACGTCACACATTATCCTAGAGTATGTGCAGAACTGGCCTAAGAGATGCCAGCACGAGGCCGATTGTGATGAGGACATGGATGCAGACATTCCTGAAACACGGGCTCTGGCAATTGGGACATCATGGCGGCAGTGGGGCTGATTGATACAGTGGAACGCTGATTCTGGGCCCGGCAAACAAGCACAGACTAGTGGGACCGCATAGTGTTGCAGGTATGGGATGATTCACAGTGGCTGCAAAACTTTTGCATGCGTAAGGCCACTTTCCTTGAACTTTGTGAGTTGCTTTCCCCCACCCTGAAGCGCAGGAATACCAAGCCCTGACAGTTGAGAAGCGAGTGGTGATAGCCCTGTGGAAGCTTGCAATACCTGACTGTTACCAGTCAGTCGGGAATCAATTTGGAGTGGGCAAGTCTACTGTGGGGACTGCTATGATTCAAGTAGCCAATGCAATCACTGACATTCTGCTATCAAGGGTAGTGACTCTGGGAAATGTGCAGGTCATACTGGATGGCTTTGCTGCAGTGGGGTTCCCTAACTGTGGTGGGGCGATGGACGGAACACATATCCCTATCTTGGCACCAGACCACCTTGCCAACCAGTACGTAAACTGCAAGGGGTACTTCTCAATGGTGCTGCAAGCAGTGGTGGATCACAAGGGACGTTTCACCGACATCAATGTGGGATGGTCGGGAAAGGTGCATGACACTCGCATCTTCAGGAACTCCGGGCTGTTCAAGCAGTTGCAAGAAGGGACTTACTTCCCAGACCAGAAAATTACCGTTGGTGATGTTGAAATGCCAAAAGTTATCCTTGGGGACACAGCCTACCCCTTGATCCCATGGCTCATGAAGCTGTACACAGGCAGCCTGGACGGTAGTAAGGAGCAGTTCAAGGAGGAGGCTGAGCAAGTGCAGAATGGTGGTAGAATGTGCCTTTGGATGTTTAAAAGCTCGCTGGTGCTGTTTGCTGACTAGGTTAGACCTCAGTGCAACCAACATTCCCATTGTAATTGCTGCTTGCTGTGTGCTCCATAATATCTGTGAGAGTAAGGGGGAGATGTTTATGGCAGGGTGGGAGGTTGAGGAAAATTGCCTGGCAGCCAATTTTGAGCAGCCAGACACCTGGGCGATTAGAAGAGCACAGCTAGGCGTGCTGCTCATCAGAGAGGCTTTGAAAACCAGTTTCATGACTGGCCAGGTGACGGTGTGTCATAAATATAAAGGGAAGGGTAAACCTCTTTAAAATCCCTCCTGGCCAGAGGAAAAATCCTCTCACCTGTAAAGGGTTAAGAAGCTAAAGGTAACCTCGCTGGCACCTGACCAAAATGACCAATGAGGAGACAAGATACTTTCAAAAGCTGGGAGGAGGGAGAGAAACAAAGGGTCTGTGTCTGTCTGTATGCTGCTTTTGCCAGGGACAGAACAGGAATGGAGTCTTAGAACTTTTAGTAAGTAATCTAGCTAGGTATGTGTTAGATTATGATTTCTTTAAATGGCTGAGAAAAGAACTGTGCTGAATAGAATGACTATCCCTGTCTGTGTGTCTTTTTTGTAACTTAAGGTTTTGCCTAAAGGGATTCTCTATGTTTTGAATCTAATTACCCTGTAAGGTATCTACCATCCTGATTTTACAGAGGTGATTCCTTTACTTTTATTAAAAGTCTTCTTGTAAGAAAACTGAATGCTTTTTCATTGTTCTAAGATCCAAGGGTTTGGGTCTGTGGTCACCTATGCAAATTGGTGAGGATTTTTACCAAACCTTCCCCAGGAAGTGGGATGCAAGGGTTGGGAGGATTTTGGGGGGAAAGACGTGTCCAAACTACGTTTCCCAGTAAACCCAGTTAAAGTTTGGTGGTGGCAGTGGAAATTCCAAGGGCAAAGGGTAAAATTAATTTTTACCTTGGGGAAATTTTAACCTAAGCTGGTAAAAGTAAGCTTAGGAAGCTTTCATGCAGGTCCCCACATCTGTACCCTAGAGTTCAGAGTGGGGGAGGAACCTTGACACAGTGTGACAGCTGTGTGTGTTTCTTCTTGCTGCAAACCCGCCCCCTGGTTGATTTTAATTCCCTGTAAGCTAACCACCCTCCCCCCTTCGATCATAGCTGGCAAAGTAAATAAAGTATAGTTTTGACACCGTGCGTTCTTTCTTTATTCATTAAAAAAAAAAGTGAGATCACTGACAAGGTAGCCTGGGTGGGGTGGGGTGCGGGAGGAGGGAAGGACAAGGCCACATTACATATTGTAGCCACACTACAAATCAAAACTGTTTGAATGACAGCCTTCTGTTGCTTGGGCCATCCTCTGGAATGGAGTGGCTGGGTGCCTGGAGCCTCCCCTGCCCCCCCCCCCCCGCATTCTTTGGCTTCTGGGTGAGGGGAACTTGGGGAGGAGGGCAGGCGGTTATACAGTGGATGCAGCGGGGGTCTGTGCTCTTGATGGCTTTCCTGCAGCTCCAACAGATGCTTCATCATGTCCATTTGCTCCCCCATTAGCCTCAGCATTGCCTCCAGCCTCTGCTCTTCGCGCTTACTTAATGCTTTCCTGGCCTCTGCCACTGAATGCCTCCATGCATTCAGCTGTGCCCTATCAGTGCAGGAGGACGGCATGAGCTCAGAAAACATGTCCTCGCGAGTGTGGTGTTTTTCGCCTTCTAACCCACGATAACCTCAGGGATGGAGATGATAGGGGGAGCATAGAAACATTTGCATCTTGGGGGAGATAAAAAGGGAGAATAAAATTTAAGATACATTTCTGAGAACAAAAGGGAGGCTCTTTCACAGTGAATCAAGCAATTCACAGGAGACAGCACATGTGCTTTAGGTACAAGGTCACATTTTGCCTTTTATATTGCGCGCCTGCCGGTATGGTGACACATCACACATGGCTGGGCAACAGAATTCGGTTTCCAGGCAGCCATGGTAAGCCTTTTGGTATGCAGGGTTGGCTTCTTCCGCCTTCATAACATGTGGGAATGGTTTCAAACTGCAGTGCCCTCCTTTCCCATAGCAAACAATGCTGGTTGGGTTTCACATTTAAAAGGAGGGGCTGCGGTTTTGGGGTGGATGTGCAGCACACACCTCCTCCTGCCCCACCGCATGGCTATTCTCCGGGATGATCCCTTTTAGCCAAGCACAAACAACCCAGCATGAATGTGGTCCTTTTACTGTTCCCTTACAAAAATTCCCCTATCTCAACCAGGTGACCATGAATGACATCACTCTTCTGAGGCTAACACAGAAAGATAAAGACCGAATGTTGCTTGAATGTGATCAAAACCCAGGACCATTTGCTGCCATGCTTTGTGCTGCAGTGATTCCAGACTACTTGCTACTGGCTTGGCGTGGTAAAGGGTCCTACCATGGAGGATGAAATAAGGCAGCCCTCCCCAGAAACCTTCTGCAAAGGCTTTCAGAGTACCTCCAGGAGAGTTTCATGGACATGTCCCTGGAGGATTCCCGCTCCATCCCCAGACAAGTTAACAGACTTTTCCAGTAGCTGTACTGGCCGTGAATGCATCCCAATTCTTCAGGGCAAATCAAACATTAAACACTATTGCTTTTAAACCCTGTACTGTAGTTACAAACGTGCGCTCACCAGAGGTGCCTTCTCCGGCTTCAGGGTTGGGGATGAAAAGGTCCTGGCTGCTGGGGAGAACGGATTCACCGCTTGCCTGCTGCACATTCTCCTCCTCCTCCTCCTCTTCCTCATCCACAAAATGCTCCTCCCTGTTGCGTGAGACTCCCCCTTTGCAGGTGTCCATGGACAGTGGTGTAGTAGTGGTAGGGTCCCCCCCCTAGAATGCTATGCAACTGATCATAGAAGTGACATGTATGGGGCTCTGACCCGGAGTGACCGTTTGCCTCCTTTGTCTTTTGGTAGGCTTGCCTGAGCTCCTTAACTTTCACACGGCACTGCTGTGTGTCCCTGTTGTAGCCTCTCTCCACCATGCCCTATGTGATTTTGGCATACATATTAGCATTTCTTCTTTTTGATTGGAGTTCGGCCTGCACAGATTCTTCTCCCCATACAGCAATCGGATCCAGTGTCTTCCTTTCAGTCCATGTTCTCAAAGATGAAAATTTATTTTGAGTTGGAATCTCAATAGCGTTTTACTTTACATTTAGTTTCTTCACCTCAATTTCAAGATACATTTACGTTTTTCTTAACTATAAAGAAAGGTTTTTCCTCACTCCCAGTTCATACTTCTCCATCTTGCCTATAGATGCTATATCCTGGGATTCTGAAATCTAGTTTTTCTATTAAACCTGTTTCTTGTATGCAAATATTATCAGGTTTATTAGCCTTATCGAGGATATTTTTATTTAGTTCCTGTCCATGTGCTATTAGGCTATGTGCATTACAACAATAAATAGTACCATTTTATTTATCTTTTACTATTTCCTTCTCTTAAAAAAGCAAGGAGTACTGATAAATTACTCTACTGATAAATTACTAACACGTAGGTACTTTTCTGCTGCTTTAACTATAATTTTCATTTTCTCTTTTTCCCTGTCTGTGATGTGCAGTTTATTACCTCAGTCATAAAAGCTATAAACCTCTCTTTGTCTACACATAATATGTCTTCTCCTATTTTCCCCTGTATCACTCATATCCTTTGATTTATTCTATTGTGTTTATCTCTTTCTCCTTACTGAGTTTCCTTTCCTCTTCCCCGTTTGGTCTTAGATGCATCTTATTAGCTTGCACACATGCTATGCTATTTGTAATTTTTGTATCTCTCTTGATTGCTTTGCTGCCATAGAACCACCGTATGCTGCACTATGCTTTCTTGAACCACAGTTGCTATGCTTTATTCTGTCCCTTCCACAAAATTGTCATAGGAGTGCTCCCCTCCAGATTTACTGCATCTAATTTCCCCTTTACATATATTTGCCACATGTCCAAACATTTGACATCTGTAGCACCTCACCAAGGCTGGAATATATGGTTTGGTTTAAAAAATGTGGTATCCTATTGTTACCCTATCTGGAAGAATTTCTCTTTCAAATGCAACAAGCACAGCTGTTTGATGGCTTTCTTTCCCCTGCTCTCTCTTGCTAATGAGCAGCTTATCATCCCCTATGCTTTACTTCATCTTCTGTCATTTCGATTGGCACCCCATTTATAAACTCCTCTTGTCTCCATCAGATACTTAAGCAGTTGGCAGCTTACTTTCAGTTTTCCTAGCATTTTAACTTCTAATAGTTTCTCCACTTGATCTTTGTGTTTGCATTCAATTAATAGATCTCCTCATAGCTTTCTACCTCTTTCTACGTCTCCAGAACTTTTTAAAATTTACTCCGCCAATTCAGAGGGTTTATATCCCCTATCTTCACACCCTTGACTAGTGATTTCATTATAATTTCTAGTGTCTTGGAACTCTCTAACCCATTAATCTAGTCCCTTTGCCCCCTCTTTGACTCCCTCAGGGAACTGATGGGCAAGATCCCCTGGGAGAATAACATGAGGGGGAAAGGAATCCAGGAGAGCTGGCTGTATTTTAAAGAATCCTTATTGAGGTTACAGGGACAAACCATTCCGATGTGTAGAAAGAATAGTAAATATGGCAGGCGACCAGCTTGGCTTAACAGTGAAATCCTTGCTGATCTTAAATACAAAAAAGAAGCTTACAAGAAGTGGAAGATTGGACAAATGACCAGGGATGAGTATAAAAATATTGCTCGGGCATGCAGGAGTGAAATCAGGAAGGCCAAATCACACCTGGAGTTGCAGCTAGCAAGAGATGTTAAGAGTAACAAGAAGGGTTTCTTCAGGTATGTTAGCAACAAGAAGAAAGTCAAGGAAAGTGTGGGCCCTTACTGAATGAGGGAGGCAACCTAGTGACAGAGGATGTGGAAAAAGCTAATGTACTCAATGCTTTCTTTGCCTCTGTCTTCACGAACAAGGTCAGCTCCCAGACTGCTGCACTGGGCAGCACAGCATGGGGAGGAGGTGACCAGCCCTCTGTGGAGAAAGAAGTGGTTGGGACTATTTAGAAAAGCTGGACGTGCACAAGTCCATGGGGCCAGATGCGTTGCATCCGAGAGTGCTAAAGGAGTTGGCAGATGTGATTGCAGAGCCATTGGCCATTATCTTTGAAAACTCATGGCGATCAGGGGAAGTCCCGGACGACTGGAAAAAGGCTAATGTAGTGCCCACCTTTAAAAAAGGGAAGAAGGAGGATCCTGGGAACTACAGGTCAGTCAGCCTCACCTCAGTCCCTGGAAAAATCATGGAGCAGGTCCTCAAGGAATCAATTCTGAAGCACTTAGAGGAGAGGAAAGTGATCAGGAACAGTCAGCATGGATTCACCAAGGGCAAGTCATGCTTGACTAATCTAATTGCCTTCTATGATGAGATAACTGGCTCTATGGATGAGGGGAAAGCAGTGGACGTGTTGTTCCTTGACTTTAGCAAAGGTTTTGACACAGTATTCTTGCCAGCAAGTTAAAGAAGTATGGGCTGGATGAATGGACTATAAGGTGGATAGAAAGCTGGCTAGATTGTCGGGCTCAACGGGTAGTGATCAATGGCTCCATGTCTAGTTGGCAGCCGGTATCAAGTGGAGTGCCCCAAGGGTCGGTCCTCGGGCCGGTTTTGTTCAATATCTTCATAAATGATCTGGAGGATGGTGTGGATTGCACCCTCAGCAAGTTTGCAGATGACACTAAACTGGGAGGAGAGGTAGATACGCTGAAGGGTAGGGATAGGATACAGAGGCACCTAGACAAATTGGAGGATTGGGCCAAAAGAAATCTGATGAGGTTCAACAAGGACAAGTGCAGAGTCCTGCACTTAGGACGGAAGAATCCAAAGCACCGCTACAGACTAGGGACCGAATGGCTCGGCAGCAGTTCTACAGAAAAGGACCTAGGGGTTACAGTGGACGAGAAGCTGGATATGAGTCAACAGTGTGCCCTTGTTGCCAAGAAGGCCAATGGCATTTTGGGATGTATAAGTAGGGGCATTGCCAGCAGATCGAGGGATGTGATCGTTCCCCTCTATTCGACACTGGTGAGGCCTCATCTGGAGTACTGTGTCCAGTTTTGGGCCCCACACTACAAGAAGGATGTGGAAAAATTTGGAAAGAGTCCAGCGGAGGGCAACAAAAATGTTTAGGGGACTGGAACACATGAGTTATGAGGAGAGGCTGAGGGAACTGGGGATGTTTAGTCTGTGGAAGAGAAGAATGAGGGGGGATTTGATAGCTGCTTTCAACTACCTGAAAGGGGGTTCCAAAGAGGATGGCTCTAGACTGTTCTCAGTGGTAGCAGATGACAGAACGAGGAGTAATGGTCTCAAGTTGCAGTGGGGGAGATTTAGGTTGGATATTAGGAAAAACTTTTTCACTAGGAGGGTGGTGAAACACTGGAATGCGTTACCTAGGGAGGTGGCAGAATCTCCTTCCTTAGAAGTTTTTAAGGTCAGGCTTGACAAAGCCCTGGGTGGGATGATTTAATTGGGGATCGGTCCTGCTTTGAGCAGGGGGTTGGACTAGATGACCTCCTGAGGTCCCTTCCAACCCTGATATTCTATGATTCTTCACTATCATTTTTGTCCCATGTCTTACATTTTCCCTCTTTCTCCCCTCATAAAGATAAAAAATTGGGACAGAACCCCTGAAATCACCTTGTCCTTCACTCCTGACTCTAGAGGACTTCCATGGTCCTCTAGAGCTATAAGAAATTAAAACAAACAAGCTGGATAAATGCAGGTGCATTTAAATTTGCTTCTTTGCCCCATTCTTATGGCTCTGTAAACATGGAGAACCCTTTGATGAAACTGGTTTGAAACACTGGTTCGATCTGAACAATGCACAGAGAGAACAAGTGTGAGAGTGCCATAAAAGTGCTCCTCTTGATCATGATTTCACATGAAAAAATTTGCATCCCGCTTATAAGATGACCCTAGTGATCAGAAGTAAATGCTTCCAAGTTATCTAGTGTAATTACTTCGTATGAAACATTCAAAGGACACTTCCTTTTTCTCTCTGCTTCCCTCAACTGGATATCTTTAACAAGATATTCTTCTTTAGCTTCAGTTTTCAGAGGCAAATTCTATTATCTATTTACCCTGCACTTGAGTGTCTAACTCCCACTTTAATTTTGCCATTCTCTTATATATTTATCCACATTTTCACTGTGATTTCAGAAGAAACGTGACCAAGAGTCTACACTTGGAGGGTGCAGTCTCTAGATTTAATTGTATTATATTTGTATCTCTCTGTAACAAAGTGGCTTGCCCTGAGGCTGGAGAGCCTGGGACTCAGCCAACCCTGATTATAGAATGAGCCCCACCTGAGGGGAATCAGGCAATTCCCTACAAAGAACAGATGGTGGCTGCAACAAATGGAGGAGGCATAGGGAGTTGTAGTAAATGGGAGAGGGAGATATTGTAGGAACAAAAGAAAAATAAAAAAAGCCCTTGCAGGACTATGGCACTGGGAAGCTTGGAGGGTAAAGCCCAGTGAGCTCTGTGAAGAAGAAACCCTGACTGTGTTTTGGATTGGATGTATGTCCCAAATAAGTGATAGAAGAAGAGCCTTGGAGGTGAGAGAAAATGTCAGAGGTAAGTATGGACTTTTTCTTTGTGTTGTTGTTTAATGCATTCTAGTTTGGGACTCTGGGCTGTAGTAAACCAGTTCTGATATTAAACTAGCCCTAGGCAGGGATACTGTTAACCAGAGAAAGGGCCTGAAGAGAGGGGAAAATAGGTGGGGAGCCAGCAGAGGTACCACTTCACCAGGGGGACTCAGTAAGCAGCAGTCTTGTTATACACATAGATGCTTTATAACCATATGAGTGTGTTTATGTATGCAGACAGTGCAGATGCAAGTGTAACCCACACACCTCCTGGGTGTGATGTTATGTCCCATCTAGTGGCACCAAAACCACTAGGCTTTTAGCCCACCAGTAGGCTTTTAGCTCATGCAGTAGAGCAGGGGTGGACAAACTTTTTGGCCTGAGGGACACATCAGGGTTGCAAAATGGTATGGAGGGCCATGTAGGGAAGGCTGTGCCTCCCCAAACAGCCTGGCCCCTGCCCCCTGACTGCCCTCCTCAGAACCCTTGCCCCATCCAACCCCCCCATCTCCTGATTGCCCCTCAGAACCTCTGCCCCAACCAACCACCCCCTGCTGAGAAAGGCAAGTATTTTCTGTAGGAAGACTTCAGAGGTGGTTTGAGGAAGAGATAACAGATTTTGTGCCTGGGCAGGATGGTTGACAGTGTATATCTGGGGGAATTGGAGCTCCTTAAGCAGTTTTCACATGAGAGATCAAAATAGGGGCTGTGCAAGTAGCAATAATCAAATGAAACGTACACAAGAATCTACCCTTATTAAGCAACCTCCTATCATAAAACACTAACCCAAATGCAAATCTGATCTATCTTTATTAGAAAACTATCTCTGTTAGACAAACAATTCTTGTCTTAAGTGACTACACAAAGGATTTAACAAGAGTTCTCCATGTAACATTCTAATAAATATTTTACATGGAAGTTCCAAAGTTAAAATTAAGAGGGAGCTTAAGCTCTGTCACAAGGTGACTGGCCCTTTAAGGGGCAAGAGGTCAAGCTCCACCTGTGATTCATTTGGCCTTCCTACACAGGTGGGGAAAATGAATCGTAGCCACTGGAGACAAGAGAAGCTTCCTGAGAGGCAAAGGGGAAGAGGGCTGATACTGTTAGCCTGCTTGCTAGTCACTTTCAGCCCTGGTGGAGGGGGAGCAGGGTTGAAAGCTGAGTGAGTGCTGCAGCTGGCCTTAATTAGTAGTGTAGACCCCAGAATGATGCATGTGAGACTCCTGACTCAAGGAGAGAGAGCCTATATGAGTTAGACATAAGGCCATGGAGCTCCTGACCCAAGGAGAGGAAATCTGTTCAAAGTATCGCATGGTCCCAGAACGAGGGCTGAGGGACCTCCGAGTCAAGGGGAACAAACACAGGACCTCCGAGTCAAGGGGAACAAGCACAGGAGTTGAGGAGTGAAGGGAAAGTTTCTTTTCTCATAAGACACTTAATACACATAACCCCACAAAGTGGGGAATCTTAAAGTATTCTGGCTTGGGAGAGAGTTCTTACAAGAGCCAGGACGGGGAGTGGAGGGCAGCACACCTCAAGGCCATGTTGGGCCACAAGAGGGCTGCTTGAGATGGCTCCTGTTATGCTACATAAAGAAGCTCAAGTCAAGGATAATATATTTTGAATAAATTTGTTTTTGTTTTACTTTCTTTAACATTTTCACTTGTTAAATATAGATGCACCTGTAAGCAACTTTGTAAGTAAAGCCTCGTACCAATTGGCCAGCATGGGGATATGTGCCTATCCAACTGGAACATTGACTGCTTCTCCACTTCTATATTTTATTGTTAAATAAATTAAATATTTGGGAGTTCTCAAGTATCCTGTTATAGTGAAATAGTTGTTTTTTTTTTTCCTCATTAAGGAGACCTGGACTGTGGGTTTCATGGGGATTGAAAACATTCAGTTAGCCTCATGAGAGATGCTCGGCACTTGGCAGGATTGGATGCTTTAAGCAGAATTTCACTATAATAGGAGAGGGCATAATATGCTCTGGCCCAGGGAATGGTAGCAGGGCCTGTCTTCTGCAATATTGTGGCTGTTGGCAGTCTAAAGCCAGTGTTCCTGTCCCCTTTTAACCAATTTTCTTTTTATTATTTAAAGGACGAGCTAATCATTGGTCGGCAATCATTGGTGGTTCTCACTCCAAGAACTATGTTCTTTGGGAATATGGAGGATATGCTAGTGAAGGTGTTAAACAAGTTGCCGAGTTGGGGTCCCCAGTAAAAATGGAAGAAGAAATTCGACAACAGGTGAGTGTAATAAAAATAATTAGCTTTCACTTGGCATTTGACATGTACAGCAATGTCATTGCACTGAGTAGTTTTGAAGAGGACAAACTAGAAAGGCCTTCTACTGGTACTTTAAAAAAAAAAAAAAAACAACAAGCCTCAGTTCTTACTCAGGCAAATATTAATGAAGCTAATCGGAAGGCCTGTATGAGTAAGGACAAGTTACATTTGTTTATAAAGTTATTGACATAGGCAAGGCTCCTATAAAGTGGAAATGTGATTTGTAAAATGAATCTTCACTGGGTTAGTCAAGGCACTTTTAAAATCTGTTAAAAGGAACATGTTGAAGACTGTCTAACTAGAAAAGCGATAAGTATGCCATGTGCCTGTTTTACAAATACAAAAGTGAAAATCAGACGGTAACTTATTCTGGTGGGCAAAGCCTATGCAGTATTTGTACCTTTTCAAAGGTGTTCACGTTAAAAATGCTGTTTCAGCAAATCAGAAGAGCACTTGTAAATAGTAGCATGTTTGCATTAGTAAAACTTGATAGATCACGCAATCCATTAGCATCATTAAAAGTAGAAGAGCTTTAACTGTATATCAATATTTTTCTTCATCAGTAATGGAGTCTACTTTTTGAAATGGCTTTTAAAACAATTTATATTTTATTACATGGGATAGAATAAGCATCCAAGTAAAACATTCCCTTGGACTATTAATTGTGTATGTTATGGAATTGCCTAAGGACAAACCTAGATCAGGGCCCCGCTGTGCTAGAAACTGTCCAAACACAGAGTAGCAGACGGTCCCTGCCTTGATGAGTTTACAGTCTGTCTAGACAAGACCGATATAGTGTGGGGGAAGGGATAGAACACACAATCAGAGAACAATATGATGACAGCAAGTGTTATGATTTTCTGGGAGTGGGTATAGTTATGAGAGCATCAGCTAAACAGAAAAGAAAAAACTCGGGGAGTGAGGAGGACGGGGCAGTGTGAAGCTGAGGTAAAGACAGAGAGGGGAGAGTGTTGGAGCAAACAGCCAATCAGCACATGGAAGGGAAAATCCTGTCAAAACTGTAGAAAGTCCTCAGTGTCTGAAGTACCTGCTTTGGCAGCCGCTCCTACTGGCTGTAGTTTCTAGCTGGTTCCTCTTAGCCTTGGGGAAAGACTGCTATGTGGCAGGGAGAGAGAAACAAGGCTTCTACACGTGGACTGGTGGTTTATCTAGGACAGTGAGGCGTGTGTGGAGACTGAGGGCAATATCAGACCCTAAGGACTGAATTCTATCATTTGATATAGACATAGGGTTGTCATTATCTTCACTGAAAGATTTATGATTTCAGCAGCAGAATTTTGTCCCCAAGAGTAACTCCTATGGTTGGATTTATATTTTGTATAAAATGTGTCCTGAGTGAATCCCTTCTGCTATGTATTTAAATGCGGGTACATCGTCCGGTATCAAATGGGTGACTAGTGAGTAACTGAACCCCTTGGTCTCATGCAGCACTTTACTTAACCTAGAAATAATTATGTACACAGGCACAATTTCATCATTAGGATGAGATACAGTATTTCTAATGCGTTTCCTGAAGACTCAGATGCCTTATCAATGAGATTTAAATGCCAAGTAAGTAAGGCCTCACTATTACTATTTATTTGAATTGTAGTAGTGACTAGAGGCCCCAGCCTCCCTGCGCAAGGCACTATCCAAATATATAGTGCAGAGATGGTCCCTGCCCTGAAAAGTTCACAATCTAAGGTAGCCCACAAACCTGTATCTTCAGCAGAAGCTGATTGGTACAGTACAGTCAGCTAGTCTAATCTGTACAGATGAAAACTGCGGTGGGAAACTATTGGTCAGAATTTTTTTAGAAACAGCAGCTTTCAGAGTGCAAACAAAATAGACTTTCTCTAATGCTGATTAGCTCAGAACTAGTGTGAGAATAGTGCCACTTACAACCATAGGGCAAGATTCACCCCAGCTAGTCTAGGGCGATATAAAATCCATACAGGCTACACTCTGGCCACAAACACTCTCTGGACAGCGCTAAACACTTTTTAGTATGCATTGGCCCTCTGATTATGTTGGTGTGGAGAGGGCTGCAGCCATCCAGTACCATCTGAAAGTGACAGGTTTGTGGGAATAGACACTTGACAAAACTGGATTTGAGTTTGAGAGTCCACTATACACTGTGTGTGTGTGACATGAATGCTTAAATATGTGGCTGTATTTTAAAGAAGGGTAATGATAATACATAGTGACTTTTTTAATATCGGGTTGAAATATGAGTAGGATGAGCAGTTAAAGGCCATTATGGGGGAAGTTTTCAAGGGTCAAGAAAGGAGAGTAGATGGGATTTACTTAGAGTTGGTAACCACTCTAAACTCCAAAATATAGTACATAAAGAGATTAGGGATAAGGCAGGCTAAAAATTCTCCAATGAAACTGGTTGTGTGTTTTGTGTGTTTTTTTTTTTTTTTTTTCTCAAGAAAATCTTCTGAGAAGTGCCTGCTTTTTGGCAAAAAATTTCAACTTGTTGATAAAACTCCCGTAAACCAAAACTTTGGACTGAAAACCAAAGGTTTGGAAATGCCACTGCTGTGCTTTATAGGAGTCTTAGCCCAAGTCTACACTGGGCGGGGGTAGATCTAAATTAAGCAACTTCAGCTACGTGAATAACATAGCTGAGGTCAACATACTTAGATTGGCTTACTGTGGTGAAGACACCACAGTAAGTCGACTGTTGCCACTCCCCCGTTGACTCTGCCTGCACCTCTCACAGCGCTGGAATACAGGAGTCGACGGGAGTGCTCGGGGGTTGATTTATTGTGTCTAGACTAGATGCGATAAATCGATCCTTGGTGGATCAATCGCTGCCCGCCAAAATCTGGCGGGTAGTGTAGACAAGCCCTATGTCTCTCATGATGTACCATGGCAGTTCAGCAGGAGTGGAGACAATGGTGCTTTTTCTGTGCGTGGGTAGATGGCACAGAGGAATGATGGACATTTTTGGACCAGCTCTAATTTATTGTTAGAGTCGGGAAATAGCATGAAAATAGGTTGTTAGGCTTGAAAAATATTAAGTATGCACAGATCTGATGCATAGTGTACTTGCATGAGACCTTGTAAATTTTTTATAGCAATGTTTTCAGTACTTGAAAACAACAAATTGCCGTTATGGTTTACGGTGCCAAGTCCATGTGCAGTGCACATGTCAAATACAGTAATTAGAAAATGCTCTACTGCTACATCCAGGTATCTGTAGAACTGCACTGAAAAGTCATTTTTGGGTACTCGGAATTAAAACTATGAATATAGTTACCTCATTGTCTGTAAATGAGAAGTTGTATTTGCTAAACTTTACCTTTCTGGGATGATTAAAATCACATGCTGTTACAGGTTAATGCCCTTTTAAAATTAAATTACTCTTGACTACTTCATTATATGCAGCCTTTGATTACAATGGCTTTTTGCAAGGGACTGCTAGCTTTGCTCCCTCTTATTCAAGTGAATACAATGATTTGGATTACTGCTGTGGATCAGTTCATATTTTCTGCTGGTTAATTACTGTGACTAAATTGTTTGGTGTACCCAAAACCTTGTTAAACAACAATGAAGTAACCAATGCAGTATAATTTTTGCCTTAAATCTGGAATGACAAATAATGGTGTAATTATGTTTAATACATCTTACCTTTATTTCTAAAAGTTGGTTGATCTAAGGATGAAAACATAGGGCCCAATCCAGCTTCAGATGAAATCCAGTGGCTATCGTTCCATTGATTACAATGAGTTGGATCACATAGTTGTTCTGTGTCAAGCTCCTAATAGAGTCCAGTTGCCCAAGGAAGCAGGGCTGGCTCCAGGCACCAGTGGGCGGCAGTTAGAAAGGGGCGGCAGTGTTTTGGCGGCAGCTCCTCTGTCCTGGTGGTGGCAGCAATTTGGCCTCAGTGGCAAATCGGCGGTAGCTTCTCCCTTTTGCCATCCGCAGCGGCAGTGTGTTTTTGTTTTGTTTTTCTTTTTTTTTTTACTGCTTGGGGCAGCAAAAACTGTAGAGCCAGCCCTGCAAGGAAGGATGGCAGAATTCAACCTTATTAGTCATCTGGCACTAAACCCTAAATGTTGCACTATTCACAAGCATCACTAGAATGTCTACTTCTCATTAGAGTTCAGTGATATTTAGAAATGGCAGCCTTTTCTGAATATCATCCCTTGCAGAGCAGAAGGAACTCTTTAGGTGTCCAAATTGATCCAGCTGTCTAGATGTGCCAAAACTCTTCATTTAGTACTTCATACAAACAAGAACAGAGGATTGAAATAGAAACAAAGAGCTTGCTTAAGAGTTTTTTTTATTATGAACATAAGGTAGTACATCAAGCAAAAAAACTACACCTGTGATATGTCAAATGATATTCTGTATCAAGGTCTCTCCTGTAAGCTTTGCTAAAAAGTTGGGGGTGGAGGGAACCAAATCCTAGTTTCACTTGCTCAGTACTAAAAGTGAGAAACTTTTTTTTTTTAGTGGCTTAAACCATATGTTTCATCAGTTCAAACAGTTTCACATGTTTCATCAGTTGCTGTTGTATTTGTTTGATTTGAAAAAGAACAGCATGATTTTAATAGGAAACTTGAACGACTTGCAAAATTTGTTTTTAACAAGGGAACAATCCCCAGCGTCTCCTATCAGTCTAGATTATCTAGACTAGTCTAGATTATAAATTTGTGTTTTTACTATGATGTACATTGCAAGCGTTCTTTAATTGGCTGAGCCTATTAGGAATCAGACCTTTAAAACAGCAAGAGGCTTGTAGCGTGTTACTTTTTCAACTACGCTATGTCCACTTCTGGCAAAGTCCACACTTCTTCAAAATCTGAAGATGTAAAAGTATTTTGTGAATGGAAAGCTAAGTACTAAACAAAAGGAATTTGTACTTGGTTCAGTGGATGAATCATACTTTTATGGCTTGACACGATGCTGAGAGTAATTTTGTAAAAATAGTGCAGTCAGTAACGACAAGGATAATTTATGAAAGTTCTAAGTTCCCTGTGGCTGCTGCTTCTGTTCCCTTAGAAATGTGTGTCACGACCACAAGAGTAAGTGCTTTAAAATAATACCAATTATCATGGTGTGCCTGGGTAGTCTGAGTTGCTGCAGTGTGCATTACCTTGCACTGTGTTGACAATTTGGGCTATTTAGTCCAAAGAATTTGACACTGGTCTCCTACAAAGCTACAGGAATAAGGCACTAAATGAAATGCCTAGGAATTGGAGAAGTTAAGTCTACTTGTTTTTAAAGCATATTGCACTTCTGCCATATTTTGAGTGGCAAATGTAGGCAGTACAAGCCCTGCCTATAGCAGGTGTGTACAAGCATGCACAACGTTTGTGTGTGGTTCCCAATCATCATCACTAAACTTCTTCTTCCAGTATGTTCCCCCACTGCCATCCCATTTTCTGATACCCCCTCTTCCCCTCCCCCGCCCCCCCCCCCCCCCAACAACCTCACCCCACATACACTGTGGCACTTGTCCCCTTTGCATTTGAATCAGGCAGTTTCCTGCTCCAGGCGGTATTAAGAGCACAGGAGAGACTGTCTCCCTGTTGTTAATTCAGGTGCCTGGATCCTGACCTAGATTGTCCATGGTACCAGAGAGCCATACTTGCAGGGAAAATCCTGTTCGGGCCTAGTCTGGAGCATGTTCAGGGCAGACAAAGTCTTTGGAGAACTTAGCTGGTAAAATCTATTAGGCAGAACTGAGCATTAAACAGCAATTTTCAAAGGCCTATAACTCAGCCAAATTTGGGCAGATTTTCAATATGCATCCCTGATAGAGGCCACCCTTTGCCAAATTTCGAATCCCTGCTTCAAAGCATGGCAACTCTAAAGAGGCTCAGTGAAAAGGTATCAAGAATACCTTAACTAGGGAAAGATACACTGTTTAGCCCACGTAATCTCAAATAGTTGAATGGTTTGGGCTGAAAATTCCAACCCCTTCCCCCTGTCTGCTCCTCCCGCCCCGGAAGTGTCAGGCAGCCTATAATTAATATATATGGCTAGTCTAAAATTTAATAACTTTCTAAAATTTTTATAACATGTCTTTTTTCATATTTACAGTAGACATTTAAAAAATAAATGCTATAAAACATCCAAGGGGGCATGGTTACTTCTGAGTATTTGGACACAGCCCTTGAATCTGTCCATCAATTTATAAATCAGATCATCACTGTCTAAAATCTGAACCTTTCTTGAAGGATGAAAGGGGATCTTCTCCTCTTTTCCCCTCTACCTTGTGGTTTAAGGCATGAGATTGAATGTAGGTGTACTAGTATCTAGGATCAACAGCAGATTATTATTTCTTACACACACAGATAAATATTTATCTCATAAATGGGAAGTTTGTGAGTGTAGCTTTTAAGCAGACATCAAGACAGTCAACTTAATTTCTTTTTTTATTGAAAGATTTTAAAAAGTATATAAAAGTGCCAGAGTTCTGGTTTGCTCTATAAATGAAATATGTTATAGCAAAAGTGCTATATAGATCTACAATATTAGCTGGATGCTTGTGAACCATACACTTTTATTTGTTCAGCATTTGAAAAGCCAGAGGGCAAAATGCTGAATTGTCAACTTTTCTTATTGACTGATCATGCCTTACACTTTGTGTTTTTATTGTGAAAACTGTGTGTTTTTTGCACAGATGGCCCTGTGTAAAATAAACTTGCTTTGTACTGTAATCTGGGAGAGCTGTGGGGAACTGATCCACTCTTTTTATTAAACTTTTTCTGGCAGTCTGGAAGGGATGCCACAGTACATACAAGTTTCATGTGTACAGTATGATGATTCATGTGTTAAATCTCTGGGATTATAAATGAACAAAGAAGGAATGGAAAAGGAGTGAAAACATTTGCTGACATCTCATCTCTAAAATATCATCATTCCGCTCACCTTAAACCTTACCGTATTTCATTTTCAGAGTCTGATTTATCTTAAAATTAATTAGAAGTACGGCTGTCAAGTGATTAAAAAAATTGCACGATTAAACAATATTAGAATATTTTTGGATGTTTTCTAAATTTTCAAATATATTGCTTTTAATAACAGTGCTCACTTTATATTTTTGATTGCAAGTATTAGCACTGTAAAGTATTTTTCAATTGCACTACAATACTTGTATTAAGTGAATCTCTTTATCACGAAAGTTGAACTTACAAATCTAGAATTATGTACCAAAAAACTGCATTCAAAAATAAAACAATCTAAATTTTAGACTGCAAGTGCACTCAGTCCTTGTTCAGTCAACCACTCAAACAAGTTTGTTTACATTTGCGAGAGATAATGCTGTCCATTTCTTGTTCACAATGTCACCAGAAAGTGAGAACAGGCATTCACATGGCACTGTTGTAGGTGGTGTTGCAAGATATTTATGTGCCAGATGTGCTAAAGATTCATATGTCCCTTCATGCTTCAACCACCATACCATGGACATGTGTCCATGCAGATGATGGGTTCTGCTCATTAACAATCCAAAGCAGCATGGACCGACGCATGTTCACTTTCATTATGAGTCAGATGCCACCAGCAGAAGGCTGATTTTCTTTTTGGTGGTTTGGGTTCTGTAGTTTCTGCATCGGAGTGTTGCTCTTTTAAGGCTTCTGAAAGCATGCTCCACACCTCATCCCTCTCAGATTTTTGGAAGGAACTTCAGATTCTTAAATCTTGGGTTGAGTGCTGTAGCTATCTTTAGAAATCCCACATTGGTACCTTCTTTGTGTTTTGTCAAATCTGCAGTGAAAGTGTTCTTAAAATGAACAACATAGGCTGGGGTCATCATCCGAGAATGCTATAACACGAAATATATGGCAGAAACAGAGCAGGGGACATACAATTCTCCCCAAGGAGTTCAGTCATAAGTTTAACACTTTTTTAACGACCATCATCAGCATGGAAGCATGTCCTCTGGAGTGGTGGCCGAAGCACAAAGGGGCATACGAATGTTTAGCATAGCTGGCACGTAAATACCTTGCAGTCTCTAATATTTTACATTGTGTTTTGTTTTTGAGTGCAGTTGTGAAAGTGCAATTTATGATTTTTCTTAAATAACAAAGATTGCACTACAGACTTGGAAGAGGTGAATTTAAAAATACTATTTCTTTTGTAATCAAAAATAATATACACTTTGATTTCAAGTACAACACCAAATACAATATATATGAATGTAGAAAAACATCCAAAATATTTAATTTCAATTGGTATTCTGTTTAACAGTGCAATAAAACTGTGATTAATCGCAATTAATTTTTTTGAGTTAATCACCTGAGTTAACTGCTATTAATCGACAACCCTAATTAGAAATAAAATAGACCTGACAGAAAACAACTGTGGAATTTGAGATGGGGTGAGTGTGTGTAATGATCACTTTAATAAAAGGAAGATTGTAAGAAAAATGGGGATTTTTTTTAAATTGCTAACTTTCACAACATAGGCAGTTAAAACAGGTTCTGAAGACAAGAACATATCTATATTCCCAGTTGGCTTACACTTCTCAGATCTTTAGTGACCTGGTTTATGCTGCCTAATTAATTTAGGATAGATGATTAGATACTAATTTAACAGCAATTTTTTTCTGTAACTCTTCCCCACTATTGCCAGCAAATGCAACTTGCCTTCTTTCCTTTAGCTTTATAGAAGTTTAAATGTTTGTTTATTATGGACATAGTCCAATGCTCTTTGAAATGTCATTGTGTCTGAGCATTCTTTCCACTGACTTCAGTGGATCCTAGGTCAGGTACTGTCTGTCAGATACCTGTACAGTAACTCCTCGCTTAACATTGTAGTTATGTTCCTGAAAAATGCAACTTTAAGCGAAATGATGTTAAGCGAATCCAGTTTCCCCATAAGAATTAATGTATATGTGGGGGGAGGGGGGGTTAGGTTCCAGGGAAATTTTTCTCACCAGACAAAAAACTGTGTATGTGTACACACAAGTTTTTAAACAAACAATTTAATACTGTACACAGCAATGATAGTGAACCTTGGTTGAGGTGGTGAAGTTAGAGGGTGCGATATTTCCCAGGGAATGCCCTGCTGCTAAATGATGAACTAGCATTCAGCTGAGCCCTCAAGGGTTAACACATTGTTAATATCGCCTCACACTCTACAAGGCAGCACAAATGGAGGGAGGGGAGACAGAGACACCCCCCCCGTGGGGGGGGGAAGATGTGCATTGCCCCTTAAGTATGCTGACCCCATTCTAAGTATGTTGCCTTTTTTTAAAAAAAAAAAAAATCAGGAAGTTGAAACAGCAGCTGTGGCCAGCAAGCTCACCCTGTCCTGTCCCCACCCTGCTTTATCTGGAGAACGGGGGGTGGGGGGGTGGGAAGGAGTGGGGGGAGGGGGACACCTTCACATTAGTCCTCCTCTTCTTCCGCCTCCCCTGCACAGCAAACAGGAGGCTCCCAGGAGCAGCTCCAAGGCAGAGGGCAGGAACAGTGGGGGGAGGGACAGCTGAACTGCTGGCAATTGATAGCCTGCTGGGCGGCGGCTGCGCAGGGAATTTAAGAGAACGGGGAGCTGATAGGGGGATGCCAGTCCACCCTGGTTCCAAGCCCCCGCCAGCTAGCTGCAATGGGCTGCTCTTCCTGCAAGCAGTGGGCAAAGCAGGTGGCTGCCAAACAATGTTAGAAGGGAGCACTGCGCAACTTTAAATGAGCGTGTTCCCTAATTGATCAGCAACATAACAGAAACAATGTTAACCAGGACAACTTTAAGTGAGGAGTTACTGTATTCTGTATCCTAAATTCAGATGCCTATTTGTGGGCATGTATGTATTAACTTGAAAATTCCATGCTGCAGAGAACGTTGAGATCTCAATTTGTTTTTGATTAGGAATGAAACCCCCAAATTTTGAAATCCTTGGAAAGAAAATTCTGTTTTTGAGTTTTTGTTTTTTCCAGATTGATCAAAATGTTCTTCTTTTGACACTTTGAACATTTTGTGTGTGTGTATTTATTTATTTATATAAATATAAATAAAAAAATTCTAAACCATCATTTATGGAACTTCCCCCTCTCTCCTCCCACCCTCACCCCCCCCCCCAGCTTTTCTCTGAACAAAATTTTGGCAAAATGACACAATTTCATGAAGCATTTCAATTTTCAACAGAACTACTTTCTCCAAGGGAAAAAGGTTCCATCAAAGTATTTCTGACCAACAGTAGCAATAACACACATGGTTACTAAGGTGGGTGTTGCCATTCACATATATTAATCTGGTGAATTATTAGGAGATGCTGACAAACCTGGCTCAAAATTCAGTTTTCAATTATTTTGTTCATTCGTAGTCATCAGCGATCCCTCAAGGTTGAGGATGATCTTTCACAGGTTTGCATTTTTTTTTATGTATCCTTTGGTGACTGAGGAGTCCAATCCTTGAGCTGCAAACATTGCAGGTGCTGTTGGAAGTCAGGATTGCACCACGATGGCTGTGTAACAGACATCTGTTCCTTATTGTGTACCTATATGAATTAAATGCATAAGCTATGACCTAACCTGTGTTGTGCTTGTGTGAATGGTAGGATAGGTGAAGAATCTCTTCCCGATATTCAAGAAAGCCTTAGGAAAGGTGTAAGACCCAAAGTTCAAACTAAGGCAGGCATGTTCAGTCCCTCAGTGACTCGTGTGCAAGCTGCAGTCAGCACAAGCAGTCTGGGAACAGACACTACTCCTTAAGGCTTGACCCAAAGCCCATAATACTTCCAGGGGTTTGGGATAGACTTTTTAGCAGTGTTTTCCAGGGCTATCCCTGGATGGAGTGGAAGTCCAGGACTGTGAGATGGTTAGCATCTAATTGTATATAAATCAAGCTGCTGGTTTTATATTTCGCATAGGTTTTGGTTTGTGATGTCGTAAAAATTGGAGGTTGACAAGATGTATTAGAATACTGGTGTGAGCATTCATTTATACCCTATTTTCTATTGTAGTTCTTAGTTGGACAAACTTTAAAAAGTCTCAAGCAATAGGTTTTCCTTTCCCTTCCCTTGGGAGAATATTCCACAATCTTATACATTTTAGGATTTTCATAATTAATAATTATCCAATTGTCCATATAATTGTATATTTCATTTCTTTCTGCCAGTACAAGATTGCTGGCTTCACTTTATTGTCAAATTATTTGTCTTTTCTAGCTGTAAATTATCCATGTAATGGACTCGTCACCATATCCTTGAGGGTGACTATTCCACTCATTAATCAACTTCTCCAGTAGGAGGCTGTAATTGGAATTCCTGCCAGTCATACCCCTTTGGTCCAGTTGAAACAGTTCCTCTCTATCCTGGTGTATGCACCTTTTTAAATATGTGATATTAATATAAAGGTTTTGTTTCTCTTATTTACAAGGATACGCAGCTGGTTTGAGCACCATGCTTTTTTTATCTTCCTGGGATATGAGTAATTGCTGAGGGGTATCCTGCCAAGGTAGATCAAACTACAGCATTTATTTTGAAAGGAGACATCTCTCCAAAAAGCAACATGTTTGAGAGCTATTTTAAATAAAGCATTGTAAACATAATTTCTTGCAGCAACAGCAGAGTTTTTTCCTAATGTCCTGTTGTACATGATTTATCCAGATGTCTGGAAGGCACATTCTCTTTAAGGGGGCTGGGGGGAGGGAAAGAGAATGTGCACTCTTTTATCTGACAGTCTGATGTCGGTAATTGGAAGAACCAACTAGTGTCTTTACAAAGCCCTACTCCTCTAAAGGAAAGAGTAGAAAAAGAAGTTCAATCTTTCTATCTTGGTTTTATTGCTGCAGGCTTATATAAACAACTGCTGCTGTATGTTCCAATCAATAAACTAGCAATTGGTTCAGTAGTTAGTTTAGTTTCTAATTAGAGGCGTATGAATAAATTCTCACTGTGTAACTAGCTACAGGTCATGTTTTGGCTGGAAAAATAACTAAGCATTTGGCATATTCACTTTAAACTTTCCACATTTTGTGCTACAACAAATAGCAGCTGATGAAGGCAAAACCTACCTTCTTTTCTGCTTGCACAAACGATGGTTTTGCTTACAAAAATAGCTCCGGTTAAAAAAAAAAAATTCCTTCATGGAAAAATTGCGAAATGCACATGACTGACTTGAAGGACTCAAGCCTACAGGTTACTGAGCACTCCTATATGCTGCTGAACACACTCAGGTCACATGAAGATCACTGACCATTGAGGGCACTGGGCATGTAACAAGACTGAACCTTTATACAATAAAAATGAATATGGCATTTTGCCCTGGGCAAATAGCAGTATTGTATGTAGTCGGTCACTGCAAAGAAAGTAGCAAGATAAGTGTGTGAGTACTAAAGATATCATTGGTGCATGTTGGCAGTGTTGCTGTAGCCTTGTTGGCCCCAAGGTACTGGAGAGACAAGGTGGGTGACGTAATATCTTTTACTGGACGAATTGGTTCATGGTCAGTTATTCGTACCACCTGTTCTGCTATTCAGAATACTCCAAGATCTACACTTTCCCAAAGTTCTCGAACTCTGAGTTGTTATAAGAGCGTGTTCTACCATTTATTTGAAGCCTTGTGAAGTGTGGCAGTAGTTTTGTCGACTTCCTCAGCTGCTCCATATTAAGTAGCAGGACAAGATAAAAAACGAGGCCCTTCTAAGTTGAACCCAACAACCATCTCAATCAGAACTGGTTTGGGGTCAGCAGCTTTCTTGGTATGGTCATATTATTAGAATGGAAGACCAGTACATTCTGAAGCATGTTTACCAAGTAGGTACACGGCCAATGCTCACAGGGGCACTAAAAGCTTTGGTGGCATAAGATTGCCAGTGATGGACACACAATAATATCCAGCCAGAAAACCCTAAAGACCTAACCAAAGATAGATTGAGCGTCACCCAGATCAACATGGAGGCTACTTCCTTTTGGGATTATCCATGATGAAACATGGCAGTTTTTGGATGGGTTTAGTGCAAAACTTTCTTTTTAAAATTGTGGTTAGGCTTGTTTTAAACCTGGAACTAGAAGCAAAAAATTCCAATTTGCAGTCTTATTTTGTCTCAACTTTGGCAAGACCACTGAGCATTAGTACCATAAACATAGAGTAGCCTAAACCCACTAGATACATAGCCCACGCTTGTCACAAGAATTTGTAAATCATAATGAAGCAGTCAGCACACCTAATCCTTCTGCATTTGTCAAAAAATAGGCAATCCCTTTCTATTTTGTGTTAAGTATGTTCTTATTTATTATTACTGGGCCCAAAAGCATGTGAGGTATGGTACTGACATGTAAGAATACAGTTCCTTGCACCAAAGAGCTCATGGGCACATTACCCTAACTGAAGAGATAATAAATGTTGATGTACAATGTGCTAGGTATTATATACACAACACTCTCTCTAGTCTCCCACTGGTTAGGTATTTTCATTCCAAAATCAGATTTATGATACAATAGAATCAGTACAGAGCCCTATTTTGGACAGAAAAAGAAAGGCGTGTGCTATTCTCCTTTTGAAAGTTTTGTCTCGGTACATTGGATGCATAGCTTGCAGTCATGCACTTTCAGTTACTTGCAAACTGAAAACCAGCTGCTTAGGAATAGTAAGCAATGAACAGAACCTTGTCATTGGAGTTTTCACGCTAAAGAATGTAGTATTTGTGTATATATAGCTGTGCTGCACAGATTGGAATTTTTTTCCTGAAGCTATGTGATAAATTGCATTTAATCTTCTTGCATGCCCTCTGCCCACTCAGCCATCCCCATCAGGACTACATCCTTCTCAGACAAAACAGCTTCCCTAAATGTGGAATTTTCCAAAAAATTCCACTAACCTGAGCTCCAGAACTAGCAATGTTTTGTCCTAGGGCAGTTTTTAAGGAATAATATTTTGTCAATGTTAGGAGTGAAACACCCCTTTATTACTCAGGAAGGCTGAAAATCTCCTTTCTCTGTCCATGTGAAGTATTTTTGTAGTCCTAGCCCGTCAAGAGAGTGAGACTTTAAAAATCATCTAACAGCTTTTCTATAAGTCAAGCTGTTATTTTAGAGGCTTTCCTTGGAGGCACTGGCAGCTCTGTTATCCATATCATCACCCCCAGCAAGGAACAGCTGTAGCAAGCTTCACCTGGCTCCTCTTCACTTCCTGCTGGAAGCAGCTACAGGAGGACATGGAATCAGAGATTCCTCTTTATCCTTTTCATCATGAGTTAGTGACAACTTCATTTTTCCATCCCTGTTCACCCAGGGAATTGGTGATAATCTAGGGTGACCAGATGTCCCGATTTTATAGGGACAGTCCTGATATTTGGGGTTTTGTCTTGTATAGGCACCTATTACTCCCACCCCCTGTCTCTATTTTTCACACTTGCTGTTTGGTCACCCTATGATAATCACTTTGGCTGGCATCACTTAAAGGTTATTGTTCACTAGCTTGTACCCAAGTTTACTTTTTTGATGTATAAATATTGCCTTAAAGTTGTTTTTAAGATTTTCAGCTTTTTAATCTTATGAAGATTGTCACCTGTTTTTTCCCTTGTCAGAAGTGTGTTGGAGGCTTCAAACTGTTAATGCAGTGTAGGCTTCCTTAGTCACTGAAGTTGAATGGGATTTATTAACAAAAACCAACAATACCCTCCCCTCTACCCCAAAGTTTTAAGTGGTGTGATTAAATATCTAAATTTTCATTCTTTTAGTTCTGGTTCTCCAGCCATCATAGTCTTCCATGCAAGACAGGTGTTTTCCTAATTTTTTTAAGAGAAAATAAAATATTGTTAAAACAATAAAGCATCCCCCTCAATCTTGTGATATTAGTAGAACTAGTTGAAAACATTTTGACTTTGACTCCAGAAAATGTTGATTTTTTTTGTTTTTTTATCAATAAAACAAATTTTTTGGTCTTCAGTTTTTGAAAGAGAACGCAAAGTCTGCAGAAAGTAGGCTCTTTGCTAATTGTATTTTCTGTCAATTATTTCCCTGGAAAACTTCCAGTCAGTGCTGGACACCAGATCTCCAAGTGGGGGGGACCACCTGCGTGTACTTCTTGTCTAACAGCACGTAGTCCTAACAAAAGAAAGGGCCAGCAATACCAAAAATGATCGAATCTGTCCTTGTAATTGAATGTATTACAATAAAGAAATGTTACACAACTGTTCTTTGTATCTATTTTGCAAATGCACTCATTTGGGCAGCATGCTATAAAATTAGTACTCTAGGCCAGCTGTTCTCAACAGCGGGGCCCCAGCACCTCCCATGGATCTGAAGCCAAGAACCGTGGGGTTTGAAGCCCTGATCCCTGCGGGGCTGAAGCCGGGAGCCCATGGGCAGATTTGGGGGGGACACAGGGTATTGACCTCCCAAAACTACAGTGCAAGAGCAGGGCAGTCCTGGGGTAGCTCCACACCCCCTCCACCTCCTTCTTTCCCCTCCCCCTGTCCAGGTGGGAGGCAGGAAACCAGAGCCCAGCAGCGTGGGAGAGCTCCTGGTCTGGCTGGTGCCATGGAACAGGCAGCTGCGGCCTTCCCTCGTCTCCTGCTGGTTCAGGGGATCGAAGCTACTCCTTAGCTCCCAGACCCCTTTGTTCATGCAGCGGCAGCTGGTAAGAGCCACCTGGGCAGGGTGAATGGGCTCTGTGGCTAGCAGAGCCCTTGGGGACCAGGGATTGCAGGGGAGCCCTCCCTGAGTGACTCCCTCCCTGCACCCTGTGCTATGTCCCTGCCCTCACACAGCTCCTAGCTACCCCCCTCCCAGCACCCTGAGCTACCCCTCTGTCCACACACAACTCCTAGCTACCACCTCCTTGCACCCTGAGCAGTGCTCAAACTTTTTGAATTGAGCCCCTGCCCCTACTCTTGAGTCATAATTTTTGGTAGTGCCCCGCCCCCACAGCCCAGACAGGCGGGTGGCCTGCTGAGGTGAGTCAGAGGGTGTAGGGAGTGCTTCCTCCCTGGACCCTACCATACAAAGTTGGCTTGAGCCATGTTGGCCCCTGCCCACCCAAAATAGAAGTCAAACTACACCTGTGCCCGAGCCTCCCCCAGCCCAGAGCCTTGACTCCTTTCCTCCCCCGCTGGGCCTGGACTCTTTATAGTATGTTGTGGTGGTCTTTTTCAGAAAGGAAAAAATTGAGAATCTCTGCTCTAGGCCATGGAAATAAAAGTACCCAGGAAAAGTCTTTTGATCAAGACAATACAATTGGAGTGCTAGACACTATTTGCTAATTTGAAAGTCTCTTAAAATATCTTGCTTCATCCTTTCCTGCTGTTAGAATCTATCCTGGAATTCTGTTGTTGTAATTATTACTATTGTGTAGCAGAATAATACAGCAGGAAAGATTTAAGCTTCTGACTTTTCAGTTGCTTGATTTTAATCTACTATGATAGTTCTTACAAAATTTGAACTTTCTTGAGGTTGTGGCTCTTCAATGCTGCTAATATTGAGGCACAAGTTCTTGTGTCACAGCAGCAATTCGGCAATGCTACTGGGAAGCTCTGGTTACAGATATAATGTTGCTACTCCCCTGAATCCTCTATTTTTTGGAATGCATGTTCTGTAGTTCAACTACATGCATTTTACAAATTCCCTCCAGACATTTTGGAACTGGCTTAGAACTAGAAAAGCACTACATTAGAGTTGGGGTATGACTTAAGAATTCTGGTTGATATTGTGAAGTCATATTATGAAAAACTGCTCTGTCATGAATGCCTGTACATTCAGTCACAGATCTTAGTGAGCATCCCTGGCCTGCCACCCACCAGGGTAGCTTTGAGGAGAACTCAAGCATCTGCTGCTTTGGATCCCTGGGTATTTCAAGCTTCTGCAGCCTCAGCAGACTATAGCATTGGCTCATCCCTTAGCCTCTCTGGCACGTTTCTTGGGCACAGACTTTCTCATCCTTTCATGTAAATGGCAGCTCCTCCTGCCTTAGGGCTCCAGGACAAGCACTGGCCCCCAGGGTATCCCAGTTACTTAACCACACTTTCTCCCAGAACTCCACCCCAAAGGCGTGAAGCTTCCGGTTTATAGTTTCACTCTTAGGGACATGCACCAGTCAGACAAATACACACACACTTCAGAGTCTTAACACATTAATGATTTTTTTATACTTCATCATTCAAAGCACAGGAAAGTACAGATCGTACAAATCAAACACTTTAAACAATGATGTCCCTCAGTAGCTCACCCTTTTCTTGTAAGTCCTTGGATCAGAAGAGTCATACTGTTCTGGGAAAAAAAAACTGTTTTTTGATTTTTCTAAAAAAGTCAGTAATGTATCAAATACCCCAGACACCACAAACTGATACCTCTGTCTTTTTATTCTGAATTCCAGTTCAACAGTCAATAAACAGATTTCTCCAGATAAGTCAGCCTTAATTTGGTTGCAGATTTCAGGCCTGTATCCTGTGGACAGGTGTCCACATTTATAACAGTTTCTTCTACAGCTGAGATATTTATTGGCAGGTTAAAGCTTCACTGGGCAGAAGAGAGGTGTGTGTGTGTGTGCGCCGCATTGCACAGTAGCTGGAAGGTTTTTTTCCCCTAGCAGTACCCATTGGGTTGGCTCAGGCGCCCCCTGGAGTCATGCCTCCATGGTACCGTATATAGGGCTCTGCTGACCTGCTGCCACTTCAGTTCCTTCTTACCGAATCTCCCATCGGCACTGCTCCACCATGCTGGTCCTACAGTGAATCCTCCCAATCAGAGACTGAGGCAGAGTCCTTTATGTCCAGGCAGAGCCAGCACAGATCAGAATGCAGACATTCAAGGTCAGACAGGGAGAGACAGCAATTTCCCCCGATGCCGTGGCCTGCACAATGGCAGACTGCAGCCCAATGGCCATTTTGGACCCTCAGGGCATTCCATCAAAGCCAGGGGTCCTATTCTGGGAGGCTGGATTTCAAACCACCAGCCGGTCCTTAGTAGATATAGCTTCAATTCCTGTGGGGCTATGTCTAAATTCACCGAGCTTCTGCCAGAAGACTTGAGGGCAGAGTTTTCCGCCTTGGTTGAGGAGGGCAACTTGTGGCAAGGGCGTCGCTCCAGGCAGCCCTGGATGTGGCCGATTTGGCTTCTCGCACCATGACCATGAGGAGGAGCTCCTGGCTGCAGGCATCAGGGCTTCTGTGTGAGGTTCAACAAACCATCCGGAACCTCCCGTTTGAGGGCTCGACCCATTTCTCTGAGAAAATGGACTCTCAGCTTCATAGCCTTAAGGACCCAAGAGCCACTCTCAAGTCCCTGGGTCTCCATATTCCATCTATCGTAGTGGAGGCATTTTAAGCCCCAGTCTCTGCCTTGATTCTACCAGCCACAGAACAGGTAGGACTACTCTAGGAGGCATAAGATAAACAACAGGAGGCAGCCTCCTCCCTCGTTGGCTCAGGGCAGGCAAGCCAGTCGTCCAGTCAAAAGCAGACCTATTGAAGGTGCGCCCATGGGCAATGCACCAGTTCAAACACTGGATCCAACCATCCCTTCTTTTTTGTGCTGACTATCCCATTTCCACCCTATGAGGGCCCGAATTACACCAGACAGCTAAGTGGTCTGCATGGTAGAACTGGGATATTCTCTCCAGTTCAGCTCCTGCTCTCCTTTCCACCCCGCTTCCCTGTTCTTCTTCAGGGATCCTTATCACAAGTAGCTTCTAATGCAAGAGGTATGCAAGCTTCTAAGTGTGGGGACTGTGTAAGAGGTTCCTCAGGAGCTAAAGGGCAAGGGCTTCAAAGCCAAAAGCCAAAGCCCGCCTCCTGCCCATCCTAGACCTGCGAGACCTCAACAAGTTCATGAAGAAGCTGAAGTTCTGCATGGTCTCTTTGGCCTCCGTTATCCCTTCCCTGGATCCAGGGCACGGGACTGGTATGCCACTCTCAACTTGAAGGGTGCTTATTTTCATCTTTTAATAACACCATCTCACAGAAGGTACCTCAGGTGTGTGGTGAACCATAACCACTATCATTTCATGGTCCTCCCCTTTGGCCTGTCGGTGGCACCTCAAGTGTTCACCAAGTGCATGGAAGTCATGGCTGCTTTTTTGCAGAAGCGCTAACTGCAGCTGTTTCCATATCTCAATGACTAGCTGATCAAGGGCTGCCCCAAAGCACAAGTGGACGCACATATGAGCCTGATAAGAGCAACTTTCCATGACCTTGGCCTTCTACTGAACATGCAGAAGTCAACTCTGTCCCCCGTTCAGAGGATAGAGTTCTTAGGGGAAGTATTGGACTCAAAACAGGCAAGAACATTTCTACCAGAGTTACTTTTTCAGACCCTTTACAACATCATACAGGATCTCAGACAATTCCCTACCACCACAACAAGGAATTGCCTAAAACTCGGCCACATGGTTGTCTGTACTGATGTAGTGCAGCATGCCAGACTGAGGCTCTGACCCCTTCAGGCATAGCTAGCCTCAGTATATCAACAAAACCGGGACAGTCTAGACAAGGTAGTCATAGATTCATAGATACTAAGGTCAGAAGGGACCATTATGTTCATCTAGTCCGACCTCCTGCACAACGCAGGCCACAGAATCTCACTCACCTACCCACTCCTGCGAAAAACCTCTCACCTATGTCTGAGCTATTGAAGTCCTCAAATCATGGTTTAAAGACTTCAAGGAGCAGAGAATCCTCCAGCAAGTGACCCGTGCCCCATGCTACAGAGGAAGGTGAAAAACCTCCAGGGCCTCTTCCAATCTGCCCTGGAGGAAAATTCCTTCCTGACCCCAAATATGGCGATCAGCTAAACCCTGGGCATATGGGCAAGATTCACCAGCCAGATACCCAGTAAAGAATTCTCTGTAGTAACTCAGATCCCACCCCATCTAACATCCCATCACAGGCCATTAAGCCTATTTACCATGAATATTTAAAGATCAATTAATTACCAAAATCATGTTATCCCATCATACCATCTCCTCCATAAACTTATCAAGTTTAATCTTAAAGCCAGATAGATCTTTTGCCCCCACTGCTTCCCTTGGAAGGCTATTCCAAAACTTCACTACTCTGATGGTTAGAAACCTTTGTCTAATTTCAAGTCTAAACTTCCCAATGACCAGTTTATATCCATTTGCCTTTGTGTCCACATTGATACTGAGCTTAAATAATTCCTCTCCCTCTCCGGTATTTATCCCTCTGATACATTTATAGAGAGCAATCATATCTCCCCTCAACCTTTTTTTAGTTAGGCTAAACAAGCCAAGCTCCTTGAGGCTCCTTTCATAAGGCAAGACCACCTCCTTTACACATTTCCATCCATTCCACTCGTCCACAAGGTGCTACTCAAGTTTCTCACAACAGAGATCGGAGGCTTCTGTCGCCTGCTACATCAGTGAAAAAACACTGTACTATAGACAAATGAAAACTATTAATTATTCCAGCCATACAGAGATAATAAAAGACTTGGTGCTTTACTATCCTCCATCAAACTGTTTTTGTTGGAGGTTAAATTGAAATCCATGAATTCATTTTAGTGGAAAGGTGTTTGAATCCCATATGTAGCCTTCCTTATGGGAGTAGAACAAGAGATGCTTTTTCCATATCTGACATAGATTTCCTTTAATATATGGTCTCTGAAAATTATATTTTTTTAGTTTAGATCATTATTATCCTGATAAAAATGTTTTACTAGTGTTATGTAAGCAGCAAAACACATATGCTGCTGGCAAATTATCTGCCAGCTGCTAGTCTGGGTATATCTTGATCATTTCATTTATGTTGTACAAAAAGAGCGGTGGAATGCTATATAAAAAAAAAAGAGAGTATCCTCCGAGTTGCCTTTCGGGAAAGAATAAACATCTTACATAATTTTTATCAAGGAAGCATTAGATTGTGAATACTTCCTTCAATATCTGATGAGTAGCCTTTAATACAAAATTGTTATGCAGTTAGGCAGTACACTACAGCAGAATATTATTTGCATTTTCCATCATATTGTAATAACATAATATCTTACTCATGTTTATTAAATGGTACTAGACATGTCAGTCATAATAAGTGAAATACTAATACTGTTGCCACCAACATCAACAGTATTGTACCAACACAGTATATCAGATTCAAAATGATTATGATGGAAGATAAGCAGCACAGTAAAATCACTGAAGGCATGTAAAGTGCTATAGTAAAATCCAATACCTGCAGTTTTTACAGAGCTATTTTTATGCGGTCAGATATAGGTGGGTTGAAAGCAAGCTTAGTCAATGTACTAAATCCCTTTTCATCAGCTGATGCATTGCAAACAACATCTGTATAGTTTTACTGTTTTTATAGCCTTGTTGGTCCCAGGATATGAGACATACAAGGTAGGTGAAGTCATGTCTTGTATTGGACTGTACATGGGTCACTGATTATTCAAATGATTTTGGTGAAATTCATTCTTCTTTAATTCAATCAGTAGCCAACATATGTGAGAGCAACTTTTTTTTTTTTTGGCATACATCAGTCACAGGAACATTACCTGTGTGAAGATGTAAATAGAAAGGACCCAATCCTCAGAGGTGCCGTGTGCCCCCAACTTCCATATATTAATGGATCATGAACTAATTCAGCTCAGTCGAAAGGCTCCCACTGACTTTAATAAGAATTGGATCCAACCCCAAATGTAAAGAGGTACTGAGCACTTGCAAGTTGAACTGGTTTCCCTAGGAATGGCAAGAGAGCTACTGAATGGTTTATTCAACAAAAATCACAGTTTTGGGTCAGCTGAAGCTTTTTTCCCAAATTTGGGTTGAAGTCAGCAAATAGTTTTGGCAGGAAAAAAAACTGGGAAGAAAAATTCCGGAACCTTAAGTGTTTCAGATTGACCTTTTTGAAACAAAACGTTTTGACTTGTTACAAAATGACATTTCATTTCAAGCTTTAGTTGCTTTTAACCAAAAGCAAGAAAACAACCACTCCAAAACGAAACAAGATGTTTTGTTTTGACATGAAATGAAAATTTTTGGTTTTTTGTTTCGATGAGAGAACCTGAAAAAAAAAAGATTTAGGTTAATCCAAAATGATTTTTTAAAATTCTATTTTTCCATTTACTACCAAACTAAAAAATCAATTTTTCATGTAGTTTTAGTGGCAAGTCATTGCAGATGTTCAGATCCTCCCAGGATTTAGCCATCTGGGAGTTTGGGGGCAATTAGGACCCTTCAAAACGCATTTAGCATCTTGCTGGATTGAGCTCCAAATCAAAACAGATGGAATTGTTTTAATCTCCTGGAAGCATTCGGAAATTTTACAGATCTGAAGTTCACATCTCCTTGCTTTCCTTCATGCGCTGCAGAACTGAATTCCACTTGAAACTAAAGAGCAACGGTGTCTATATCTATGAGAGAAATTACATTTGATTGCTATGGTTAAGCAGAGACAGAATTTATGTATACGTATTGTTTTTTTTTTCACTTGTCTTGTTCTTTTGCCTTTGATAAAAATGAGTGATATTTTGTTTGCAGAATCCTATTTACATTTGCAACACCTGTAGAGCCGATAGTGCTCTACCTCAGCACTCTTGTAAGTAAAAAATAGGTAGATGGGAAAACTCTGTATCCCAGAGCAAAATAACAAGAAAACCCTATTATGTTTCATTGACATGCAGCTCTTTCAAATGTTTCCCTTTGAGAAGTTAATTATGTGATTGCTACATTCCTTTAAAGCTGCAAAGAAAATATCTATAATGAGCTGAATCTGAACAGAGTTTTTTTCAGATATATGCATCTCTTCAACTTTCCCGCTGGGGAAGGGTGCTTATTGAGCTCTTCATTTACACTGTATTACAGATCTTTTTAAATACTTTTCTCACTCTCAGTAATTGATGTATTACCATTTCCCCACAGCATATTTTCTTGTTAAACACATTCATCTTTTCTCCATTAAGATTAAACAGAATGGTCATTATATCATAAAGAAATAAAATATTCACTTCTCTACTTACGGCAAAAATGCAGCTATTATCTGTCAAATGTACAGATTAACTTTGCCTTCAGGTAGATTTTAATGGCCCTTTAAATATAGCACTGAACCACTGTAACATACAGTAACAGATGAAGAACTTTCTTCATTAGGAGAAAGTATATTTTAATTAGATGTCAGCTCCAAGATTTTTTGTTCAAATCGTACTCTTAGCCATGAAAGATTTTTCTCTTTGCTTATGTGCATTCATGACAACAGTTACACTGGAAGTTAAAATTAGGGAAAGCAATCTGTACTTCATTACTTACTATAGACTTTTTAATAGGTTTTAATTAAAATGTTAAAGATTGTATTCCTTACATAGTCCCAATTCAAATAACAGTGAACAGCTTGAGTATGAAGAGATCTGAAATAATGTGAGATTAGGCAGTTTGTGAGTATAAACTGCATTTGCACATGCAGATGGGGAGTCGAAGACTTTACACGCAGGTATGCAGTGTCCATTCGCAGATATGAATTTTTGTTCATGAAGTATTCAACCATAATAAAACTGGATGTTCTGAAATTTTGGAAGGTAAAACTGTTGTGGTTTTGAAGGCGTTTTTGACATTTGGGCCCCTATAGCTTGATTGGGACATGTTGCTTGTTCTACACCAGAGGTGTTGGATACTCCTTTACAGAGAAAACTGAATGTTCCGTTACACCCATGCTCGAAAGCTAGTTTTCAACCATTCACTGGAAACTGAATTGTGGGTGTGGAGTATCAAGGTCACTAAGCAGCACAAGAACTCGGACCATACTTGCATGCAAGGTATTGTAATATAAATCAGCACAGAGGAATTTCCAAGAAGAAGGTAAGCTATCTGCATCCTCAGTTTTGCCTTGAAAAGATGAGTGTGGACAACAGTAGTTGTCACTAAAAATGACTGACACAATTTAACTACAATTACTTCTGATGGAATTTTTTTGACTGTAGTGACTCTGAAGGCAACAGTCACAGAATGCCGATCAGGAACTATAAACGTATGGAGGAGCAGGTATACAATAGGTTTTTTTTTTAATTGGGGCTCCCCATAATTGCCTGGTTCTAGCTGTCTTTCTTGGTGTTCAGCTATTGCTACAAGTGTACAAGATTTGGGACCTGTTTTTTGTACATTTGCTTTCCTTACTTCAGAATTATAACACCACCACTTAGAATTTAACTATTTCTTGCCTGGCTTTGGACCGCATTATCCATTTTATTTTCCTAAATCTGGTACTGGTAACTGTAACATTTCAGGTCTTCAAATGGGAAATATTCCCATTCCAAGGAACCTGGTGCAATGAACTGATAGATAAAGTTTCTCCTCAGTGTTCAGCAACATGGATATTTTAGTATTTATAAGAGATATAACCTTTAGTTAGACATCTAAAAATCTGGGGAGGGATTAAGTTAATTCCAGGGGCTGAAATCACAGTGAGAAGATCAACTTTTTCCTCCCTTCATCCTAGAAAATTCCAGTAGACTCCCCCATCATCCAAGATTGAAACCTCACCTCCCTTTTCTCACTTCCTTTCACTTCAGTCAGACTGGTACACTTCTTATCAGTCATTTCCTACCTCCTATAAAATCTCCCGTCTCCATCCTTTCTGCTAAAACCTAGTCCAGGCCTTGGCCATCTTTTTCCTTCATTGCTGTTGCTGCCTCCTCTCTGGCCTCCATTGCTTCTCATACCTACCCACTCCATCACATTCAAAATGCTGCTGTTAAAATCCTCTTCCTCTTTGAACACATCACACCTCTCTTCCAACCTATGCACTGGCTTTCCTTTGCGTCTTGCACCATATTCATTTTTCTCCTTATCACATTCGCAGCTGTGTACAGTGCTATCCTGATCTGCATCTAAATCCTCATTTCTTCCCACTCCTTATCCAGCCGGCACGCCTTCTCCCAAGTCATTTTTCTAATGACCCCCTTTTGTGTCCTCCTCAGCTCTTCTCTTTTTCCATGCCCTCTCCTCCACTTATGCTCCATTCCTTCTTATCTTTCCTCCCTCTGTCCATTCTCCTGCAAAGCCTAATAATGTTGTTCCACCAAAAACCAAATGCTTGGCTATTATGCTGTCTGGAGTGGCTCACTACTGTGAATGTAGAGAATAGGCTACTTCCACCTAATTGAATTGGCGTCGTTAGCACTGACCCCCCACTTGGTAAGGCAACGCCCATCTTTTCATGTGCTGTTATATACTGCTTACTGTATTTTTCACTCCATGCATCTGATGAAGTGGGTTTTAGCCCACGAAAGCTTATGCCCAAATAAATTTGTTCGTCTCTAAGGTGCCACAAGGACTCCTCGTTGTTTTTTCCTCAGGGCAGACACCACAAACTAGTAGTATGTACTATAATTAGATTTCACCAACTCAGTACAAAATGTGAACTTCCGAAGTACTACAATAGTCTTATAATAGAATCACAGAAAGACTGGAGTGTCTCAGGGGACTATGTGATAAATTGTCACTTACATCAAGTACCACAAATATTCTAGGTTACTCCTAGTCACAAGAGACCAGTCACTCACCCAGGTAAAGTTGCATCCTCAATCTCACACAAAAGACAATGCTGATAGCCAGTTCAATAGCTAATAAACCTTTAATTAGTTTATTAAGAAAAATAAATTAGTTATTGAGAGATTAAAGCAGGTACAATATATGTACGAATGAGTTAGTCAGTAGTTTCAAATGATAGCAGAGATGTTAGTAATCTGCCAGTTTCCTAGAAGGCTCTCAGGGCTACCCAGAATACCTCTGGGGATCTCCATCTTCTTATCCAGTTATTCTGCCCTATTAGAATCCAGACACGCCAGAGATGAAGAATTTTCCCCTTGTGTCCATACTTACAGCTTCTTTTCACAGAAAACAAGCTGACAGGATCACTACCCATGTGGTCTCTTTGTTTGGTTGGCTATGCTTTTGTAAATGTTGAGGGTGGCCTGGGGCTTTGACATGAGTTGGCACCTGATCTGCCAGCATCACAATGGCATTGTATTTTTAAAAGTTATTGTATAACTTAGAGACAAATCTAATTAGCCTTAATCAAATGACAAGTTCCATTGATATCAGTGAACTATAGTTGAGAGTAGGACAGTGGAACAGACTGCCTCGGGAGGTTGTGGAAACTTCTTCACTGGAGGTTTTCAAAAGGAGCCATCTGTTTTGGATGGTTTAGACACAACAAATCCTGCATCTTGGTAGGGGGAGTTAGACTAGATGAACTTTGCAGTGCCTTCTAACCCTATGGTTCGATGAAGAATGGTAGTATTTGGTCTCTCAAGAGCAAGATCTTTTGGGTGGGGAGAGGTTCTTCCTCTCTCTTGCACAATGAGGAATATGCACGTGAAAGGTGCTCATTTAAAAAAATAATAATTCTGCAGTGTTTTCATCATTGTCTGAAAGAGTGATGGTTCCAGATAACTTTACCTGTTGAATTTAAAATCTTGGGCCCGTAAGCTCTCTGAGCACTGGGGCAGTTAGGATCCTGAGCTGAGTGTTGTACTTTGTGCTTATTTCTATATTTACCTACAATCAATTCCTCTTTAATAAAAATATACATCATTTATACAAGAAATTAAAAACTGTACTCAAGACTGTGGCTTTCAGCCATCGGTCTCATTTAGGGAACTAGGCCACCAACAGGAGGCTTCAGATGTGTTGTAGCTGAATGAATCAAAATTCTTTCACCACAGAGGTTCTCGGGGAGTACAGGTGTCAGCACCGAATATGTGACAATTAAACTCTCTGGTTGGAGTAGATGAGGACAGAGCAATAGATCTACCCTCACTCTGCTCCTCTATGCCCCCTTCCTATAGCCAATTTCACATATGGTGCCAGAGTAGCTCAGTAACTGTGACATTTCCCACATATACTGTGGTTGTCCTCAGCACAGGGGCATAGTGAGGGGGGGAAGCCCCTTACACATTCTATCTCTTGCACATTAATTTTCCTTCTAATCTTCACTGAATTATGCTGAAATACTTGTTAATCAAATGTTAGCATTTTATGCAGTTTTTTCCCCAAGTTTCTGTTAAGTCGCATTTATTTTTCAGGTTATTCACTACTCTGCATGGCACCTGTTTGGTCAACTCCCTCTCTAGTTAGTTTTAGGAGACTCAAGAGTTTATAGGTTTTATAGTCCTTTCTAGAAATCACTTGGAACATTCAGAGGAAGAACTCAATTGGAGACCCTTCATTCATCCATAAATCTATGTAGAAAAAGAGCACCTATTGGAGCCAGTAGGGACTTTCTGATCTTTTCATAGGAACTGTAATAAAATGGACTGAAAATCTTAAGTATTTTTATTTCCATCTTCATTTTCTGAATATTTGATTTACGAGCAGAGTACCCTTTTGTCTCAATTCCAATAACTTTTGGCCAGGATTCCAAAGTTTGTTACAAGAAGGAAATAGTACTGTAGAGCATTATTAGATGTACAAGTATATTTATGTAAATGCCTCTTAATTCATTCTGGCTGTGAAGACTTTGACTAAATTACATATTGTCTCTCCTGCCCCAAGCATCTGATGTTTTTAAATGATGAATGTAAATACCAATCAGTTAAATGAAGTGGTTTTCTTATTTATGTGCCCTAAGGTCTGTACCTGTTGCTTCAATAATAAAAAAAAAAAAGGGGGTGGGGTGGGGAGGAAGAAAAAGCCATGCTTTTCGTTAAAAAAAAAATTAGAGCTTTGTGATGCTGTAAAACTTTATTTTAAAGTAGAAGAGAGTAGGCCTTGTAGGCTTAATGGAGTGCTGCTTTTATGTTTGAGGCAAGCCAGCCTTTCATCTAGAAGAAAAAGCTGTCTGCAAGGAGGGTGGCTCAGAATAGCAACAATCTTCTTGTTTGATTATTTATGGCCCAAGGCATTTTTTGGTTGTTTTTTTAAAATCCTTTTGTTGTTGGTAAGAAAAGAGCAAAATTCCACTTGATAAATGTTAGACTGTAGACCTCACTGACATCCAGTGTCCCTCTGCTCAAACATGCCCTTTCATTGTCCTTTAAATTCAGGCTGGCCAGAAGTAACTTTTAAAGGTTGAGAAGGACAATCTGCCACTTAAACAGAAAAACAAAAACAAATAGGAAATAAAGGGAGAGAGAAGGTTTGTCTATTAGTCAGGGCACTATCCCAGGACTTGAGAGTTCAAGTCACTGCTCCGCTCATATGATCTTGGACAAGTCACGTAGCCTCTTTCTGTCTCAGTTTCCTAGCTGTAAAATGGGAAGAATAATGCTGCCCTACATCACAGGTGTCATGAGGATAAATATATTAAAAATTGTGGGGAGGTTAAGTACTTAAAATAGATAGAAATAAGACAAAAAAACCACCTCCCCCCCCACACACTCTACTTAGCTGGTGGCACCATTTCTTCATACACTCTGTTGCCCCCACGAGGTACTTTGCATTCATAGAGTGCCATTCATGCTAGCTGAGGCTAGCAATCTGCTTTTCAAACATTGATGAAATAAACCTCACAACATCCTGTCCGCTGGTGGTACTGTCTTCATTGGTGCAGAATGGTGATGTGACTTGCCTAATGTCACAGAATAAGTCAGTGGCAAAGCCAGGAAAGAACTTGGGAATTCTGGCTCCTGGTATCATACCCTTTTAAAGACTAATATCTTAATTTTTTATCATCTTTCCTAAGGTATAATAGTAAGGTTATAGAAATTCTTCAAAGTTCCCACAATAAGTATGCATAAGAAGTGCTCCTTTCCTCACCTCTCAGCTGAATTGTGAAAGTTCTGTGTTCTAGGTGTTATAGAAAGTCTGACATCAAAGGGTCTTTTGCTTGGCTACAGAATTTTAATGGAACTTTAATACAGCAGACACTACCCTCAAAATGTCTCCCAAGCTAAACTACCTTTAGCTCCCTGCAGAAGCTGAGAGAGAGAGGGGTACAAACATTCTCATATCAAAAAGGAGGGCAAGGGCCCAGTCTTGATTTGTAGAGAAACTCGATGCATAAGAAGTAGAAAGATTAGGTGGAAAGATCTTGGAAGGTGCTTGGAAAGCTCTTGGAAAGGTGGCTTGTCTAGTGGTTAAGGCACAAGATTAGGAGTCAAGATTCCTAGGTTCTAATCTTGCCTCGGCCCCCCAGTTGACAGTGTGATCTCGGGCAAGTCACTTTACCTCTTGATGCTTTGATTTTCCCATCTGTAAAATAAATATAATAGTCACCCACCACATGCCTATGGGCGGTGAGGGTTAATGTTTATAAAGTACTTTGAGTTCCCAAGTAAATGTTGCTATATGTAAGTGCTCTTTATTGTTACCTTTAATTACTCTGTTGTTATGCCACATGCCACCTGTAGAGCAAACAGAGGAAGAGGCAGGAGGACTAAGAATCATCTGGAGGGTTTTGTTCAGAGGGTGGGGCAAAAGGAGAGTGTGGCCTGCTATCAGTATTCTTTGGGCAAGTAGGAGAATCCGGAGTTAATAAGAATTCTTTTCAGTCATTTGTCCTTCTCAGGCTCTGGCTGGAGGAACTTTGGTCTGCTCTTTGTAAAATGTTCGAGACCCAATGATACTGCCTTTTGTTTCTCGGAGTTTGTGAGGCGTGAGAAAATAAGATGGGTTCCAAGCAATGAGATAATTCTATTTTCCCATGCAGTATATGAGAAGATAAAGGCTGCCATGTGTTGATGAGAACAGCACTTTAATAGCAGTCATTTATCTCTGAGTGCACTCTGGAGGTAAACGAAATGATCACTTTTAAAGTTAAAAGCATAATTGAGCCTGTGTATTTTCTTAATTCTGTTGTCTCATTGAGGGGCATTTGGTTCTATTGACATTTAAAGGGATGAACAGAATAACTGATGATGTTTTCTGGGGAGTATCTAACACTTGTCTGACTTTTTCTGCTTTCACCATTGAATCTTGTCTCTGTCAATATTTTAAAAATATCTGAGAGATTGGGATGCTAATCTGCATCATAAATATTCCTCCCCATGTTGTGTTTGGGAGATGCAATATTGGCCATAAAGAAAGAGAGAGAAGAAGAAATGTCATATTGCAAATTATAATAGGGTTAACAATATAGTCACATCAGGAATGGTATAAATAATTGCTGCCAGCTTTGCTGCTGGGTGTAGAGCTCCTTCTTTAGCCCAGTGGAAACAGTTGGGCTAAGTAATTCTTTTAGTACAGTGAGCCTTTTTTAATTAAATTTTAGGATCACACCTAATACAAATCCCAGTGGAATCAGATTCTGACTGGCTCTAAAGCAAGTTACAGATGAAATGGCTGTAGAACTGCAATATTGCCAATCCTGAGTTTGAAAATCTTAGAAGACACCCAACCCCAGCACCTCCTATGTGATTCATATAACAATTATAAGTTTTATTGCAGTTCTTCTTTTGGCCCTCGTTGTTGAGCATGTTCTCCCTTCCCACCACTAGAAGGGAGAGACTCCTTGCTGTCTATGTGCAATTCAGGTGCTTTTCAGGATGAATATGCACAAAAAATACTCCTTCCTTTGCTTCTCCTTGAAATGGGCCATACATTTTCTCACGAGTACTGGAGGAAGGAACACCAATTCTTTTTCTCTCCTTCCTGTGCCATGTTTCCTTTCTTGCCCTGCCCTCCTGCTGAGGAAGGTGGCTCCAGTCCTCTCTCTCAGGAGAGGAGGAAACATGGCAGCTCTCACCATTAGTTCTATTTTGTTCAGTGCTTCCTGCTCCTGTGGACTTCTTAATTGCAGTGCCTAATATAGTGAGGAGACCACTGACCAAATGAGGGCTCCCCACTGCATGGAGGAGAGATGGTGGGTACGCTGATCAGTGCTCCTCTCTTTTTGCTTGGTTACAGACAGAAATTAACCAGTGTTACAGAGCCCTGTTTTTATGTGAAAGCATAGTGACGGACTGTGTGCAGCAGGCACCTTGCCAAAATCTCCCCATTCTGCTACTGTCCTTCACCTCTACAATATCAATTATAGAATATTAATAAAACAAGGAACCAGATCTTGAAATCATGACTTCAAATTTTAGCCCAGTGAGCATCCTGCCTAGGTAAGGACCGAGTAACAATTGAGGACCTCAGGGCTTAGCCCATGCAGAATTGCAATTGAGGATCACAGTAACACTGTGACACTTACAAAAGACAGATAAAATCAGACTTCTTCATTTGCTTGTGCGTGTATGTCCTTTCTGACTACTATGTGGTCTGTGGAAAAGAAAATCAGCACACAAGAGCTAATGGGTCTGATGCTGCTCCCAGTAAAGTTAAAGAGGATGGGTCCTGTACCCAAATTCTCCAGCTTCCGATGTTTGTTGGAAATGAAGCTGAAATAAGGGAAATTTATTCATAAAGAAAACACTTAGACAATCTTTCGGAAGTATAAGTATAAAATTGCTCCTCCAGAAGACAGAGATGGAATTTCTAGCATATAAAAACATAACATGCTCACCGTCAATTTAGCGTTTCAGAACAGAATGCCTGCATTCTCAAAGGGCAAAGCAATGATTAGGGTGATACTTTAGGGACAGACCCCAGAGGATATTAGACTATTCCTACCTGTTAAGACTGTGCTGAGCCTAGTTTGGAGTATTTGATTTGAGCTGCATTCAGCTTCAGTGTGATGGCATGATGAACACTTATAAAAATGTATCATTTTTTGCTGAAATAATAATCACAGGAATTATACTACATTAGTCAATTTCTATCGGTGCTGCCCTACTGCAAAGCAGTCTTCTCTGTGTTGGAGACCAAATGCAGGGTGGGGGCAGAGGAATCCAGCATTCACAAAAATGAAAATTCTGCAGCAAATGAAATTTACCATTTACTGAAACAAGTCAGATGTGTGCACATTTACAAAGAAAATTTAGATTATGTATTATTAAATTAGTATCACCCATTTTTAAAGTTTGTGCACTAGGTGCTTACTCCTTAGTATTTGTTATGAAAAAGTCAACTGTGGCTGCATTCTGTCTCCATAAAATGTCCAATTAGAGTCAAAACCTTTTGTTTAAAGCCCAAACAAAAATCAAAACCTAAACAAATTGCAACCCTTGAACGTAACCACCTCATTTATTATAGGCACTTCCTTTAAGTTTTGACATTTATTTGAGTTACTGAGTTTAATAATGGTCAAGAAGCAAGTACAGAGGTGACAAAAATGTAAGAGCTAACTTTGAGAAGAGATGGATTGATTTAATTAAATTTCTGTCATATGCTTTAGGAAAAAATTGGCAAATCATAGCCAGTTATATTGGTTAGATACTTCAGATCTGACACAAATGAAATCTTTATTAATTCTTTGATGCCTGACTGCTTTGCCTGCATCATAGCATAATAAGCTCTTTATGATATGGGCCTGATCCTGCAGTCTTTGAAGTCCACTGGAGGTTGGCTCTAGGAGAGAAGAAATCAAACCTGCCTGCCCTAATTGTTCAATTGCTTTTAATATAACTAATATACTGTCTATGGTGCTTACAGTGGTAATGGGGCCATATATCTGAGCACCTCACAATTCTATTTATCCTCACAGTGCCCCTGTGAGGGAGGGAATGCTGTTATCCTCATTTTACAGATAAGGATCTGAAGCACAGCAAGACCGTGGCTTGTCGCACAGGAAGTCTGTGTAGGAAGCCTGTGTAGGGTGGTCGAAAAGGGGACCTGATAGTGTATGGTCAGATCTACTGACAAGATACCAGAAGTCCAGTTACTGCAGGTGCGGAGGCGCCAGGTCATCACCTGCACCAGCCCCTATTCAGCTGGGGCTGCCTCCTATCTGTCAGGTGGCTGCAGATTCTGGCTCTGCAGGCGAGTCCCTTCCGACTGGGGTGGGGAGGGGAAGAGGAGTGAACAGGGCGGCGGGGTCTTGGGGGGAAGAGGCTGAGCCTCCAGGGGGGAAGAGCAGGGTGGGGGAGGTTCTGGCACTCCTGCTGGAGTGTCTGGTTTTTAAATTACAAAGTTGGCAACCCTATGGCAGAGCAGGGTAGTGAATATATTGCAGGCTAGCACCCTAACCGCTGAACCAGCCTTCCTCCCTAGCTAGATATACTGTGAGAGTCTCATAGAATACAGCATAAACAGCAGTCTTCTTGGTTGGAACCCACCTTTTGTAATAATGCACGGGCCTCCATGACCCCTGACACCTGCCCTGGTACAATTGCTACATCTCTCCTGGCTTGCTTGTCCATTCTTTTTTTCCTTCTCTCCTATCTTTATTGTTGTTGAATTATGTTTTCTTTCCTGTGTGTTAACCCGTCTGGGTTTCCATTTTTCAGTCTCATTTCTATTCCTATTCCTCCCCTGCCATTCTGCCCTTCGGTATCTTTGTCTTCTCCCCTTCCCCTTCTCTCCCTTAGTTCTCACCTCATCTTATTTTTTCTCTTTTCACAGCTCTCTCACGCTCCCCTCTTCTGTCTGTAACCTTGTCTTTCACTCACTGTCTTCCATGTCCCTTCCACTCTTTTCTGATGTCCCCCTTGCTTTCTCTGCTGCCCCATCCCTCTCTCTCTCTCCACCAATCCTGTCATTCTGAATTAGAGCAAAATCTGAAAAATGTATAATTCTCCAAAGGAAAATGGGGGGCGGGGGGGGAATTGGGTTGATCAAAACCTTTAGTTTTGACAAAATTGAAATGTTTTATTTTGATTTAAACTTTTTAAAAAATTTTGTATTATAACAGAAGTATTTCAATTTGAACTGCATATACCAGTGGAATATGGGGGTTTTTGTTGTAATTTCTTTGACCAGTTCTACTTGTGTGTCTTCTGAAGCTCAAAGCTTTTGTTTGCAGGCATAAAATAGCCTATAAGTCTGAAGGCGGTAAGGAGACAGAGTAGCGTGCACAATTATCACCAAGAGACCAGTATAGAGCTGAAGGGGCAGCAGAGTACTATTCAAACATGCAGAGGTGACTGAAGAATGGTGGCTGGAGAAAATGAGGTTATTTTCATGAAAAGACAAAGTGACATTTGGGTTGTGTAAATACATAGGGGAAAGGCCTGGGGTGTCTGTGTGTGTACTCCGTTTCAGTTTCAGATCTCTGTTTTTTTTGCCAGTACTGAATCTACTGGCACTAAAGCTAACAGTCATTCGGCCATTCATATGATGAAACAAATGTGATGTCAGAAGAACCAGAATAAGCTGACACTGACCAAACAGACATACTTCCTATGGGGATGGGACTGGATAAAGATACTGCCAATATGGGAGCAACCAGCAACAGAGAAACAGTAAAGGAAAATGTAACACCAGTTAGTTTCTGCAAAGTAGAAGGGCTAAATATGCTATCAGTGTTGATGAGCCAAACAACTGACTGCAAAGATTGAAATTGATAAACAAAGCACTGAAATGCATTACAAAAGCTTTCTATATAGGTTACCCCCTCTAATGCTTGAGGAAGGAGATGTAAAGAAGTCTGCTCCTGCTGCAGAAACCCCCTCTCTGAATCCCGATACTTTCAAGAAAAGCAATTGGATTGGCCAGCAATGTATTTTTCCTCTTTGCAGTGAGAACTCATTATGAGGCTTGATATTCAGCATTCCCCCAAGCTAGGCTCATGAATTACAGAAGATCATACTCTGTCTGGGCTTTGACTCTCCCCAATCAAAGCTTAGGGAAGATCATTCTTCTTTCTCCTTGGCAGCACTCCTTTTTCCACGCCACATGTTCATTCCAAATCACAATCTCCAACCCAGTAGAAAACAGTGAAACAAATCTCATAAACACCAGAGAAGCAGGGTTACCCAAATGTTTCTCTTCTATTTCAGATAAAGCCAGATAACTTTCCCAGTGCCATTCCTGATTTTAAATTAAAGCCCCTGAAAACATCAGTATCTCCTTCTGCTTGAGTCTCCAGTGATGGAGTTTTGCAGCCCAATTGCCCACACCAATTTTGAGCCAATAAAACAATAATTCCTTTTCCTAAGGTTTATAAAATTCAAAAGATTTTTAATTTCCCATGCTGATATAGCATTACTGTACCTACCTACGTTGGCACACAAGATCTTCTGTACATCTTTTCTTCAATGCTCCGGTTTCCCTGTTTCCATATGTGTCTCATAGTCATGCCATTTATTGTAGTCCTTTATTGACAATTGGATAGAGGTTTATGATAAAGAGACTAGCTGGGGTAAAACCACCTTACTCTTAGTGTCAAAAGGTAAACCTCTGTTGGTCACATGGATGTACCTAGGACTTACTGCATGCCTGGAGTGTGTGTGGACTCCCTTAAGTAAAGTTCTTAAGCACATGTCTCTGCGTGTTTGTTGATCTGTGTAATCTGATGTTACAATTAAAAGGGTGTTTCAGCTTTCAGGCTGATGTAAGTTGATAGTTATACCTGCTTCTACCAGGGCTTGAAATTGGCCCTGAATATCTTTGCTTTTGCGTGAAATGAGACCTTTGATAGTATTTTAATGTCATTTAAGTGGTTTAATTCTGTTGGATTTAGTACTATTAAATGGAGTTGCCTTCAAATCCAGTATCTTGTCAATAGAGGGGAAACATTTAATACGCTTAATAGCTCCTTTGGAGTTAAATTAGTTTGTTGCAACCTTCTGAGTCATTAAGGTGTTTGCTGTGAATGCATACTAACAACATTATGAATTTAGTAGTATTGGGCCAGGAAATATTTATTTTTAAAGGCTTCAACAAATTAACATACCACTTTTCATTTCCACTCTACCGGACTATAAGTACTGCTTTATAGTTTGTATATATAAAGCTATGTTCTGCCATCACAGAGATGTTTCCTAACTATATTAATTGCTATGCATAAACCCAAATGCTAATGAGTACTTTTCAAGTATTTTTCATGAGTTAACTGGGAAATCAAAATTAAAAATAAAAGGACTTGGTGCTTAAAAACCAACTCCTGTGTCTCTAGTCTTCTTCCCTAAGCTTTTTTCCCTCCTACTTTTTGACAGAAATCATCTTTTTGAATGTAAAAATATTGAGCGAAACTTGGCCACCCATAACTTGTGAGTTGTTTACCACGTTGCATCACAGCATGTTACTTTATGATAACCATGAAGCTTGCTTGGAAATTTCTGAATTGTACAGTTAACATCTAACACCATTTTCATTGGTACGTGGCATGGCCAAAACAGCTGAAGGACTAAATGTGGCATGTAAAAGACAATGCATGGCTTAATGTGCAAAATGCATATCAGTATGAGGGAACACTCAATGTTGGTGAAATTCACCCATGTGCAGAGGCTGGTATGAAACAGGCCCGTTTCATAGGGGTGAATTTCATCCTTTCTGCTGATTTCATGCATGGACTTATCTATGCCCAAAGGAATGCTTTCCATTCTTTGCCAGCCATAGACAGCTGTAAAAATTAGCCAGGTACTAGGAATGGCATTCTTATCCTACCAAAAAATCCTATTCTATTAGTAGTGTGTATCCAGGTAATGTTTGCTTTAGCTAGTATGACTTTAAGCTGTACAAATATTTTTTATATAATAAAGCTGTTTTGAACATTCATGGAATGAAATGTTAAAATAAAATGTAGCTGTTACAAGCTAAAATGCAGCCACAATTTGTGGAAAACAGAAAAGGCTCTTCTGTAGTTTACCAGAATCAATTTAAATCCATTCACAAGGGGCAGAAAGAAATATGGCACTTAGATAACAACTTATCTCCCACAAGACAGTTGTTAATGCTATATGAGATGCTTGTACCATAGCTTGAGCGAAGCCATTATCAGAACACAGTTCTAGGAAAAGCCCATTGCCTAACATTTAGCACAGCGACTGCATTGGAAACTGCACGCTGTATTTCAGAAACATTTCTCCAACTGTTCACATCATTATCACAGTCCTTCCTGGTTAAGCTAGAATGAAGTTTATGTCAGTTTTTCCATCATTAACCCCACTTTTCTAGAGCTTATAAACATGGTCATCAACATTTACTGTGGGTTGAAACCTGGCGTATAAAGTCTCAACCCTGGAGCATATCATTTTACAATAAAATACCACTTAGTCTGTTTTTATATTGTAAAAGTATAAAGTGTATGTTTACTGCTATAAGGTTTCCTAATTTCCACTTGTTTAACTCACAAACAAGTTCAGTGGTAAAAATGGAAAATAGCAAATTAGTGGCCACTATGCAATCACAGTATCTTCCATGATTATTTATTTATTATGCACAGGAATATGTTTTAAAAGCAGTCTTTACATGTATTTGTCTGCTGAGCCATACGGAATGCAAAAAAGCCAACTGGAGTCTTTTCAGACTATAATCCACCCTTTTAAAAAGTCTCTGGGTTCACATTCACATAATCCACATTTTAATAAGTCATAAAATACATATTTACACAATACTTCTGCAGAGTTGTTACTGTCTATTGTTTCCACTTCTGAAATGCTTTTTATGAAGCACTTAAAAAAAAAAGTTATAGAAAGGAAGTAAACAAGGAAATGACCTCACAAAAACTATATTTATGTAGCATTAAAGTGGTGATACAATTCATAATAAGAAAACTGGCATCATTTTTAAGAAGAAAAGGAGGACTTGTGGCACCTTAGAGACTAACAAATTTATTTGAGCATAAGCTTTAGCTGTAGCTCACGAAAGCTTATACTCAAATAAATTTGTTAGTCTCTAAAGTGCCACAAGTACTCCTGTTCTTTTTGCGGATACAGACTAAGACGGCTGCTCCTCTGAAACCTGTCATTTTTAAGCCATCCTGTTGTTTGTGTATTAGATTACTGTATTCTAGAAACAATCTCTTGTACAGAATATCAAATATGTTTCACCATGTTACTATTTTGGAATAATTTAAGGTTCACGTTTCAGCTTTAAAATTTCTTTACTTTTTGTTGGTTTGTGTCATAACATTTATTTAATTAACTGCCACAGAACATCATCAGTCACATTCTTTCTGTTCTGCTGTGCATACAGTACCTGTATGCATTTTTCCCGGTATCAGATGGCTTGAAAATGCAGTATGGAGTTCTATGCACAGAAGCATTTCTATGCGGCAGGAAAGTTAGCATGCATACAAATCCACTTTTCAACACGTACTTAAAAAAGACTTATTTTTATTAGCACCACACTCCTGTAGCCGTGGAAGGAACATACAACGTAACATATTCCCATCCATAAAAAAAAGAAAAACGACCTAGTGTACATCATCATTTTATAGAAACAGAAAGTGTGAATCAGGCATTAAATTTAATGTGCAAGCAGACAATTCACATTCCACCAATAATATATTTAAAATATTTTTGACTGTCAAAGGTTTCTTGTATATGGCAGGGGAAGGATTTCAGCCAATTGTAGCCTAGAGGGACCACACATTTTCCCCTTGCAAATGTCATTGATGTTTTATTTCTGCTTGAGGCCTGATTTTCTAATGGGCCTATAAAACTGCACCTGAAGACATTGAGCCTACAATTTCTACATGCAAATGGAAATGTTGGAGTACAAGTAAGGTAGCTAGGCCTGCATGATGGATGTACTGTTATCCAGTCTGCAAATACAGATGCCTGTTTCTGTTGCAATTTGCAGCCTATTTGAAAATTTTATCCATCTTTGTATGTACAGCATATGTAATCACATCACTTGTTTGCCATAAAACAGTGCTCCCTTTTTTACATTTTAAACTTTGCTTCAGACACTTCTTCAAAGCAATTATGCATCCAAAGTGGCACAGTGGAAAGTCTGAGAAACCAGATGCATAGAATTTATATACTCTCTCTCTCTCACTTTATATTTAAAGAAAAAGTACAAATTTTCTTTATGGTTCATTGTTTCCTTTTTTTAATTTGGTCATAACAGGAATAATGTTCATGGTTCAGAATATAAGTACTTGCAATAAACAGCTTCTTTGTTACGGTTGTCAAATGCCTAAACTCCGCTTCAGCATTTAACCAACTTCAAAAGGTGTTTATTGCTTTGTATACACCAAAACAATGAACATTATCTCTTAAGTATGCAGGTCTAATAAAGCTATACATTTTTTTTGAATGAGTTGAAAATAATATGCGTGTTTTTCATTTCTGACAAAGTTGAAGTAATAATGATGAACTCAGTGAATGAATAATATGACCATTTTTCTTTCTATGCCATTCAAGGAACAAATAAACTTTTTAGAATCTCCCAGACCTATTGGTGATCTTATTCAATCAATGTGGCTTGTGTCAAATTGGTTAATCAGTTTGATTGGTCAAGTCAGATATTGTGGAGGGGCTGAACACCACTGCATTCAATGGCAAAAATGTTACCCATGTCGTCTTGTTCTTAGTATTACAAAGTGCTGCTGTGTTTGTGTCATCTGACTCTTTTTGATCTGTGACTTCTCAGTTTTGAACAAGGATCTACCTCTCTAACAGCTATTTGGCATTGGTTGGTTCTTTTCCAGGTAGTATCAGATATGCTGAGGGCTAGATTCACTGCTAAACTTTGTGTGGGTCCAGAGACTGAAAGCAGCCACAACCCAGATTAACTGGCCAGTTAAAGCAGGTTTACAGATGGTTTGAATCTCTGTAGAGAGACACAAAGCAGCTGGAGTGCATTGGTGAAGCTGGCCCTGGACCTCTTAGTTGTTTTCTGCGGAATGTCTCCTTTTTTAAAGCTATACTTGTACTGTGTAGGTGGAAACTGCTCTCATAGTTTTACACACACAATCTTGCTGAACCTTTTATAAGCCCACATTTTCTTTAGCATTGGTATCTGAAAGTTTACACAGTGAGAAGCACTTCTTGTTAAGACGTGATATTGAAGGCTTTCATTATGTCTAAACGTTTCACATTTGAGTCTACTGTTAATGGCCATTATCTTGCTGAAAAGTGACATTAGTGACATGGGAGCCCAGTGCTACAGTCTGTAAATCATTTTGCATCCCACTTGAATAGTGTTTTATCATCTTTATCTTGGTGATTGTCCCATTAGGTCAGGTCTGACCTTCATCCCAACTTTAGGGGTGTAGAATAAAGACCAAATTTTCAACACCATACAACTTCCCGCCAAGTATGCCCACTATTACCAACCCTAAATGTTCATAATTTATGAGTTAGGCCCCACATATACATATGATTGGCGTAAAATAATGAGATTTAAAAAAAATCAAGTTGGACTTATTTTCCTTCTGGTTTCTGAGCTTTTTAAGGGTTCACTTGGGTCATGTTTTCAAGTTTTTCTCTGCAACCATGAGAACTGGAAACATCCTTTTAAAAAAATGAAAGCTGAGATTCTCATGTAATCACAGGACTAAGAGGTGGGGCTTTACAGAAACTTCAGATATTGTGAGGCTTGCAATTAAAATTACAAAAGTTGTCAACACTATATACTGCTCAGTCTCTCCCTGCAGTCATATCTATACCCAACTATTGGAGAGTCATGCTCTACCCTGCTTACCATTTTGAAGTTCAAACATTTTCTTGGAACTATCTACTACCAAGTCACTGACTGTTTATTTCTATTCACAAACACCTTACCACTGCTCCCTCTTAGTTGCTTAAACCAATCACTTGATTTGGGTTTCCATAATTCAAATTAAATTAAATTAAAATAACTTTATTTGCTTCCATCCATTGCATCTCTTTCCCCAATGCCTTCTGCATTCTGTCACTCAGATTCCTGTTTTTTATCTTTCATAATTCAAAACAAATGATATTAAGAACACTTCGCCAAAATCTTTAGCAATCTATCCCATCTGCCACCTTTCTGAGCTGTTCAATCCCAGACTAATCCTTGTATTCATGGCTATGTAGCCAACAAAAATATGTCTCTGAGTAGCTCCTCTTTAATTCTATTTCTCTTCTGCTCATTCCAATACCACCATTTTGAATACTTAAATTATAAAAAGTAGAGGTTGGAAACACCTGTGAGGGGCTCAGGCCCCTGTTCAGCAAAGCATTTAAGCATGTGCTTACCCTTTAAGCATATATACTTAAGCTTGTCCAACATTGAGCACTAAATATAACAATAGAATTAAATTACTCTCACTAATATTATATTCATTTTTCAATACACCAGTCTAGGAACTGCACCACATGCTGGTCTGTGGGAACTCTGGGTTCAGAACTAAGGTTCGATATCTCACTTCTAGGCTCTGAAGGCCTTCAGTGGATTCTGGAGGCAGTAATAGTCTTTCAGGTTTGATCCAAAGCCCCCTGAAATCAATGAGAGTATCTCCACTGAGTTCAGCTGATGCAGAGTCCCAACCCTGAGTGCTTTATCATTGACTTCAATAGATGCAGAATGAAGTTCTAGGTCTGTGAGCAGTGGGGAAGGAAACATTTTGCATCATCATCTGATGACACTTGTTTTTCTTTCCCTTGTACTGTTACCTTTTCCTGATTGCCTCTTTCCAGTCTCAGAGTACAGTGAACTAACACATGACTACTTCCTCTATCGTCACCCAGAGATTGAAAAAGGAGTGGGGGCTCTTGCAGCATCAGACAAAGAGGAGAGGGACCTGCGAGGGACTGCCCTTCCCTGAGAGAGAGACAGAAAGTGGAGCTGTAAATTCAAAACTCTTACTACCCATATGCATAGACACTTATTAACTTCTTGCATCAATCTTTTGAATTAGAACAGTGTCGAAAGCTTTCCTGAAATCCAGATAAATTATTCCATCTTCATATTTCTAAATAGAGCATGAATAATCTGGGCAGTTTTCAATGTCTTGTACAAATGAAGTCAAGTTGACATAGCTTTACTTTCTTGGATCTTCCTTTGATGCTGAAATATGGGAACTACATTACTCCAGTCCTCCTTGGCAAGTTATAAACCAAACCTCTGTGTAAGGCTGTGATGAGTTGATATGTGTCTGGGCAACCCACGCACCTCCTGGGTGTGGTGTTCTGTCCCATCTAGAGGCACTGAGACCACTTAAAGAAAGAGATAAAATGAGTCTGCTCTATAGCCTTAGCTAACAGCCAGTTGACTTTTAGCTCATGCAGTAGAGGCTGATGCACTAAGCTCCAGAGGCCCCAGGTTTGATCCCACCTGCCAATGATCAGGGTCTGTCAGTGTTACATCTGCACAAATTTGTACCAAATTGTGTCCTTCACTTGACATTGTAACCACCATTTTGAAGACTGTGACCTCCATTTTGAGTGTAACCATGAGTCTGACCTTCCTTCTATACTGTTACTGCCATGTTGAATTGCAATACCATTCTTGTGTTAGGGTGCTTTGTGCCTAGGTGTGTGTCTCATTCAATCAAACAATGGATTTGCTAAAAAGAATGACCAGGCTACAGGAAACTGGCTCTCCCAGTTTGACTCCAGGGGCTGGGACTTTAATTACTTGACTGAGTCTTTGAAGCTGGTTGGTGAGTCACTTGAAAGAGGGGACAGAAATTTTATATAAGGGCAGGGTCTGCTCCAAACTCTTGCCCTCTGTACTCGTTGAACATCACCCGAAAGCAGGACTACAAGAGGAAGGATGGCCTACTTACCTGATACATGGGGTTGATTCTTTTGCATTTAAGACCAGATCTTCTGCTAATATAAATTAATGTAACTTCATTGGCTCTATGTGGAATTACACCAGTCAAGGATCTTCCGTCAGATTTCTTCCTGATTATTTTTATTATTTGGTTTTATTTAATTTAGGGCTACAGCGACATCTTACTAATGTGTGTGCATTCATCTTTTTCTCTTTACCTGTATTCATTATCATCCTTTTTTTCCCCTTGATATTGCTTTAATTTTCCTTCATAACTTTGTTAAACTTGAGGATCCTGTGATTCCTGTTTTCTCATGTTCTCTCCTTCATGTTTTCTTTTGTATTCTGTGTACTAGAACAATAATATGTGTAATGTTGTTTCTTTCTTCTTTGGTTTACAAACAAACACAATAAAAATGAAAAAAAAATCTTGCATCAGATCCTCATCTCTCTAGCTTTATTTCCTTCACTTTAATGGAATACCGTCTGTGACTGGGTAATACAATACTCCATACTACCATTGTTACCATTTTACAGGCTTTTAGCATTTTGGGTAGTCATTTCATAGGTTAGTAATTTTTCAGAAAGACCATAACATTCTCAATCACCAGATTGCTCAATGAAACATTTTATACCTCCATCTACAATGACTTATCTTTCCTATTTCTTTTCAGATTCCTTCTTCTGAAAAATATTCGTTTCCTCTCACGTTCCTTCCTAACAGTCAATATCCCAATGTTAATTATCCCATTCCAGTTTAATTATCCACATTTGGATAATGTCTAACTGCTCTGACTTAGTCTGACTCTTACTCGACAAAGTAACTTGCAAATCAACATACAGTAGCTGTGCTTCATAACTCTGTTTTTGACATATTTTCTACCATAGTCATACAAAGAACTGCAGGCTTAATTTGATACTGTAGTGTAATCTCATACATTTTCTTAGCAGCCAGAGTGTTGGGATGCTTACTTTCACATTCATGATCCAAGCCTATGGTTAATTTACATTAACTCCAGAAAAACTCAGCAACAGGAGTCATATTACCTCATTACAACTGAGGGGAGATAATGTTTCTTCAAATAACACAATTCATTTCAAATGCCAGTGCAAACTTCTTCTTTGTCTTGCTGCTTATGTGACTGCTCATATCTTTCCAGCCTGTTCTTCTGAGCTTCATGCTCTTTATGTTCATGACCCCACTCTAACATTGTCAGATTAATCTTACCAGGATTTTAAAATATTTCTGGAAGAACATTTCTTGCCTATTTCTTCAGTTACTGCCCATCATCCTTGTAGGATGCAAGGCCTGTTTTCAGCACATCAAACATACTGTCCATCACACACAATTTTATTCAGGTGGCCTGCAAAAATAGCTTCTGGAATATGTATCTGTAGCTAGATTGAATGTTATCTTTCTTTTTTTAAGCAGATGTCAGCAGTAGATCTTATTCTTAACATAGTTCAATAGAGAAAGTTATTAGGGCACATTATGTAAGTGCAAGGAAAGGGAGGAAGGATTGCCCAGTGGCTAGGGTACTAGCCATTGATTTGGGAGACCTGGGTTCAATTTCCTGCTCTACTACAAACACCCTATGTGGCCTTGGGCAAGTAAATTAGTGTCTCTCTGTGCTTCAGTTCCCCTCTAAAACTGAGATACTAGTACCTCTCTATCTCACAGGGGTGCTCTAAGAAGTAACACATTAAGGATTTTGAGGTGCTTGGCTACTGCAGCAGTAGGGCAGATAACTTCCCCACCATTCAAGAGAGCGTTAAGAACTCCTGCGGTCACAGTAGCCCTATCCCATTACATTTATATTGCTTGTCAGGTGGGGGCAGGTCTTAAAAACGAGGAATTCAGTACACTTGAGGCAGTGCTCTGAAACAAGCAGAGCTGGAGTTACCCAGAGCAGGGCTCTAGGTTACTTGCTGCAGAACAGCTTCAGAGCACTGCCAGTCTGAGCCCTCTGAGGAAAGAAAATTGGGACAGTTTGTTTCTTTTGTTGAAATCCCATGATTAGGCCTTAGCCTTCAGCCATGTAGCAGGGGCAGGAGCTGAGACTTCTGTGGAGTCTGATAGACTGCTTCCCCTCCTTTATGTGGGGGAAGGGGCCTGCGGCCCTTGGAATGATTTTCCTTTTTTTCATTTGGGGTGTTTTATATGCTGAACCCAGAAGGGGGCAGACTCACTGACAGGTGCTACTGGAGCTATACCCCCCTGGCCCTAAGACCAGACCCCAGGACTGTGTCACCCAGGGAATGACACATAAAGTATGTGATGTGCTTCCCTTCTCCACAAGGGTCGACCTTTAGACATAATCTCCGCCAGGGTCATATAAGTACCTAAGTAGAAAGCAAGAAATATTTCAAAGTACTGAGTCATAGAGGTGTAGAATTTCTTCTTTGCCACACAGGTAGCCTTAGAATTCTCATTTCTACTCTGCAAACCTATCAAACCTAACTTCAGCCATTCTTAATATGTCTTCTGGTATTTATCACTCTGGTTAATCAATAATTTTCTAAAGAAAATCAAAAGTCTATTAATGCTGAAGCAAATTACATTTCAGAAAGCATCACCAACTAAATACCATTTTAAAACTTTAATTGCAACCCGTCTAGATGAGGAGGTCCCTAATGTTGGTTTGTTTGGAATGTTCACCTAGGAACTGGTGATTGTATCAAACAATTAAACATTTAAATATACTTAACAGAATGAAAATTCTGAGAAAATAATACAATAATATTGTTGGTCACTATTTGCATGCCAGGATTTATAATAGAAGGGGTTGTTATATGTTGATGGCTAAATTCCAACATGTCCGTGATTTATATAAACCCAGTAGTGCCACAAGAATTTAAAACCAATTTGATACATTAAATAAAATTAATTACATTCTTTACTATGCAATGACCTAACTCTGATGTTATTATCAAGTAATAAAGAAGGAATCAATGAAAGTTTATAGGATATGTCATAAGATATGTTAGGAAACTTAGAAATTGATTTTTGTATATATAATAAACAAAATATTCATAACACTTTACTCATGTAAAATGAACCTTGTGTTTAATATAATGAACAGATAAATCCCAATAGGAAAGCTGCTCAGAACTGTATCTGTAATATGTTATAAAGTTGGTATTTTATTATGTTAAAGTAATTTAATGTCACTGGTATTATGTTAGGACAACAACAGAAATTACTGAAGAATCTATTTAATTTCTCTTCATATTGAATGTAATAGTGTTAAGTATAATGAGCTTAATGAAAAGGGATAGTGAAATGAAAGTTTGATGTATGGGTAATGGAGAGGAGATACTTGCATTGGGAGGTCTGGTGTTCTGATCCACTTCATCTTACTATGATGGCTAATAATAGTTGGAAAATGACATGAGTCCAAAAAAAAGTTGATAGTGAACTTGCACACCTGTTGTATGTATTGAAAGGACGTGTTGAGCAAAAGGATGACAAGTTAGATGTCTCCTGTTCCTTGAATTTTAATGAATTCATGACATTCCTGTTTCTTGACATTCAAGGCCAGCTAAGAAATGAACAGTTCTGCTAATAATTATTGAATATGTACATTTATAGGTGATGAAAAGGACAGTTTGGATTTTTTCCTTAAAATACCCTACTGTTGTGTTAGCATGAGTGCAGCTCCTCTCCATTTTAGCAATGTTGGTAGCATTCGTAGAACAGCACGTACCTGCCAACATCTTACGACAAAAAAGGAAGGTTAAAATTTGCGTTAAAATGGTAACATTTGCATAAAATCCCACAAATTTGCATAAAGTCCTGATGATTATTGGGGGGCTTCTACCTCCTCTGAAAACCCACAAATGCCAATTAGTTCTGTGACCACCTGCCTGACCTCATCTGCCCATTTCTACAGTCTGTCAGTTCTGCACCCCAAAGATCCTAGACCCATATCAATTAATTTTGCATTCCACTCAAGCCACATATCTGCTTCTTGTTCCCCAGCACATCTGCAACACAGAGGTTGGCTCCCCTTGCAAATCAGGGGTTGGTTCTTTACCTCCAAGTCTTGCAGGATGGGGCAGATCTAGCAGGGATCTCTTCTTTTCTCCCCCACAACCTCTAGATCAGGGCTAGGAGGTGGTAGCTGTATCAGCTGCATCTTGACCCTCCTCCCCATTCCAGGCCTGGGCCTGCAGGGTAGGGGGAAAGTGAGCAGAAGGATGGAGAAGGAGCAAAGAGAAGTCAACATGATATTCACAAAAGGAGGGTGGGAGGAGTGGAGTCACACTGAGTTGCTAATTTCTCTGCTGCCTTCTCTCTCCATATGCTCTCGTGAGAGTGGTATTGGCTACTTCCTCTCTCCCTCTCCTTACGCACAGTATATTATGTTTGTTCCTGAGGGGAGGGGGACTGTTCTGCTTGCAACATGCAGCAGTTCTGATTGGTTGCTCTTCTGTAGGAGGCAGAGGAATGGACAAAGGCAACCAATTGGAGGGAAGCGGGAGGAGTTCACCCAGACCTAAATTACAGCTTTTCTATATCTATGGGGGAAAAGTGTAGGGTTGGCAGACATGTCTATCGCCAACATTTTAATCACAGTGTCATGTAACCCTGCTCAGAGCGGTCTAGATGATATTGCTGATTGCACTTGCTCCACCTGTAACCCTGGCATGCCAAGAATGGAGATATGCAAAACTGACCCTGTTGGAGGAAAGGAGTCCTGTCTTATCTTCTCAGGCAGAAAACATGCAATGGTTTCAGCTCAGAGCCACTTTGAGTTGTGGGTTGAATCCAAAACTGAAAGGTGCAAATTGGCACAAACCTAAACGAAACAAAGAGGATCAAAAACCTCCTTGTGAGACACCCCCTGTGATTTGCACATCTCCCCTCTGTACATAGGACCAGATCATGTTAACTCCTGTATGAGTGTGACAGGAGCAGTGAGTCTCGACATTTTCACAGGGGCAACCACAATTCTGCCTCTTCCAGTCTGTGGGTGTTAAGTGGAGTGTGAAGTCTAGCACTCAAAGCCATATCCCTTTACAACATACAACCGTGCATGGCTGGTACATGGAGAGCGCATGCCACACCCTGTTGAAGGTCAGTACTCTGTGTACATTCCTTGCTCCCACTAATGCAGGTGTCACTTTTGAGCAGCAATAGAGATGACAATATGGCAGACATGCTGCAGACTCTGACATGATGTTTCCAGTTCCAGTTAAGTGAGTTTTGAAAAGCATCCGTTTGCTTGCTCTGTTTAAACAGTACAAAGCTAAACTGAACAGCCCACCTATAACTTTCTTTAAAAGTAAGCAGCAGAGGTACAAAATGTTAAAACACAGTAGTATAGCTCCAGCAGGAGAACCCCCCACTTTGGGAACAAAGTCTGACAAAGACATCTTGATTCATTAGGTATATAAGTACTAAGAATGAACCCTTGCTTCCTCAGATTTATTACCCTTTGAAAGCAGCATGTGCTACTGTAGTTCTATCTGGATTCATTTCAATGCACCACCCTGTGGGTTTTACTTGTAAGTATAGCAGCAGGATGTTTTACTATCAGAGAGATTAATGAAGTTTTTTGTGCCGACCTCTCATGATTTGTCCTATCTCCTTGTGCCAGTCTAAAGAAGGTAGCACATCTTCATTATAAATATATGAAACCTGAGCACACGGTGACAGCCAGCTGTATAATAGTGCAAGTGCCAGTTGACTGGGGAAGAGCTGGCACTTATAGGGTGATACCTCCTGGGGTGGGGTGGGGTGGGATGGGGAGAGAGAGCATTCATGAAAATCTTTATATCTGTCAGAGGAGCCTCTTCTCAATTCACTTTTCAATCTCAATAATTTACTGGAATGTAGAGGCATCAGAATGTTACCAAAGGTAGTACTGGACATCAAGGACCTTTCCAGCAGCTTGCTCCTTGGATAAATAGCAGGATAATACAATGTACTGGAGTCTGCTCTACTCAGTCCCTTTTAGGAGGAAATGCCTCCATGCAGAGGGCTGGTTCAGACCATGCTGGCAAAGCTGATGCTACAGGGAGTCCTCCAGGTCCTCTACAGAGGAGTTTATATGCTAACAAATTGCCTACTGGTCCTGTTCCAAAATGTCCTAACCCAAAAAGTGTTGCATCCAGTATTAGACTTCATCTGGATAGATAAAGAGGAACTGATCACAGAACTAAAAATTAATAGTAGCCTAGGTACAAGTGATCGTGACTTGATCACATTTATAACATAGACACTGAATAAAGTCCAACCAGTAATATAAATACGTGGTGCTTTAAAAGGGCCAATTTCACAAAGCTGACATTTATGAGCTACTAAAGTTAAACATTTTAAAATCATCAGGTCTGGATAACTTGCATCCAGGAGTTTTAAAAGACCTGTCTAAGGAGCACACTGGACCATTAATGCTGATTTGTAGTAAGTCTTGGAACACTGGGGAAGTTCCAGAAGACTGGAATAAAGCTAATGTCGTGCCAATATTTAACAAGGAAAAACAGGATATCCCAGGCATGTCAATCTGACATCAATCCTGGGCAAGATAATGGTGTGGCTGATTCAGGACTTAATTATATTACCCTCCTTTGATTCTTTATTAATGCCAATCAACATGGGCTTATGAAAAGTAGATCCTGTCAAACTCCTGACATCTTTTTTTGGTGAAATTGCAAGTGTGGTTGATAAAGGTAATAGTGCTGATCTAAGACCCACAGACTTCTGGAAGGCATTTGACTTGGTACTGCATGACATTTGGATTAAAAAATTAGAAAAGGTATCATTAAGATGGCATACATTAAATGGATTAACAGCTGGCTAACTGATAGGTCTGAAAATGTAATTGCAAATGGGGAATCATCATCAAATGGGGGTGTTTCTAGAGTGGTCCCCAAGGATCAATTCTTGGATTTACACTATTTAATATTTTTATGAATAACCTGGAAGAAAACAGAAATCATCACTGATAAGGTTTGCAGAGACACAGTTGTGGGTAAATAATGAAGAAGACAGATCACTGATACAGAATGGATTGCTTAGTAAACTGCACATGAGAAAACAATGAGTTTTAATATGGCTAAATGTAAATCTAGGAACAAAGATTAGGCCATACTTACATGATGGGGAACTCTATCCTGGGAAACAGTGACTCTGAAAAAGATTTGGAGGTGTACTCAGGTGTGTACTCAGCTGAACATGAGCTCCCAGTGTGACACTGTGGCCAAAAGGGTTAGTGCAATCTTCAATTCATAAACAGAGAAATCTTGAATAAGATTACAGAGGTTATTTTACCTCTGTATTTGGCACAGATGCGACTGCTGCTGGAATACTGTCTCCAGTTCTGGACATGAACATTTTTTTTCAAGCTGTGTATTTTGTTTTGTTTTAAAGTCTATTGCCCAGTATTCAGCCAGTTTCTGAAAATGGATTTGCTGCTGCCTGCAAGTTAACGTTAGAACAGTTTTACACTAACTTGACTGGAAAGCTGTTTCAGTAAATAAGGCCCCAGGGGAGTTGGGGTTGGGGGAAGAGGCCTGTTAGAGTATTAGCAATTTAGCATACAACCTCTCAGCCAGAGACAAGCTGTTAAATTGACAGTAAAAATGTTTCATAGCTAGTTCTGCAGAGACTCTAAAAAGTATAAAGTTTTTGGAAAATGGCCATATGAGTGTGTTTTCGCTCTGCTTTTCTGCACCCAGAACCTGTTGTTAGATCTGGCTCACTGCTATTCACAGCTGACTGCTATTCTTCACCTGTTCTGTCTGATTCACTAACTTGGATTTGGTACACTGACAATGCTTGTTCTGGTCTTTATACGTTTTCTCAAAGCTGCACCATCACCAGACTAGTTTTTGAAATAATATTTGCAAAGACATTAACAAACAAAAACTTGGAAGAATCAAAGGCCATGATACTTCCTGACATGTTGTTTCATCTAAACAGTCAATGCTAACTGGAGGATTTATTTGGGGGTGAAGAAGATTGGCACCTTTCAGACATCTCTCTCTTAGCTTCAATGGTTACAATGTTTCTGGAACCTTTGAAGCCCCAAGACCCAGCAGGCAGCACTTGGAGGGCTGAAGCCCCACACCCCGGTAGGTGCTCCCCAGCTCTCACATTTCTGAAGATTTTTGTATGCAGCTCAAAGGGTCAGTAAATTTGGCCACCCTGATATGTAGTCAGAGCTGTCCGTTGGGTACAGCGAATCTGGGCGGCCACCCTGGGCCCCGCGCTTTGGGTGGCCCCGTGCTTCTATAAACTCATGAGGCAGGCGGGTGAGCGGGGTGAGGAGGTGAATGGGGAGGAGGTGGGCAGGAGGCGGGCGGGTGAGCAAGGTGAGGAGGAGCCCCCCTACCAGAACCTCCCTCTCCCCCACAGCGCGTCCTACTAGCCAGTGGGTCCCGCTGATCAGCACCTCCCTCTCAGCACCTACCGCCTGCTGTGGATCACACGTCTCGCAGCCTCAGGAGGCACTGGGGGGGGGGGAAAGAGGACTGAGGGCGCAGCGTGCTCAGGGGAGGGCAGAGGGCAGAACTGGGCGTGGAAGAGGCGGGGAGAGAGCAGAGCAGGGTGGGAAGAAGCAGGGTGGGGTTGGGGCCTTGGGGGAAGGGGTGGAGTGGGGGCAGGGCCTGGGTGGGGCACGGGGGGAGCACCTCCCAGCAGATTAGAAACTCAGTGCCTATGTCCTAGGCCCTGCACCCCGCTAGGGACGGCTCTGTATATAGTACTGTATCTTGCCCAGAATACAGTATGAGGAATGATAAGAAAGACAGGAGTACAGTGTGAGATTCTTTGTTCTCTCAGGACTCATTTGATAAGCTGTTTTACATATACTGTCATACCGCTATAGGCAGAGTTCTCCAGAAGATGCAGATTGAGAAATACAGCTTTTCAAGAGTGGTATCTTTAGGTAAAGCAGCAAAATACATTATAATATATATTTTATTACATGTATCGAAGAGACTGGCTGCATACATTAGGCTAATTTTATGGCAGAACCATTGTATAGCCTAGAAATATCACTTAGGCTATACAAATTAATTATATAGACCTACAAATAATATCAAATATAGACATATGATGCATTGTGTAGGGACCAAGGACCTGATCCAAAATCCACTGAAGTCATTCAAAAGACTCCACTGTTTGGATAAGGCCCCATGTTATGTTTTGTGAACCATCATTTGCTAGCTGCTCATTATAACATTTGTAGTTATGCAAGCTAACACTATAGATAAACCAACCTTGTACTTCAAGACATAATTCTACAAGAGCTACCTACTGGAAGAGATCTATTATCAACTATTGTGCTTCAGAAAGGCTTCTGGCTGCTCTCAGGATTGAAGGAACACAAAAGTGGGTTTCAAACACCTTTTCCCCACCTCCTCTGATTCTGCACTGAGCAAAGGCTAGGTGACATAGAATGGGTGGACCAGATATCTGGCCCCTGTCTTTCTCTCTGTATAGCACCATGTAAACCTATGTCATTATATAGAAATGTTAATTAATAATAATAATCAATGTTTCCAACCACTGACTGATCAAATTGGAATTTCCATGCTGTTGAAGCTTTTCTCCTTTTTCTGGATACAATTTCCCGTTTACTTGGGTGAAATAAAAATTCTCAGCTAACCACGTTCTTACAGAAAGAAAATCAGTACACCAACCATACAAGAAAATAGGCTATAAGTTACCAATCCATTCCCTGAGAAAAATTTCCCTCCCTCGCCCACACTCCTTCCCAAATCACTTCTGTCCAACAAACTCCTCACTTTCTTGTGGAAGAGAAGCAACTGGCAGTTACAGACTGATATTTTATCTTCACTCTCAGGTCACATGACCCATGATTTTCCCAAGGGTTTTAAATTCTTTCAGATTCCAAATTTCATGCCCGAGGCTGTAGCCTATAAGCGTAGATCTGTCATAGTTCTCTTACCTCTGGAGGACTTGCATTTATTACTTTATTTGAGTTCATTAAGGAAACATACTTAAATGGATTTTAAAATCCTCTCTGGGTTTTAGTTAAGACGGTCTTGGTCTTTGATGGATCACTTTTTTCTGAATAATTACAGACACTGTATTGTTTTTATTATCGTGCCATGTTTACAATGTATTGTAAATGTGATGTATTTACAATCATAGTTTTGTGCAGTCTTTACATAATTCATAAAAGGGTGAAAAACTGTGGGCTTATTTCAGTTTCACTCTGAAGTCAATGGGAAGTCCATGATGTCAGGTGAATCCTTATTGTCCCTGTTAGCTACTTTGTGCTACCTAAACTGGACAGGTCTTCACAAGGGTGTGGTCCATGAACCCCAATCCTTTGAGAGAGGTGAGGTATGGTGGGCTGAATATTGGAGTAGAAACCAGAAACACCTGGCTGTGACACTGATTCCCTCTATAGCTTTGAGAAAGTCTCTTTAATTTCTCTGCCTCAGTTTCCCCATCTGCAAAAATGATACCTACTGTTAAATACAGGAAGGGTTAATTAATGTATATATGGTGTTTTCAATACGAAAATCACTGTGTAAGTGCTAACTACAGCTACTTGACATTTTTAATAGAACCCCAAATCAAGTTGAATTTGGTGTTCTTTTGCAGGCTCAACCATCAGCCAAGGCAACTCTAAGTCTGAAAGACTTGAACTGATCCAATTCACACTGTTTGGGCTAACTCACTGAGTAAATCTCTTCTCTGAGCTTTTCCCAGGCATCATTTACATCTTTCACTCCTGAAGCCATCCCTCTTCCCAAGCCTGCCAAAACCCCAAGGAATGTGACTCTTGTCCTGAGATGAGAGGCCTCTTTCATCTCTTCCCTGAGGCCATCAGTTAGACCACAGCCTTTCCTAGTCCTGATCAGACTGTGTGGGGTTCAGCAATTGACCTGATTCCTCAATGGAGCAGCATGAGATGGTGGATGAGAAATGAATATAGGAATCTAATGGGCCAAGATTACATTGGGGCACAACACTTAATCCTTTACATAGTAGCTAGCCACTGTGTTAAGTGCATCCATTCACTCCTTTGGCATTCATGCCTCATGCATCGTCTTGGTGTTGTGCTGAGATCCTTGACTTCATTGCCCTGATTCAGTACTTATTGCATGGTTGTAGATATGCTTGCAGCAGCCACTTCTATTCCTCACCATGAGGATCACAGCGTTAGCCAAAGTTTCCCCATTGCTGCCTGACAGCACTTGCTTTGAAAATGGCAATGGCTCACAAAACAAGAATGAAACAAGCGGTGTTATTGTGAATTATTCAGTTGGACCCCAAGTCCCACAATTCCATTGTGTTCCAATTAGGCATTCCACATGCACAGCATGAAAAACCCCAGAGAGCATACAGAACAGTGGCTGAGCAATTCACCATGGGATGTTGTCTGACCAGATTGCAGAATGTTGCAAAACAACACTGTGATGTGTGGCCCTAAAGATACAAGTTCACATTAATTGATGGTGGGATAACAATGAGTGGTGTTCAAATTCATCATGTGACAGTTGTTGTGGATCACATAACACAGATACACAAAACATGCCCCATGTTAAAAGTATAGACATGCCCTAAAACACTAAAGCACCTCTGTCCTGAATCTTACTATTCTGTAATGGGTTGAATTTAAAGTCTTGTCTGATGCAAAAGATGAAGTGGCAGATAAGATGTCAGAGATATTTCACTTTGGAGGTGGAATAATGTCTGTGCAACAGCTGCCACAAAGGCAGGTGGCCAAAGCCTCAGCTGGTGCAAACTGGTGTAGCTCCATGGATGTCAGTGGACCTCTGCCAATTTTCACCAGTTGAGGATCTGGCCCAGAGTCACAAGGGAAATGGATGGACATTGTGTCTGCTAATTTAATGTGACATATTGGTGCACACACATTCAATAGTGTAATGATCACAAAGTAAACATTAGCAATCAGAAATATCAAGTGAATATTCCCTAAGGATACATCTCTCTACAGCCTCACAAAATCAGCTTGGCAACTTTGTGACATGTACAGTCTAACTGCCATATGTCTCTTGCATAATTACAGGAAAAGCTGTCCATGGTACTCAAATCTATGCACAGAAATGGCAAAAGATCTGTGCACCACTCAGCATGAAGGCACCCAGAAACACAGAAGTAAAGTACATGCTAACTAGAGGAAGTGGTCCATCAACCAGTATTGAACACCATGTGTGAGGCAGCCACCTATAACACATTCCTTTTCCAAATCTGCCATTAACACTAATTGTTTGGCTTCAGACCGTTCGAGTAGTTTGTTGTGTTGCCGTTTTGTACTTCAAGAACCCATAAGATATTGGAATCATAAGCCAACAGTATGTGTTAATGAAGCAAGACTGCACTTGTGAACTGCCTTTTAAAATCAGGCATTCATTGAATTTTCTGATTTTGGATAACTCTTTCACATTGACAGGTTTCAGAGTAACAGCCGTGTTAGTCTGTATTCGTAAAAAGAAAAAAGAAAAGGAGTACTTGTGGCACCTTAGAGACTAACCAGTTTATTTGAGCATGAACTTTCGTGAGTTACAGCTCACTTCATCGGATGCATAGCATATCGTGGAAACTGCAGAAGACATTATATACACACAGAGACCATGAAACAAAACTTCCTCCCACCCCACTCTCCTGCTGGTAACAGCTTATCTAAAGTGATCATCAAGGAGGGCCATTTCCAGCACAAATCCAGGTTTTCTCACCCTTCCCCCCCCCCCCACAGACACACATACAAACTCACTCTCCTGCTGGTAATAGCCCATCCCTCTTTGAAACCTCTCTTTATAATGCGCATGATAATCAAGGTGGGTCATTTCCAGCACTAATCCAGGTTTTCTCACCCCCCCCCACACACACCCCCCTCCAAAAACCACACACACAAACTCACTCTCCTGCTGGCAATAGCTCATCTTACAATGTGCACAGCAATAATCCAAGTTTAACCAGAACGTCTTGGGGGGGGGGTTTGTAGGAAAAAAACAAGGGGAGATAGGCTACCTTGCATAATGACTTAGCCACTCCCAGTCTCTATTCAAGCCCAAATTAATAGTATCCAATTTGCAAATGAATTCCAATTCAGCAGTTTCTCGCTGGAGTCTGGATTTGAAGTTTTTTTGCTTTAAGATAGCGACCCTTATGTCTGTGATTGCGTGACCAGAGAGATTGAAGTGTTCTCCGACTGGTTTATGAATGTTATAATTCTTAACATCTGATTTGTGTCCATTTATTCTTTTACGTAGAGACTGTCCAGTTTGACCAATGTACATGGCAGAGGGGCATTGCTGGCACATGATGGCATATATCACATTGGTGGATGTGCAGGTGGACGAGCTTCCTGAGGAAACTACAATCCATTGGTGATCTTCCTGATAACACCATCCTGGCCACTATGGATGTAGAAGCCCTCTACACCAACATTCCACACAAAGATGGACTACAAGCCATCAAGAACACTATCCCCGATAATGTCACGGCTAACCTGGTGGCTGAACTTTGTGACTTTGTCCTTACCCATAACTATTTTACATTTGGGGACAATGTATACCTTCAGATCAGCGGCACTGCTATGGGTACCCGCATGGCCCCACAGTATGCCAACATTTTTATGGCTGATTTAGAACAACGCTTCCTCAGCTCTCGTCCCCTAACGCCCCTACTTTACTTGCGCTATATTGATGACATCTTCATCATGTGGACTCATGGAAAAGAAGCCCTTGAGGAATTCCACCATGATTTCAACAATTTCCATCCCACCATCAACCTCAGCCTGGTCCAGTCCACACAAGAGATCCACTTCCTGGACACTACAGTGCTAATAAACGATGGTCACATCAACACCACCCTATACCGGAAACCTACTGACCGCTATTCCTACCTACATGCCTCCAGCTTTCACCCTGACCACACCACACGATCCATCGTCTACAGCCAAGCTCTGCGATACAACCGCATTTGCTCCAACCCCTCAGACAGAGACAAACACCTACAAGATCTCTATCAAGCATTCTTACAACTACAATACCCACCTGCGGAAGTGAAGAAACAGATTGATAGAGCCAGAAGAGTTCCCAGAAGTCACCTACTACAGGACAGGCCTAACAAAGAAAATAACAGAACGCCACTAGCCGTCACCTTCAGCCCCCAACTAAAACCCCTCCAACGCATTATTAAGGATCTACAACCTATCCTGAAGGATGACCCAACACTCTCACAAATCTTGGGAGAAAGGCCAGTCCTTGCCTACAGACAGCCCCCCAACCTGAAGCGAATACTCACCAACAACCACATACCACACAACAGAACCACTAACCCAGGAACCTATCCTTGCAACAAAGCCCGTTGCCAACTGTGCCCACATATCTATTCAGGGGACACCATCACAGGGCCTAACAACATCAGCCACACTATCAGAGGCTCGTTCACCTGCACATCCACCAATGTGATATATGCCATCATGTGCCAGCAGTGCCCCTCTGCCATGTACATTGGTCAAACTGGACAGTAGGAGAGTGAGTTTGTATGTGTGTCTGGGGGGGGGGGGGGGGGAAGGGTGAGAAAACCTGGATTTGTGCTGGAAATGGCCCTCCTTGATGATCACTTTAGATAAGCTGTTACCAGCAGGAGAGTGGGGTGGGAGGAAGTTTTGTTTCATGGTCTCTGTGTGTATATAATGTCTTCTGCAGTTTCCACGATATGCTATGCATCCGATGAAGTGAGCTGTAGCTCACGAAAGCTCATGCTCAAATAAACTGGTTAGTCTCTAAGGTGCCACAAGTACTCCTTTTCTTTTTTCTTTCACATTGGATCAGTTGGGATTGTGGAGTGTTCTCAACCACTTTACCATATGTATTGTGATCTTTTGGAAGATGTGGAGAAGAATTGTCTTCATGATATTCTCTCCAGTGAAATGATAGTTGAGTTGTCCAATGGCGTACTACTGGACTTCACATTTGGTGTTCAATGTTTTGCCGTTGGACTTGATGTGAGGGAGGTAAAACACAAGATTACAATTGGCTTTGTAGTACTGACATAATTTGGTTGAATGATAGCAGTAGAAAGGAAAGGAGGTAATATTTCCTTGGTAGCTATGTTGTATATAAGTAATGTTGCACTTTCACCTAATTTAATAAGTAACCATATCTGTCTTCCATTCACGCACATAACATATCAAGTTCCCTTTTATC